>NC_136268.1:62243002-62405502 GCF_964187855.1 Myxine glutinosa | reverse complement strand
CAAAAAGCGCTGTTCACATTTTATACAAACAAACCACGGCATGGTTCACATTGCGTTTACCTGCACATCGAAAACAGCCATCAACGGACGAGGAATAAAGGAAAGTGTTGTGTAAAGCGTAGCAATATATATACATATAGGCCTACACTACATACTATATATAGATATATATACTACATACTATATATACATATATAATACATACAATATATACTACATACTATATAATTATATATATATATACATATATATATATATATATATATATATATATATATATATATATATATATGTATATATATATATATATATATAATTATATAGTATATATACAATATATATACCACATACAGCCACTACCACTGATTAAACAAGGAATAATTAATCGGTATACACAAAGAAATACATATATATATATATATATATATATATATATATATATATATATATATATATATATATATATATATATATATATGTATATATGTATATATATATATATATATATATATATATATATATATATATATATACATACGTATATATATATATATTTTTTTTTTTCATATACATTATCAATATATATATATATATATATAAATATATTTTTTCATATGCATCATCCAGATATATATATATATGTATATAAATATATTTTTTATTTTTTCATATACTGTACATCATCCAGATATATATATATATATATATAAATATATATATATATATATTATATATATATATATATTATATATTTTTTTCATATACATCATCCAGATATATATATATATATATGTATATATATATATATATATTAATTTTTTTCATATACATTATATATATATATATATATATATTATATATTTATACATGTATATATGCCTGATTGTTGTAATGGGTATAATTTACTAATCCTTTGCCTGATGTTAAAATTAAAGGGAATAGTTAACAAAAGTGTTGTTATTTTCGAGACAGTTTTGTAATTGTTTTTTTTTTGCTGTTGTTTTTTTTTTGGTTGTTTTTTTTTCCAGCAATTTAAATGAGCCTTATTTTTAATTTTGCTGCTCGTGCTATGCATAAGTCGCAGCAGATTAGCTCCTGATCGAACTCTTCCACTATACACAGCTCTGCAGACATCAATCAGCAGTGTAAAAGGTGAAAAAGAAAAGAGGCGTCGACAGCAACGTGTATAGTGTATCAGGTAAACGCAATTGCAAGGTTCCCAGAGCGAGTATATGGGGAGTAAATGTTGCTTTGGGGATGTTGGGGGTACAGGTGATGGTGGTACAGGCAAACCGCGTGTTTTTGGATGTGTCAGTTTCAGGTGTACTCTTTGTATATTTTCAATTGGGTGATTCATGTACATTGGACATATGGCTAGTTTTAATATCCGACAAAGACATAACGACACTAGAGCACACGGAAATGGGCAAACTTACACCTCGTTCTTCGAAAACTGTGGAGTCGCGGAAGGATGTCTTCTGAGAGATATACTCCATCCTTCACTGTATATTGCATCATAGTCTCCCCATTATATATATATATATATATATTAATGTATATCGTGTGTGTGTGTGTGTCGGTGTATTATTATATGTGGATGTACATACAATCTATATGTATATATCCGAGTGGAGCCCATAAACGGTGCTCCAGCATGCACCTCTTCTCGTCCGTCTGTTCCATATGTCAAGCCAACGGAAACCCTCAACAAGGCGCTATTGAAGGCACTAATTTGCCTAACAAAACCGGCGTCGACACAACATCGGCCCTTTCAGGCCTAGCGCCCAAAGGTCACGTTGCACATCCCGTGTCGGAAATGTTCTGTGCGGCGCTCGATTCTATCGCTCGTGTTTGGAGAAAAAGCAAAGACAATGAGTGAACGTTTCAAGAACCCATCTTGTTGATGTTCCATCGCGGCACACGCTTTCGGCCACCGACGCACGACCCTCACTCTCTCTCTCCCTCTCTCCGTTTGTCTCCCCGTACCTGTGCGTGCCAGGCCAGCGTGTGCCAGGATGTGCTCGCCGCTCTCCCGGTGGAACATGCCTGTTGTAAAGAGCGCAAGGCGGGCACCCCGCATCCGACGCCCGTTCAAGGCTCCGCCGCGCACTTTGCCGACGCCCCGTGTGCGGCGCTCCTCCCTGGGAGACACGTTTTGAGCCGAGTCCGCTCAAGCGAGACTAAATACATTAGCTGCAACAACGCACTTATAGGGTGGCGGAACCGCGAGACGATAAAAGGAGATAAATGGCAAAAAGATGAAAAGAGCAATTCTTGAAAATCACACCCGTCCCATTGCTTTCGGGAGGAATTCCCCGCTTTTTCTCTCTACTCTGGAACCCGCTTCGGATCCCGAAGCTACCAGGGGAGTCGTGCATGGGGTCCCACAAGTTTTCGAAGGAAACGACGGCCAAATAGTGTGTGTGCCCCTCGGGTACCCCCCGCACCCATATGCCATGACGACTCGTGTACGACGAGCTCGAACAATGCCAAAGCCTCGATTCCTTCAGTCGTTCCTCTTTCATTCATTTCTCCTTTTCGCTCCGAAAGTCATACATCACTGTCTGGCCTTTCTCAACACTTCAACACGTTCGTGTTCCGCTGAAAATAAGCGATTACCGAAGGGTATTATATGAAGAGAATGGTACGGTACCCGACGTTCACGTTTGTTACAAACAAAGACGAGAAAACCGTCGCCTCCCGTCCCGAGGCTTAACGGCGGACACGAATGGACGTCCTGCATTTTCGGCTATCGATATGAAGACATTATGTTCAATTGATACGCTCAAAACAGCACGTCTGCCATAAAAAACCCTTTCATAAACTTTAAAAGTAAATTATAATCGTATAATTCATGCACCACTGATATCAGCTCCAATTAAAGTTCGTTATATATACTTGTAATCATCGTTCAGCAGACGGCAAATTGCATAACCCCAAATACTTTGGACCGCTCGGATTGGGAAGAATCGAATGTGCGAATTGGTCTCAACCCTCAATATATATATATATATATATATATATATATATATATATATATATATATATATATATATATATATATATAAATATATATATATATATATATATATATATATATATATATATATATATTATATATATATATATATATATACTGTATATATATTATATATATATATATATATATATATATATATATATATATATATATATATATATATATATATATATATATATATATATATATGTATGTATATACATATGTATGTGCATATTGTTTTTAACTCAACTGGACTGCCGTCCAGTTGAGTTAATCACATACTGAACCCTCCGGCGTCCGGCGTCCGTCGTCTGTCGTCGTCGTCGTCGTCGTCGTCGTCGTCGTCGTTGTCTGTCGTCTGTGGTCCGTTAACTTTTCGACGTTAACGCTCCAGCGGCCACAAATATCAACCGATTCTGATCAAACTTGACATGCAGCATCCTTACCCCAAGGACCAGGTTGGTATTACATTTCAGCCCGATCCTTTGAAAAATGGCGGACTTAGGCGACCATTTTGTTTTTGGTCATGAAAACGACGTTAACACTCTAGCGTCCATAAATATTAACAGATTTTGATCAGACTTAGAATGTTTAATCCATACCACACAAGGTAGGTTGCTATTGCATTCCAACCCGATCCGTCACAAAATGGCCGCCATAGGCCGCCATATTGTTTTCAGCTCCGAAACGACGTTAAGACTTTAACGTCCACAAATATTTATGGATTTTGATCAAACTTGGTGTGTGAGACTCTTACCACACAAGGTAGGTTGCTGTCGCATGTCAACCCGATCTGTCACAAAATGGCCGCCACAGGCCGGCATATTTTTTTCAGCTCTTAAGAAAAGCACAAGAATTTAGGATGCTGAAACTGAGAAAGAAATGAACACTATATTTCTGCAACATTGTTGCAAAGTGCAACATTGTATCAATTGTAAAACAAGGACAAGTATAAGGATACAAGGACCTTAAAATTATTACACAAGGTTGTTGGCTTTTCATTTAAGTCAAATCTAGTACAGACAACTGACCTACTTTAAAAAGTTGTCCAGTCAGTTCAGTTGAGTTCTGCTTCCCTGGAAGCTCTAGTTTGGACTCATTTTCGTTGAAAATGTTTTTTCACACTTGATTTTATTTGTTTTTCGAATATTTCCCGCTATTACAAAGAAAAGTGGAACGATCGATGATTTACTCCTGTGAAGTTTTGACGTGCAACGATGCAGGTAAAATAAAGAATAAACAAAAGTAATATAACAATAACAAATTCGAGGCAGAGAAAAAAGGAGGAAGGTTCGAGTGCATGTGGGCACTGCTCTTTCCAAAATATAATACATTGTTTTACCTTTATTCAATGATTATATGTGCACCGTCCATCAGAAGGAAGTTAGGCCAGATGACGCTGCTCCCAGCACTGGTCCATCGGTGGACCTTCAAGATCCCATCATGCTGTATCTTTCACTAAAAGTAGGCGAGGATTTCTTTTCCAAATTATTGTCACCTTCAGTCGAACGTCAGGCCTGGCCATCTGGTTCGTGAAGACTTGGGCCAAAAAGGTTTGCCCGCTGACCTCACAAGAAAGTGGGAATATTTGGTGCAGTTGAAGCTCAATAGCAACTCGAATGGCACTTGGAAGAAAACATACGTCGACCAGGCAGAACAGTCTTTACGTTTTTTTTATCCCACTGATAGGCCAGATCTGATTCCAGAATTGAACCAAAATCCAATTGTCTTGTTCTTGTCAGCTAACCAACTCATCCACCTAGTGTAGTCATAACTCATCCACAACCTTTTGAAATATTGTGCTATATATCGTTTTTAGCCCCATCTCTGAATGGTGAAGAATCACTTAAAAATGTAAAAATTCTAGTACCCGGATTCGGATTTGAATCTTCACCTAAATCGAATCAGTTCGGTCATGTCACACACCCAACTTGTCCACCAAGTTTAGTCCGAATCCGTCCATAACTTTTTGAGATATCGTGTTATATATCCGTTTTAGCCCTTTCACTCAATTGTGAGGAATCACTTTAAAATTTCTCTGATCCATATTCGGATCTTCACCAAAATTAAGGCAATTCTTCCTTGTCACACACCCAACCTCTCCACCAAATTGCGTCCAAATCCACCCACAACTTTTTGAGATATCCTGTTCACAAAGAAAGAAAGAAAGAAACAAACAGACAGAAAACAGACAGGGGTGAAAACATAACCTCTGTCCACCTACAGTGGTGGGTTTGATAAGACGACCTTAATTCAATGGTTATGGTATCATGAAAAAAAACGTTTTTTTTCCTTGGAATTTCGGATTGGCACTTGAAGGCCTAATCTTTAGATGTGGGGTCGGGCATGATCCCGAGAAGGTGTGAACGATTCCCTGGCTTGGAGGAAATCCTGTATGGGTTTCAACTCCATCGTATGGTGTGGGTATTGTCTCCGGAATTAATCGTTAGAATGAAACCCACACCATTGAGGGAAAAGCACCAATGCAAGTATGTTGTCACTATGCACAGTGTTACCTGTTCAACCAAAGACTTGCTCTACTGTGTACCGCTGGGGTTATTTCATACCACTGACTCACTCTACTGTGTACTGCTGGGGCTGTTTCATACCACTGACTCACTCTAGTGTGTACTGCTGGGGCTGTTTCATACCACTGACTCACTCTAGTGTGTACTGCTGGGGTTGTTTCATACCACTGACTCACTCTACTGTGTACTGCTGGGGCTGTTTCATACCACTGACTCACTCTACTGTGTACTGATGGGGCTGTTTCATACCACTGGCTCACTCTACTGTGTACTGCTGGGGCTGTTTCATACCACTGGCTCACTCTACTGTGTACTGATGGGGCTGTTTCATACCACTGACTCACTCTACTGTGTACTGCTGGGGCTGTTTCATACCACTGGCTCACTCTACTGTGTACTGCTGGGGCTGTTTCATACCACTGGCTCACTCTACTGTGCACTGCCGGGGCTGTTTCATACCACTGGCTCACTCTACTGTGTACTGCTGGGGCTGTTTCATACAACTGACTTACTCTACTGTGTACTGCTGGGGTTGTTTCATACCACTGGCTCACTCTACTGTGTACTGCTGGGGTTGTTTCATACCACTGGCTCACTCTACTGTGCACTGCTGGGGTTGTTTCGTACCACTGGCTCACTCTACTGTGTACTGCTGGGGCTGTTTCATACCACTGGCTCACTCTACTGTGTACTGCTGGGGTTGTTTCATACCACTGACTCACTCTACTGTGTACTGATGGGACTGTTTCATACCACTGACTCACTCGACTGTGTACTGCTGGGGCTGTTTCATACCACTGGCTCACTCTACTGTGTACTGCTGGGGCTTTTTCATACCACTGGCTCACTCTACTGTGCACTGCCGGGGCTGTTTCATACCACTGGCTCACTCTACTGTGTACTGCTGGGGCTGTTTCATACAACTGACTCACTCTACTGTGTACTGCTGGGGCTGTTTCATACCACTGGCTCACTCTACTGTGTACTGCTGGGGTTGTTTCATACCACTGGCTCACTTTACTGTGTACTGATGGGGTTGTTTCATACCACTGGCTCACTTTACTGTGTACTGCTGGGGCTGTTTCATACCACTGACTCACTCTACTGTGTACTGCTGGGGCTGTTTCATACCACTGGCTCACTCTACTGTGTACTGCTGGGGTTGTTTCATACCACTGGCTCACTCTACTGTGCACTGCTGGGGTTGTTTCGTACCACTGGCTCACTCTACTGTGTACTGCTGGGGCTGTTTCATACCACTGGCTCACTCTACTGTGTACTGCTGGGGTTGTTTCATACCACTGACTCACTCTACTGTGTACTGATGGGACTGTTTCATACCACTGACTCACTCGACTGTGTACTGCTGGGGCTGTTTCATACCACTGGCTCACTCTACTGTGTACTGCTGGGGCTTTTTCATACCACTGGCTCACTCTACTGTGAACTGCCGGGGCTGTTTCATACCACTGGCTCACTCTACTGTGTACTGCTGGGGCTGTTTCATACAACTGACTCACTCTACTGTGTACTGCTGGGGCTGTTTCATACCACTGGCTCACTCTACTGTGTACTGCTGGGGTTGTTTCATACCACTGGCTCACTTTACTGTGTACTGATGGGGTTGTTTCATACCACTGGCTCATTCTATTGTGTACTGCTGGGGCTGTTTCATACCACTGGCTCACTCCACTGTGTACTGCTGGGGCTGTTTCATACCACTGACTCACTCTAGTGTGTACTAGAGTCCTAAAATCCTGTTCTTCCGCTCTTCCACTCCCTCTCTCTGTTCTCTTCACCCTCTCTTTTGCTAAAAGTCATCTGCCATCTGCTTGGAAATCAGCCAACATCACCGCTTTACACAAAAAAATGTGCAAAAACAGATCGTAGAAACTACAGACCAATCAGCCTTCTCCCAATTATCAGCAAAGTTATGGAATCCATCATTGCTTCGGATATGAAATCTTTCCTCTTCTCCAATGGCTTGATCTCTGATCATCAATTTGGTTTCAGACCAGGTCACTCTACTCTGGACATGCTGCTTCTGCTTTCTCAACAATGGATGGAGGTCCTCAATGCCATACAGGAAATTAGAGCTGTCTCCCTTCACATATCACGTGCCTTCGATACGGTCTGGCACCCCGCTCTGCTCACCAAACCCTCCTCCTTTGGTATCCATGGAAATCTCCACGCATGCCTGGCGGACTTCCTCTCTAGTCGTAGACAACGTGTGGCCCTGAATGGGTTTCTCTCATCTCCTCTTCCTGTTCAGGCTGGAGTTCCCCAAGGCAGTGTTCTGGGCCCTGTGCTTTTTCTGGTCTTCATCAATGATCTCTCCGACTCTCTTGAAAATCCTCTCTATCTCTTTGCTGATGACTCCACTCTCTGCCGCTGCATTCCTCATCCCTCAGATCGGCAGTCTGCAGCCTCCTCACTCTCTGCAGACCTGGACAAAATCACAGACTGGGCAAACAAGTGGAACATGTCTTTCAATCCTGACAAATCTCACACTCACGATGTCTCTCCGAAAAGACCGACTAGACAACCCTCCCATCCACTTTCTGAATAATCCTCTCCAAGAAGTTCTGTCACTCAAGCTTTTGGGTCTCATGATCTGCCATGATCTTTCCTGGGAAAACCACATTTCAAATCTGGCCTCCGAAGCCAGTCACCGACTAGGCATCCTCCATCGTGCAAAGTCCTTCCTTTGCACACCTGCGCTCCTTAGCACATACAAGGCTGTCATCCGCAGTTCATTGGAATACTGTTCCCCCCTCTGAGCTGGTGCTCCTGCCTCACAACTAGCTCGTCTTCACACTCTTGAAACCAAAGCGTTCAGAATAATTGGAATCACCCGCGATGAAGCTACCTCCGAGGGCCTTTCACTTACTCACCGCAGGCAGGTTGGTGGTCTTTCTGTCTTCTACCGACTCCTCTCCGGCCTTGCTCCTCCAGCTCTCTCTGGGCTCTGTCCCCCAAATATTCCTGCAGGTCGCACAAGATCTGCCTGCAACACTCTTATGGTTAAACTGCCAAAATAAAGACTCTCTGCTCACCTTCACTCCTTCATTCCTCTTTTTCCCACCTCTGGAACAAACTCCCTCACTCTCTTGAAACCCACTCCTCCCTCCAGGTCTTTAAAACAGCTGTTCACCACCATCTCTTATCTTCCCCCATCCAAAACCTTGATCTTTTCTACCCCTGCTAATTTCACCCCAAATCCACTTTTTTGAAATACCAACTTCTTTCCTGGAGGTCCTTGGTGTCCTTGTGTTTATACCTCTCCCACCCACCCCCCCCCCCCTTCCCACGCCGCCTCCCCCCAAGCCCTCTCCCTCCCACACATTCCCGATGTCCCTGCTCTCAAATGTTGTGTTGATGTGCTTCCCCTTCTCTCCCCATATTGTCTACCGCTCCCCTTTTTATATACTTTGTTTGTTTGTCTGTTTAATTTGTTTGTGTGATAAATGTTAGCTCTTTCACGAGCCTCGATTTTGTATACAAAAAAACAACAAAATAAAATAAATAAAAAAACTGCTGGGGCTGTTTCATACCACTGACTCGCTCTACTATGTACTGCTGGAGCTGTTTCATACCACTGGCTCATTCTATTGTATACTGCTGGGGCTGTTTCATACCACTGGCTCACTCTACTGTGCACTACTGGGGCTGTTTCATACCACTGACTCACTCTAGTGTGTACTGCTGGGGTTGTTTCATACCACTGACTCACTCTAGTGTGTACTGCTGGGGCTGTTTCATACCACTGGCTCACTCTACTGTGCACTGCTGGGGTTGTTTCTTACCGCTGACTCACTCTACTGTGTACTGCTGGGGTTGTTTCATACCACTGGCTCACTCTAGTGTGTACTGCTGGGGTTGTTTCATACCACTGACTCACTCTAGTGTGTACTGCTGGGGTTGTTTCATACCACTGACTCACTCTAGTGTGTACTGCTGGGGTTGTTTCTTACCACTGACTCACTCTAGTGTGTACTGCTGGGGTTGTTTCATACCACTGACTCATTCTAGTGTGTACTGCTGGGGTTGTGTCATACCACTGACTCACTCTACTGTGTACTGCTGGGGCTGTTTCATACCATTGGCTCACTCTAGTGTGTACTGCTGGGGCTGTTTCATACCACTGACTCACTCTACTGTGTACTGCCGGGGTTGTGTCATACCACTGACTCTTGGAGAAATCATGAACAAATTACAGAATTTTACCCTAACTACTGCTGGGAGAAGGATGGCAAACGCCAAACAGAACAGCATGTCCCCAGGACTAGAAACTGTTTCGGTAGAACCAACGCTTTGTAACACAGAGTTAATAGTCATTTAAAAATAATATAAATATTTCTTAAACATAATCTAAGGCTGATGGAGGAGCTTGTACATCAATCACTATGGCAGGACAAAGACAAAAGGAGACATTGGTGTACTTTTACATGAAGTAAAAGGACATTAATATAGACAATGGATAAACAGATGTCCTTGATGGGATTTGAACCTGGGTTCCCTGCATTAAAAGTGAGAGGTTCATTTGGGAACACAAACAGACATAAGCTATAAACATTTGGTGGTTAGATAATATTATATATTTCATATGTACAGTATTATTAACAAGGAGAAAAAGACATAAAATGTTTCAGTAATATGCCCCCATGGTTTTAGCAATTTTGCTGTACGGAGTTAAAGGCCGCCAGTCGGCCATCTTTGGTCGGATTACAAAACAAAATCTTCTGCATATGTATTGTTACTGTTACGTTTATGGGGGTAGGGATACGTTAATCCAGGTAGATTTGTATAGATTAGTGTGCTATGACTGTCACAAAGAAGAAGAATCACCTCATTGTACTATATGTAGTGATCCGGTAGACCGTGTGTTCGGATAAAGTGTATCTTCATCCCCATTACGAGGAGTGGGGTATGTTAATTAGCTCAGGGATTATGGATAATTTATCCCTTGTATGCCGTTACCTCTGTAATTTATTTCCTATGTCCCTTTTGGCACCACACCATAGACACATAGACAAGCCACGCAATCGCCCGCATTTAAACTCACTAATTAAAAAGCTAACCGGAAGTCATGCATCAAGCCCTACTGCTGACAACCCCGACTTGGGAGGCGCACAGGTCGGGCAGGCCGAGGCCATGCCCAGAGGAGCCGTGATTGGGCGGGGTTTTGATTAACGGGATGGACTAGTAGGGAGCGACTCGCTGATTGGCGAAACACCCCAGGTGACATCAGAGCCTAGACGATAAAGAAACGCGCTGGGGGACATTTTCTCTCTCTTCATTCTTTGTCCTTCGCTCTTCCCTTCTCCTTGGCTTCTCACTCTGACATACCTTTATCGCTCTCATGTGCCTTGTTCTACCAAAGACGATAGCGAACGGTCACGAATCCCTCTTGCGCATTCTCGCCCTGAAACTCGTACGAATGGTGGCATTGTGCTCTCGGGTCAAGGAAGTGATCAGACCTGTCCCGGGATCTTGTTGGTGGTCGCACCAAGAGGCACAACCACAGCCTGGGAACAGCGGTTTTCCATGCGGAGGACGGGTGGATGAGCACGGTATGGAAGAGCACACAGCCTGTGTGCCTGCTGTTCGCTTCGTGCGGGAGGCCTACTTCGCACCAACGGGCGCGGCCCAGTGAAACAAGGGCGGACTGAGGCCTACTCACGCCAACGAATGAGCGCACTTTTCCGCCAAGAACGGAGCCGCGTCCAGACTGCGCGCCCGGGGCCTGGAATAGTCCTGACGAGACGCACCAGTTGAGTCGAGCTAAGTACAATTAAATAACCAGGCACATTTATTTGCAGTTATTTTATCCTTTGTCTGTGTTCGGGTATGTTTGGGAGCGCTCCAATTTAGGGATTTATTATTTTTGACCGTGTTTTACTTTGTTACCAGCATTTCTAAATAAAGCCGGCATTTTCTTGTACATTATAAACTTGGCTCGGTTTGATTTGATTTATTGCAGGTTTGAGGACTGACGATGGGATCCGTGAAGGTAAGCACTCCGGTTTCTCCCCCTCCCTCTTGTTTCCCCACGCGTATTCTCCGCCATTTAAACTGAATGCTTCGGAGTAACAGCTCGTTTGGTCATCCATGCTACCCTACGGTCATCTTCAAGGATAGTCATGCGACATTACGTTTATGGGGGTAGAGATGAAATACCTTAGGAAACTTCGGAATGTTTAGTTTAGCATGGACCATGTGACGTGAAGAAGGAGAAGCCCACCTCAATGTACATAAGCAGGGTAAACGTGCAGGTTAAGAGTGTTTGCATGTCTCCATTCGAGGGGTGGAGCTATGCTAATTAGGTAGGGCTTAAGGATAATTTCCCCAGTGTGTAATTGCCCCTGTGATTTTCCATACGTTTTTATTTCATTGAAAAACAACAATTACCTTTACAACATTTACAACATGCCATTACAACAACAATTACAACAACAGCCATTAAAACGACATCGCTGACAGATTAACCGGACATTAAGATCGGCAAGGGAACCCCGCCCAGCCGAACATTCCCGAAGGACGGCTAGGCTCCGCCTCGAAGGATCGTAATTGACAGGCCACGCCCCAAGCTTCGTCATTGGGCATCAAGCAAGCCGTGAGTCCCCACCCCGAAGGGGATGATTGGCCATAGCAATGGAATTATGCAATGAGACATCAGGATTGGTCGAGTGTGACGTCAGCGAGGGACAATGGAGGGTGAGTCCCTCCTCCCTCTGTCTCTCTCCCTCTGGTCTGGCGTTTGTGGTGAGCAGTCGCATTCTCTGGCTCTATTGGTCCTGGCTTTTGGTACGAGCAGTCACGCTTCAATTCTCTCTTTCTCTCTCTCTCTCTCTCTCTCTCTCTCTCTCTCTCTCTCTCTTTCTCTCTTTCTCTTTCTCTTTCTCTTTCTCTTTCTCTTTCTCTTTCTCTCTTGCTTGTTCTGGCCGGGTTGGAGGACGGCTGGGTTCGTACCGTGTGCACCGGGGAGATAGATCGGAGCCTTGTGGAGCATGGAACTGCCAGGGGGTGGTGGGGGGTGGTGGTTCCCCCGGACATGTTGCACGGCTATAGTGCCATTTGGCTATTCGTGCCATCTTGTGCGCTTCTCGCACGGAGACTCGGGCCTCTTCAAAGCCATCCTCATCGGTGCAAGCTGAGTATCAGCCGACTCACCACCAAACCATTTTATTTTCTTTTATTTCTCCGTGTCATGTAATTGTGTCTGAATGGAGGGTCCCTCACCTTAGCTTTATAGTTACCTCAACTTTCATTTTTTATTGCTTCACGTAAATTTTAATAAACTCATTATTTGTTGCCCCTTACTTTTGTGTGTCGTGTCCGTTTACTCTTTTGTGTGTTTGAGGAATAAAACCCTGTGGCGGCCGTCCGAACAGGTAAGGCTTTGGGCCTTTCCCGCGCCCGCGAAAAGATAATCCTTCCAAGTTTGGGTATATGCCTCGGAGTTAAAGCAACGTTTGGCTATCTCTCCAAGGCTGGTCTTCATCGGCCACGGACCTGACAGTATACTCATGTATTGTCTTTGTGCCAAGTTTGAACAAACTCGGTCCATACATCTACGAGATATGGTTGCAAAATAGGGTCCATACAAGGTCAGACAAGACTCATTCTATAAGCCCTCGTTTCAGACTAAGTCCAACGGGGGCTAATAACTAGCAGGTACCCATGGAAATTCTGCGTAATCTAATGTAAAGTGCGACTTCAACAATATTATGCAAAGAACAGTTAAATATAACAAGGGAATTTAATATTGTCTAGCCTCCCAAAAATGTTGCCTGGTTAATCAACCGACTCACCCCTCCCTCCCAAACCCCCCTCTCCCTCCTGCCGCAAACCCTCAACCCCTCTCCCCCCAAAGCCTCAACCCCCTCTCCCAACTCTGTCCCCTCTTAGCCCTCCCCAACCCAATTTTATGTCCTCTCCTCCACCTTTTTCACCATTTTTCAAAGCAAGGGGGCATTCTTGCATCATTACATATTCTTCCATTACATTTTTACATCTTCACATTCTTACCTCTCCACACGGCCTTTATACTGTCTCATGACCATGCACAAACGGGCGCACTGATTGGCCATGCAGCGATCTTCTCGAAACACTCGGGGAAGTTCCACGACCTCTGGCATGGTCGGCTGTGCCCCTACCTTCACGATATTTTTTGCCTGTTGTGGGTGTGGGAGATGGAAGCGGGGGTTGGTTAGCTTCATGTGCACAATAAATGTTTTGGCCATTTCAAAAGAACACATTCAGAGAGATCAGTAATGGGAGTGATTTGGAGGATTAGGGAGGTGGGATGGTGATGGGGCTTTGAGACACATTACAGAAGGGCTGGAAAAACGTTGGTATTCTGCTAAACACTCTTCAACACAACACAATATCTACTATTTCTTACAGAAACGAAACACCTAGGCTAGACATTTATTAATAAAATAATTCGTCCATCATACACCGTTATCCCCAATGGCTGTCCCCGCAATATTGTAACAGTTGTGAACCCCCAGAGAAGACCGAAACATCAACAAATAGAATGAAGCCAGTTATGTCTTAGTGTTGGAACCCATCTGTGGATCGGTCCCATCGGCCGATGGGTCTGACCCATCTGTGGATGCACGAGAAATGACAATGCAGACCCATCGGCCGATGGGTCTGCGCCATCTGCGGATGTGTTGTTTACCTTGAAGGAATGTGTTGACAGAATGGTGCCAGGAATTGCTATATAAACAATGGAGAGCGACATTATCTTATTTAAATGGAGCGACATTATCTTATTTTTATCTTATCGACAAACGGTTATCGACAAACCACATGTCACGGACTGCTTTATAAACATTTATGACATCAATTGCTTATTTTTAGGTTCAAATAAACATACTCATCCACCATTGATGCATACACATTCCTTCAAGGTGAACAACACATCCGCGGATGGCGCAGACCCATCGGATGGCGCATAATGTCGCTTCCCTCTCTCCCCCTCTTGTCTCCCGCTCCCTTCATTGTATGTTTTATGTGTATGTGCATGTTTTCATGTTCAATGTGTTAGCTCTTACACGAGCCTCGATTCTGTATACAAAAAAAAAAAGAAGAGTTTTGATGAGTAGGACTGGCTGTTATGATGGGACTGAATCAAATCTGGAAGGAATTCCATTTGCTGAGGTCGCCAGAACTGAATGTCAAACTCTGGGCTTCTCAAACTTTCACAAATTGGGACATGGAATGTATGGTCAATGAATCAGGGAAAACTAGATGTTGTAAAGAAGGAGAAGGAGAGGCCAATAACTGAAATTTTGGGGATAAGTGAACTTCGATGGACTAGTTTGGGGCAGTTTCAAACTGACGATTATAAAGTGTTCTTTTCTTGTCACGAAACCTGTCATGGAAATTGAGTGGCAGAGATTTGCAATAATAAGACGACAGAGTCAGTAAAGAGATCCAACCCAGTCAATGATAGGTCAATATCAGTGAGGTTTAAAGGGCATCCAGCGAACACCACCATCATTCACATACAAGTATGCTCCAACTAGTCCATCTCACTGGGTCTCATCATCATAGTGGGTCTCACTATCTGCCATGATCTTTCCTGGGAAAACCACATTTCAAATCTGGCCTCCAAAGCCAGTCGCCGACTGGGCATCCTCCGTCGTGCGAAGTCCTTCCTTGGCACACCTGAGCTCCTCACCACATACAAGGCTTTCATCCGCAGCTCAATGGAATACTGCTCTCCCCTCTGGGCTGGTGCTCCTGCCTCACACCTAGCTCGTCTTCACGCTGTTGAAACCAAAGCATTCAGAATCATTGGAATCTCCCGCGATGAAGCTAACTCCAAGGGCCTCTCACTCACTCACCGCAGGCAGGTTGGTGGTCTTTCCATCTTCTACCGACTCCTCTCTGGCCTTGCCCCCCCAGCTCTCTCTGGGCTCTGTCCCGCAAATATTCCTGCAGGTCGCACAAGATCTGCCTGCAACCCTCTTATGGTCAAACTGCCAAAATCAAGACTCTCTGCTCACCTTCACTCCTTCATTCCTCTTTTCTCCCGCATCTGGAACAAACTCCCTCACTCTCTTCAATCCCACTCCACCCTCCAGGTCTTTAAAACAGCTGTTCACCACCATCTCTTATCTTCCCCCATCCAAAACCTTGATCTTTTCTACCCCCGCTAATTTCACCCCAATTCCACTTTTTTGAAATACCAACTTCTGTCCTGGAAGTCATTGGTGTCCTTGTGTTTTATACTTCTCCCTCCACCCCCCCCCCCCTTCCCATGCCTCCTCCCCCCAAGCCCTCTCCCTTCCACACATCTCCCTGCTCTCAAATGTTGTGTTTGTGTGCTTCACCTTCTCTCCCCATCTTGTTTTCCGCTCCCGCTTTTTATATATTTTGTTTGTCTGGTTGATTTGTTTGTGAAGTAAATGTTAGCTCTTTCACGAGCCTCGATTCAGTATACAAAAAAAAAAAAAAAAAAAAAAAAAAAAACTTCTGCAGCAGATGAAGAAAATGTAAAGGAGTTTTATGGAGAGTTGCAGGAACTGGTAGAACAGCTGATGCCTAAATGGGATGTTTCAATTATTATAGGACACTGGAATGTAAAAAAATTAGAGAAGCAGGAACACCAGGGATTGCAGGAAAGCACGGACTTGGTATCCAAAATGAGCCAAGGGAGCAAATGCTGGAGTTTTGTGTGGCGAATGAGCTCAAAATTGCAAACACATGGTTCAAACAACCCAAGTGCAGACTGTACACTCTACACATTGACTTCGCTTAATGGGCAACAGAGATGAGAATGACTATATTCTAATCAATAGGAGATGGAGAAGTGCTGTGTAATCTTCCAACACATTGACAGGTGCAGACTGTGGGACAGATCATGAACACCTTGCGGCAATGCTATGAGACAAACTGAGAAAGGTGGAAAAAAAATAAATCAAAAACCCGACCAGGTATGACCGTAAAAACATGTCTAAGCAATCTAATATATAAAGAAGAAAGTTTGTTTGTGTTTGTTTGTTACTCCCGCCAGGGAGTAATGCATTCAATCGTGTCCGTGTGTGTGTGTGTGTGTGTGTGTGCATGTGTTCGTGTGTTTGTGAACAAGATATCTGGAAAAGTTCTGAACGGATTTGGATGAAACTTGGTGGGATGATTGCCCTTGGGATAAGGAAGAATTAATTAGTTTTTGGTGAAGCTCAGGATATTATTCCGGATCCAGTAATTTTTTGAAGGACTTTTTTACCATTGGAAGATAGGGCTCATTTTTTTTAACATTATCTTCTATATCTATATATATTGTTACGGACACGGCTAAAGATGTTGCTTGACCGAGCGGAATGGCCGCCGTGTTCGCACAGTTTACCCGATTCTTCCCCAACTCACCCGATTCCACTCGAACGTTGGCCAAATCGCGCTACGCTAAATCAATGATGGAAAGGACACAACGACTGGGATAAATGAAACGACGCAAGGGGGTACAGTTCTCAAGACCTCCGGAGGAGGATATAATTAGTGGTGGAGAAAAGGGGTAGATTACAAGGTAGAGTGAGGTAAAAGACACAGAAGAGGTAGGCACTTAGATACAATCTTATCTATTCCCCGACAGACCACAGACAAACGGAACAAGACTGACTTACACAGGGATTGATGGCAGGGAAGGACAGGTAGTCGATAGCACAAGGTGCACCTTGGCTCGGGGACAGGATCAAGCACGGTCCAGTCCAGAGATGCGGGGAGGTGTCACAGCGCTCGGAGGTGGCGTCCTTCTCTCTCCAAGCTCAGCGCGCATCTGACGTCACCTCCCTCTTCCTGCGCATGCTCAGCGGGGAGTCACACGCCCTCGGCTCGTTGGCTCCACCCCAGATGGGACCGGTCCGCCGCTTCTATTGGGTGCGGGGGTTACCGGGCTCCGCCCTTGACGAGGAGCTGACAGCGAGCCCCTACTTGGTAACCCCGTCGAGCACATGCTCGATGGCGGCTCGTTGGAAAGGCCTGGTGCACTCCCAACACCCCCTACCAACCAAGCCGGAGTGAGGACGCACACTCCCCGCGCCGCCGCCGTTGTTGTTGTTGTTGTTGTTGCTGAACCGTGAGGAAGAGCTGCGGGGAGGTATTGGGAGGTCCTAAACTTCCTAACGGTGCCATACAATCACATTCTGGTGCAACGAAGAGTCAGAATTAATGGAAACGAGTCCTTAACTGACATAAACTAAGAATAACTAGCAATATGTCCTATAGTTGTCTACGTGAGATGCGGTGGACCTGGATGCGACATTTAATGGGGGAAATAGGGGGAGGTCGGGTCTACAGAGTGTTGTTTACAGAAAATGGGACGAGGGATTGGGGGATTGGGGATAGTTGGGAAGTATGGAGGAAATAGGGGAATATTTACAAGCGGATATGGATGGATGCCAATCCCATATCCGCAACAATATATAACACAGTTTGTGTGTGTGTGTGTAATGTTACCGATAGACTCCTAAACGGAGAGGCTCACGTGCTTGATATTTGGCATAGACATGGCCATTGAGCCTGGGAAGAACATGGCCGACCTAAAAAAAATTATTTCATAATATTTTTTTACCATATTTTTGCCTCAGCGCATTTCAGCGAGGAATATTATACACGGAATCTGACCGGTGGCAGAGCAGCGCGCTGATTCGCTCAGAGTGATCACGTGATGTTCCTTGCCACCATAAACTCACAGTTACGCATTCGCACGTAATTCTGAGCGAAAAGCGATTGCGTTTTTTCACATTTCAGTAAGGAACATTGCCATTCACACCACATAGGTTTTTTTTCCTTTAATCTTTAGATCCATATTTTTTTTCAGCGAGGAATATTAAACACGGAATCTGAATCGGTGGCAGAGCAGCGCGCTGATTCGCTCAGAGCGATCACGTGATGTTCCTTGCCGCCATAAACTCACATCGCTCCCTCTCCCCCTCCCCCCCTCTCCTCCCTTCCCCCTTCCCCCTCCCCCCCTCTTCTCCCCTCCCCCCCCTCTTCTCCCCTCCCCCCCTCTCCTCCCCTTTCCCCCGTTCCCCTCTCCTCCCCTTCCCCCTCCCCTCCCCCGCCCGGCAATGCCGGGTACTTCTGTTAGTATTCTATATTTAACATTATGATATGAAAATAGTTTTCATATTTGTTGTAAATGTAGTTTAAACTCGTGGTTATGCGTTAGAGTGGTGTATTTTGTTAGCAGCGTCGTCGTCAATGTTCATTTTTTTCTTTCTAATAAAGACATATTCTGTCATTTTAAAACCACCAAAGTGTGTATTAGGTTTCCCCGTTTCATAAAATGTATCGTTTGATACGTATAATGCTTTAAAACTGTTTTTTTTTTTTTTAACCTCAGAAGAGATATCAACATTTACCTCAGCGAATATCAATCGCGGTATCAGTATTTGATGAACTTATAGCCGGCGAAGCCGGTGTTGTCAATGAACGCATACGTATTATGTTGAAAACCTGATTATGCCTTGGCTCGAGAATTCCGAAGCGCAGTGGAGGCCGCCATCTTGCGGATGCGGAAGTATGCATAACAAATTTAAAACGTTCATTAGGAGTTTCTTTCACCCGTCATTGTTTGATTCACAATCTTATGCACCTCCAATGTATTATTAAAATACTTTAAGACCAACATCGGCCCGCACGGGCCTGGTTATCTTCAACGAAATGCGTCACCAAACACCGGACCCAATGAGAGTCGAGCATTTGCAAAAATATTTCTAAAATGAAATCACTCAATGGTGGCCGCCATCGACCGGATGCGGAAGTTTGCATAAAACAATTGCGAAACAGTTCAATAGGAGTTTGTTTCACCCGTCGTTCTTTGATTCACAATCTAATGAACCTCTAATTAGTAATTAAAATACGTTAAGACCAACCTCGTTATCTTCAACGAAAATCGTCATCAAACACCAGAACCAATGAGATTCGAGCATTTGAAAAAATATTTTTTTAAAGCTTATTACACGTTTCGGCGGGTGAAAACGGCGTCAAATATTCTAACATTGACGAAGAATTATTTTTTAGAAATCTCGCGGCCGTATGGGATAGTTTTTCACGGCCAGAAATACGGTATAAGCGGTTTACATATTTAGTTTAGAAATACGGATAGTTTTTCACGGCCGGAAATATCCGAAGTTGAGACGGAATTCACCGAATTAATCACTGCAAGCTAACTTCTTCTGGTGGAGGAAGCCGCAGTGCCCGGAGAGTCAGAGAACCAGCCCTGGTGCCTGACAGCGACTGAAGTTAGAAGACGAAACACATACTGTGAAAACGTATGTTAAGCCCAGTTAAAATTTCCTAAAATAGGCCTTAAGCTAGCACATCGTACAGTTACTTCCTTTTTTTTTTTTTTTTTTTTTTTTTGTATACTGAATCGAGGCTCGTGAAAGAGCTAACATTAACTTCACAAACAAATCGACCAGACAAACAAAATACACAAAAAGAGGGAGCGGAAGACAAGATGGGGAGAAAAGGGGAAGCACACACACACAACATCCGAGAGCAGGGAGATGTGTGGAAGGGAGAGGGCCCGGGGGGAGGAGGCGTGGGAAGGGGGGCGGGGGGGGGGGAAGGGAGAAGTATAAAGCACAAGGACACCAAGGACTTCCAGGACAAAAGTTCGTATTTCAAAAAGTGGAATTGGGGTGAAATTAGCGGGGGTAGAAAAGATCAAGGTTTTGGATGGGGGTGTGGTGAACAGCTGTTTTAAAGACTTGGAAGGTGGAGTGGGATTGAAGAGAGTGAGGGAGTTTGTTCCAGAGGTGGGAGAAAAGAGGAATGAAGGAGTGAAGGTGAGCAGAGAGTCTTGATTTTGGCAGTTTAACCAAAAGAGGATTGCAGGCAGATCTTGTGCGACCTGTAGGAATATTTGCGGGACAGAGCCCAGAGAGAGCTGGGGGGGCAAGGCCAGAGAGGAGTCGGTAGAAGACGGAAAGACCACCAACCTGCCTGCGGTGAGTGAGTGAGAGGCCCTTGGAGTTAGCTTCATCGCGGGAGATTCCAATGATTCTGAATGCTTTGGTTTCAACAGCGTGAAGGCGAGCTAGGTGTGAGGCAGGAGCACCAGCCCAGAGGGGAGAGCAGTATTCCATTGAGCTGCGGATGAAAGCCTTGTATGTGGTGAGGAGCTCAGGTGTGCCAAGGAAGTACTTCGCACGACGGAGGATGCCCAGTCGGCGACTGGCTTTGGAGGCCAGATTTGAAATGTGGTTTTTCCAGGAAAGATCATGGCAGATAGTGAGACCCAAAAGCTTGAGTGACAGAACTTCTTGGAGAGGATTATTCAGAAAGTGGATGGGAAGGTTGTCCAGTCGGTCTTTTCGGAGAGACATCGTAAGAGTGTGAGATTTGTCAGGATTGAAAGACATGTTCCACTTGTTTGCCCAGTCTGTGATTTTGTCAAGGTCTGCAGAGAGTGAGGAGGCTGCAGACTGCCGATCTGAGGGATGAAGAATGGAGCGACAGAGAGTAGAGTCGTCAGCAAAGAGATAGAGAGGATTTTCAAGAGAGTCAGAGAGATCATTGATGAAGACCAGAAAAAGCACAGGGCCCAGAACACTGCCTTGGGGAACTCCAGCCTGCACAGGAAGAGGAGATGAGAGAAACCCATTCAGGGCCACACGTTGACTACGACTAGAGAGGAAGTCCGCCAGCCATGCGTGGAGATTTCCATGGATACCAAAAGAGGAGAGTTTGGTGAGCAGAGCGGGGTGCCAGACCGTATCGAAGGCACGTGATATGTCAAGGGAGACTGCTCTAATTTCCTGTTTGGCATTGAGGACCTCCATCCATTGTTGAGAAAGCAGAAGCAGCATGTCCAGAGTGGAGTGTCCAGGTCTGAAACCAAATTGATGATCAGAGATCAAGCCATTGGAGAAGAGGAAATATTTCATATCTGAAGCAATGATGGATTCCATGACTTTGCTGATAATTGGGAGAAGGCTGATTGGTCTGTAGTTGCTGGGATCTGTTTTTGCACCTTTTTTGTGCAAAGCGGTGATGTTGGCAGATTTCCAAGCAGATGGAAGATGACCTTGAGCAAAAGAGAGGGTGAAGAGAACAGAGAGGGTGAGTGAAAGAGCGGAAGGACATGATTTTAGGACCCGTGGGCTGATGCCGTCAGGTCCAGTTGCAGAATCAGAGTCGAGGGTTGACAGAAACTTTTCCACCTTGTCAGGAGGAAAGGACACAGAGTCCAGGAGCAGCTGGGTACGACTGGGTACGGTGGGTACAGAGAGGGATGGGTTTGGGACACAAGATTTGGAGGCAAACACAGAGTTGAGGCATTCAGCTTTTTCACGTGCGGAGTCAGCCGTGTGGCCATTTAAGGTGAGGGAGGGGATGGAGGGGGAACAAACACCAGAAACAGATTTCACCAGACACCACCAGGATTTGGAAGAGGGAGACAGATAAGAGAGTTCGGTCCTGAGGATGGAGAGATATTGTTTCCTGGCTCTCCTGAGGGTGGACACACACTTGTTTCGGGCTTTGTGAAAGGAAATGAGATTTCCTTCCGTTGGATTTGCTTTCCAGGAGACGAAAGCAAGTTTTTTCTGGGCAATAGCCTCACCACAAGATTCCGTGTACCATGGACGGGAGGAAGAGTATGACAACTGAAGACGAGAAGGGATAAATCTGTGCATGAGAGAGAGCAATTTACTTTGGAAGAATTCCCAGGATGAGTTGATGTCAGAGGCAGTAGAGATGGGAGACCAGTCCAGATGATTGATGGCTCCTTGAAGACCGTGCCAGTTGGCCTGAGTGAAATGCCAGACTCGTCGACGCTGAGGAGGCTCTCTGAAAATGGTCAGAGAGATGTCCACTTTAACAAGCACATGATCAGAAGAGCCGATTGGAGCAGAAGAAGAGCAGCAGACATTTTCAGGGAAGTTAGTCATAACCAAGTCCAGAAGAGAAGATTCTCTGTTGACTGAGATCCGATTTCACAAATCGTACTTCCTTAAGCTTCTTAAGCTTTTGTGAAATCATACTTCCGTAAGCTTCTTTTGACATTTATTGTATGCAGGTATTGCCATTGGGGAGGACTGTCTGCTCTTCTCTTTTACCAAGTCTTACCAGGTACGGTACCTACTACACCTACCTACTACCAACTACCTACCCTACTGATGCCATAGTGATGGGTAAAATAGTGGCAAGAGGCTTTGGCTTCGCCGGCTCATTGCGGCTTTGCAGTCGGTACTAGTAGCCGGCGAAGCCGGTGTTGTGAATGAACGCGTACGTATTATGTTGAAAAACCAGATTTTTCTGGATCGTTTGAGAATTCCAAGCTTTGACACACCAAATCACTCAATGGAGGCCGCCATCTTGCGGATGCGGAAGTATGCATAAAATTGCGAAAAAGTTGAAAAGGAGTTTGTTTCACCTGTCTTTTTTTGATTCACAATCTTATGCACCTCTAATTTGTAATTAAAATACTTTAAGACCAACCTCGTTCCCCGGGCCTGCATGGGCCCTGGTTATCTTCAACGAAAATCGTCACCAAACACCGGAACCAATGAGATTCGAGCATTTGAAAAAATATTTCAAAAACCAAATCGCTCCATGGAGGCCGCCATCTTGCGGATCCGGAAGTATGCATAAAAAATTGAGAAAAAGTTCAATAGGAGTTTGTTTCACCCGTCTTTTTTTGATTCACAATTTTATGCACCACTAATTTGTAATTAAAATACTTTAAGACCTACCTCGTTCCCCGGGCCCACACGGGCCCTGGTTATCTTCAACGAAAATCTTCACCAAACACGGGGACCAATGAGATTCGAGCATTTGAAAAAATATTTCAAAAAAGCTTATTACCGCGTTTCGGAGGCTGAAAATGGCGTCAAATATTCTAAAATTGATGAAGAATTATTTTGTAGAAATCTCGCGGCCGTCGGGAATAGTTTTTCACGGCCGGAAATATCCGAAGTTGAGATGGAATTCACCGAATTAATCAAGAAGGAAATGTTATAAATTTTAATCTCATCCAGAATGCAAATGGTGTCATTTTGAACTAGGTAAGGTACCTACAACACCTACCTATTCCCAACTACCTAACCTACTGATGCCATCGTGATGGGTAAAATAGTGGCAAGAGGCTTTGGCCTCGCCGGCTCATTGCTGCTTTGCAGTCGGGTCCTAGTAAAGACTCAGGTGACTTATAAGTGTGACCAACATGTGCACGGGATTCTTCCCAGAAGTATGAGTGGTCGCATTAGCTTGAACGACTTAAAATGAGCGAGTTTTGTTTTGGCGTTTGGGCCAGTTTTACATGTTGTATCCCTAAGGAATGAAACGAACGTTTTTTCCTGGCTTACAATTTTATTTGAAGTCACACATGCCTCAAAATACACTCACCTATATGGAATTGAACGCTGAATCCGAAAATGTAAGTGAAATTGCCTTGTTTTTTTTAAACATTATCTTCTATATATTCTAAATATATATCTGTGCAGTGTCTGTCTTGTGTTGTCTTGTCTTGTGTTGTCTTGTCTTGTCTTGTCACTGAACTACTCCCTCAAACTTTTGTGAAATCGTACTATTCCAACTTGACCCATGGCGGGAGTATGCGCTCTACTGAGTGGCGTTCTAGTTTGTGTGTGTGTTTGTTTATGCAGTTGGACTCTGCAAGAACCAGTGCAATCAAACTTTGCATGGCCTCTTCTTCCCTCCAGAGGAAGATCAAGAGCTATGTTTTGATTTAAAAAAAAAAAATTTTTAAATCAAATAATTGACCTGCAGATCTTGATCGGGTCTTGGGCTAATACACTGCCTGCATTTTTTCCTGGGAGTTATCGAATAATAAATATTATGTTTTGTGAAGATCATATGTTGAGGTTGTAGTGATTTGTTGTCCACAACACAAATTTAATCAGTATCGTGTTTCACATGCGCCTGTTATTAAAAAGATTGCTTTACACAGGTTAATTATAACATCCCCGTGTTCAGGCCTTGAGTGAGTATGTTCTTATACCCTGCCTGCGTTTTTCCCGGGAGTTGTTGCTGTCTTGTATGCAGCCTGTGGCTGCTGGTTGCATCATTTTTCTGGAAGTGCTTTAGTGCCGCTGATGCAGTGCCCCAATTACCAGTGAGCTGGTACTCAATTATGCCGACCTCGGAAGGATTACAGGCTGAGTCAACCCCCCTGGTGTTAATTCAACGATCGACCGGGATTACAAACTCAGGATCCTAGGATCCCAAGCCGGCACCCTAACCGTTAAACCAACACCAGGCTTGTGTGCAACGAAGGTAAAAAACAGTTTAGCAAAGCTGGACTTGGTTGACAGAATCCAGATGAATTGTGGCAAGAGGTTGAAGACATTGTGAAAGAAGAGGTCAAAAACATGTCAAAAGCGAGCAGAAAGAAGAAGGCTAAATGGCTGTCATAAGAGGCAATAAATATTGCAGACAGAATACGAGAGATGAAAACCAAAGGCGGACCAAGAGAGGACATTAAGGGGTTGAATGCCAACTTCCAACAACAAGCTAGGAAAGACAAAGAGAAATATTTCAGAGGCATGCATAGAAATAGAAAGTGACAACACAGTGGGAATAATGAGTTCTTTTTTTCAAAGATCAGAGACATCACAGAAAAGTTTCAGTCTCGGATTGGGGTCATTAAGAGCAGAACAGGAAAATATCTGACAGAAGAAACAGGTGAAAGAAAGATGGAAGGATTATACCAAAAGCCTATACAAACGAGATAGCAATGTGATGGCAATCTATGAATAAAGAGATTATGGGCAAGAACCAATAGTGATATAATTTGAGGTACGCAGAGCCTTGAAAGTGCTGGCAAATGGGAAAATATCAGGTGCGGCCAAAATTCAAATCAAACTCTTGAAGGTAGTTGGGGAGGGGACAATCATTATTTTAAAAGCTATCTGTACACAGATCTGGAGCAAGATTGCATGGCCTAAAAGGTGGAAGCGGTGAGTCTATGTGTCATTGCCAAAGAAAGGGGATAGCAAGAGAATGTTCAAATACCTGAACCATTGCCTTGATTTCACGTGCCAGCAAGACATTACCAAAGATCATTCAACACTGAATAGAAGACGACACGAAGCAAAAAATGCTTGTTGAACAGGCAGGTTTCAGAAGAGGAAGAAGTACCTGAGATAAATATCACAAATCTGAGGGTACCATGGGAAAAGCAAGGGAATAACAAAGGAAATTGTATCTCTGTTTCATCTATCTATAATTCCAGTAATCTCTGTGTGTATGTGTGTGTGTATGTGTGTGTGTATGTGTGTGTGTATGTGTGTGTGTCTGTGTGTTTGTCTGTGACCGCTGTTTCTCGACAACCACGGGTCCGATATACTTGAAACTTGCCAGGTATATTGCTGGGGACCCGAGGATGTGCCTTTTCAAGGTTTCATATTAATCGGAGAAGTAGTTACCGAGCTATGGCGATTTATTTACCAAACTCCGCAAGCCGGCTTTGCGAATGGACCAAACCATTTCATGTAAATAGAGGGGGGGGGATTGTCACCGTACTCGCAAGCCGTTCGCTTTGGCTTTGCGAATGGACCAAACCATTTCATGTAAATAGAGGGGGGGGATTGTCACCGTACTCGCAAGCCGTTCGCTTTGGCTTTGCGAATGGACCAAACCATTTCATGTAAATAGAGGGTGGGGGGATATAATTTTAGATATATATATAGTACGGGCACGCCCTAGTAGATTAAAACAAAGCTATTGATGGTGTTGATCATTAATTGATGTAGATTATGCTGAGAGAAAAGGGGATGTCTGATAAGAAGCCTGTGCACTAAACATGAAGCTACAGTAAGAAAAGAGTATGGAGAGAGAATGGTTTGGAATTGTGTAATGGGATAGAGAGGGACGCATTGTCTCCCCTTATGTGATCGATCTGCATAGTGAGTACATCATGAGGAAACCAAACTTGGCATGACATATAGGTCGGAGTCAGGATTGGAGGAGGATGCATCAACAACCTTGTTGTTGTTTCGTATGCAGCCTGTGACTGCTAGTTGCATCATTTTCGAGAAGCACGGCTGTGATTTTGTGTGATTGGAAGCATGGCTGTGCGAATTTTTTTCTAAAATCTTTTTATCGGATCCGGATCTGCATATTCACCAAATTGTAGTCAATTTGTCCTCGTCACACACCCAACCTGTCCACCAAGTCCATCACTTTTTGAGATGCGGTGCCCCTGTTGCCAGTAAGCTGGTACTCATTCTGTCGACCTCGAAAGGATGTCAGGCTGAGACAACCCGCCTGGTGTTATTTGGTGTTATCGGCACGACAGGAACTCGAACTCAAGACCCAAAGATCTCAAACCAGCCACCTTAACCGTTAAACCAACACCAGGCTTGATCAACAACCTAAGGTATGCTGTTAGAATGAAACAACCTGAGGTCAACAACCTAAGGTATGCTGCAGACAGTGAAGGAGGAAAGTAAAAAGGCTTGTCTTTATTTAAACCTAAAAAAAAAAGACTAAAATCTTGTCAACTGAGAAGACCAACATGTTCAGACTGGGAGACAATCATCTTGAAATAGAACTCAGTCGAGTGGATATAGACAGTTAGAGTTGGGGAGAACAGCAATGTCAGGATTGACAAAGATCTGGAAAGACATAGATATGACAAAACAAACCAAGTGGGGAATGGTGAATACTCTGGTATTTCCACTTGCAATGTATGGATGTGAGTCATGGACAGTGAAAAAGAAAGAAAGGAAGAAGATCGACAGTTTTGAAATGCGGTTTTGGACACGAATATTAAAAATTCCATGGTCTGTGTTACATATTTATGTGAATGTATGTGAATTACTATTCCTTGCTTTGCTTATCAATGTGTAGTCGATTAAAGGTTGTTGTGATTAAAGGGTCAGTAGCCCTTCTGAGAAAAAGGAGACCGGAAACGGAAGAAGAAAAGACACGAGGTCCTGGAGACGCGACGATTCTTCTTCTTCCTCGCCAAGCTCGGACGCGAGCGCTATCGATTGAGCAACGTAAGAGAATCGGCGTTTCAAAGCCCGTCTGGCGAGAGGAGTTACCGGGACGTGTAACTACCCTTTGACACGTCAAGTCACGGTGGGTTCGTGCACGGAACCAAGCAGCTGGCACAGTTCGCCTCGCCGTCTACAAGGCCGCGTACGGGTCGCACCTTGGGCCGCGCGCGCTGGGCAAGCCGCGTGTTGCTTTGCCTGCTTTACATTACCCGCTTTGCTTGGCCAGGAGGTGCGCGCTGCAGCCGTTGTTCCCGGTACGGGACGTGCCCGCCGGGACGTGCCCAGTGAAAGCACGTCAGGAAGGGTCCGTTCAACCGCCCACGTGCGGAGATCGAACTACAGGAGTACGGAGACATTGTGAGAGACATTGACCATGGAGGGAGTCGGGAGTGGGGCTCACGTGAGGAATGTATAAGATGGCCATCTTAGAGTTAATGTAGATGAGTTTACATCTTTGTACTATTGATTGCTGATTGGATGGTTAATTGCTCGGGGAATATATCATTGATTATTCCGGATCCTTGATGCTTCCTTGCTTGATGCTTCTTGATGATTCTTGATGCTTGGATGATGGGGATTCCGGATTCAACCCTGGTGTTGGGCTAGCGGCTAGGGTGCCGGCTTAGGATCCTAGGATCCTGGGTTCGAATCCCGGTCAATCGCTGAATTAACGCCAGGGGGGTTGACTCAGCCTGTCATCCTTCCGAGGTCGGCAAATTGAGTACCAGTTCACTGGTAATTCCCTGCTTGTCGTTAAAGGCGGCAAAAAGGGTTGGCGTCAGGAAGGGCATCCGGCCGTAAAACATTGCTTCAAAAAGGGGACCGAAAAACACCAACAACCACAGTTCCCGAAAAAGGCCAACCCCTGCTTGCGGGGAAAAATGGCCTCTAAAGGTGGTTTTTATTCCGGATCCTTGGTGTGGGGTTTTTTTCTTGGTTGGAATTCATATTGATTGCGTCACGAAAGCGCATACATAATAAATCTTTCTGGCGGAGTTCCTCTCACGGTCCGGGGGTCACCGAGACCAGGTAGTCACCGGGAGGACCACGTAACATCTGTAAGACCGAGAACGGCACTCGGTAGAGCACATGCCTCCGCCAGGCTGAACAGTTTACATCTTATTTCCCACTATGTAAGCCGGAACGGGATCAGGACCTGAACCAAAATCTAATGGGCTTATCTTTTTAACTACCAAACTCATCCACCAAGTTTCGTCACAATCCGTCCGCAACTTTTTGAGATATTGTGCTATACATCATTTTTGGCCCCCATCTCTCAATGGTGAAGAATCACTTTAAAAAATTTTTTATCGGATCCGCATTTGCATCTTCACCAAACTGTAATCAATTCGTCCTCGTCACACACCCAACCTGTCCACCAAGTCCATAACTTTTTGAGATATCCTGCTCCCAGACAGACAGACAAACAGATAGACAGGAGTGAAAACATAACCTCCATCCACCTTCGGTGGCACATGTAACAAAGAGTCAATGCTTGAATAAATTAGATCACCATGCACATTAGAAGCGGTTATGCTAAAATAGAAACAGTCATTCTTTGGTTGGAAACATCATGTGTGCAGAAAATTTAAGTCTGGAGAAATCAACTATGTTGGGAAGGGTTGATGGAAGAAGATGAAGAGGCAGTCCTTGTATGTGATGGATGAATGGGATAAAGGCTGCAATCAAGCTGCTCTGCCAGGGTTTCAGAAAGCAGTAAAGGATAGGGAAATTTGGAGAAATCTGATCATGAATGTCACCAGAGAGAGAGAAGACAGAGAGACCACCGACATGTCTGCGAAGCCAACGTGATTGACCCATCGTCTCAGCTTCAGGGCGGAAGTTCCCAATGATCTTGAAGGCATTGGTTTCCATTCCGGGTTTTACCATCATTTCCCCAGTGTCTATTACACCATCCCACTAACACGTTACATTAGTTCTTCATGCCAGTTGTTTGTGTCCTTTATAACGTCCTTAAAAACAATAAGTTTCATGTTTGGAATGATTTTTAGGTCATCTCATCTCGATTCTTGAAGAGATGAACTTATAAAAGGGGTCGTGATGTACGGATGTCTGTCTGTCCGTCCGTCCGTTAACTTTTTCCGGTTTTTGCTACTCCTCCCTGATCACCTGGCTGATTGTTCTGAAACTGCACACATTAATACAAGACACAATCGCTCTACCTTCAATTTTTCAATTTCGGATCATGGAGGTCCCCGGGGCCGGGAGGGGGAGCGGAGAGGAGGTTGGGGGTGGTGGGGAGGGTTACTCCCCAAACTTTGGGTCCCTGCTCATCCCTTATTTAGCAAATGATTGCTCTGAAACCTGATGTAGCTCTTCTACTCGATTGGCTACATAATCACTCAGGATTCGATTTTTGTTATTTCGGATCGTGGGGGCTCCCAGGAGATCAGGGGGACTTCTAGGGGGTCTCCCCCCCACCCCCCCCCCCCCCAAATCAGCAGTAGTCTGAACTACAATCTGAAGAGATGACCGTCAGTCCACTTGGGGCTATATTTAATTTAGTTTGACTGCCAGCCAGGTAAAAAAAATTGAGTAGTTTTGAGTAAAAACATTATCTCAACTCCTCCCTGCACATGTACGATCTGCACGAATTCAGAGTACAAAGGTACGGTAAAACGACAATCTTGTCTTCTTATTCATGTTTCGATCCAGGTTCAAAATATAACATTGGAATTTGAATGAGTTGTTCCTCGATCATAAACTGGGGATCTTAAATTGATAAGACAGCCGGATGGACGGACATGAAGCAATTGCTTACCTGCGCTTTTCGCTTTACGTGCGCGGGGTAACTACTCTTTGAGCAAGACCCCTGCCTCGATACTGTCCTGACTGTAATCTGTTTCTTTCAGGATATGGTCCTTGGTCCTATCACTGTCTATTTTACTGAAAACTTATTCTGCAATCATTTTATCTTTCCTCTTGATTATCTTAAACATCTCCATCAGATCCTCTCATAATCGCCTCCTTTCTAACAAATAGAGCATTGTCTCCTTCAGCCGCTCCTTATAGCTTCGTCCATCATAATAAAATAAAATTGGGGAAATTTGTCATCACACACACACTTACCCAAATTTTGTTTTGTTGATCAGTTAGTTTTGTGTAAAAACAATTAATTTTTGTGTAGAATTCAGGGCCTTTTGTGGGGTCTACAAATTGTGACTACTACTACTACTACTACTACTGTTGTCCCAATTATTCCTACCTTTTTGTATGGTCAGTGAAGGGGGAAATTTGACCCAAGTCTTTCACAAACTGGCACACCAGGTATGACGTTCGACTGGAACCGATTTTGGAAGTCGGCCAGGCTGCTGGCGATAACTCACCTACTCTTCGTGGAAGACGCTGTGGGATCCTCAACGTTCACCAACTAGCGCTCCCAGACATGACACTCCGTCCAATGTCCATCCGAGGGACGGCACACTTTGTGACGCCTCTTCCAAAACACCACAACGCCAACTTATAGTCGAGTGCGGAATCGAACCCAGGTTGGACAGCTCAAATGTAAGTGCGCCACCTCTGCACCATATTGTCAGACACCATTGTAACTCCAAATGCGCAATGGTATTTCATCACACTTTAGTGGCATAGCAAACCCCTCGGTAGAGCCATCAAACACTGTCTGCGCAAGCACCTAAAGTGATGCATCGACAGTCTGCTATGTACGAAAGTGTACTTCAATCACACCATTCAAGAAGAGCCCCGGGAAAAAATTCTGTGGGAAAAAAAAGCCCCGGAGCCCCAGGAAAAAAAAAAGAAGGGTCAGAGCCTGAAAAAAAAGAAAAGGGTCAGAGCCTGGAAAAAAAAGGGTCAGAGCCCGAGAAAAAAAAAAGGGTCAGAGCCCGAAAAAAAAAGGGGTCAGAGGCTGAAAAAAAAAAAAAGGGTCAGAGCCCGAGAAAAAAAAAGGGTCAGAGCCCGAAAAAAAAAAGGGTCAGAGCCCGAAAAAAAAAAAAGGGTCAGAGCCCGAAAAAAAAAAAAGGGTCAGAGCCCGGAAAAAAAATGGCCAGAGCCCGAAAAAAAAAAAAGGACCAGCTCAGTGTCGGCAAGAAACCTCATGTAAGTATAATCAGTTATACAATTCTAATAATGATAAAATTAATAATGAAATATATATTAGTAATATATGAATAATAATAAAATTAATAATTAAATATATATTAATAATATATAAACAATAATAAAATAAATAATTAAATAAGTATTAATATTAATAATATATTAATAATAATAAAGTTAATAATTAAATAGATATTAATATTAATAATAAATAACAATAAAATGGATAATTAAATATATATTAATATTAATAATATATTAATAATAATAAAATTAAAATTAATAAAAAATAATTAATAATAATAATTAATAAATAATAATTATTAAACACTTGTAATAAATAAATCAAATGAGTCGGGTATTTTAACAGGATGCACGGAACTATGCAATCATAGAACAAATGAGTACACATTCAACCATCCATTATGACATCACTTTAGAAATGACCTCATACTCGGTGGACTCAATAATTAATATTAACGGAACGTTTGAAACGCACGTTTCTGGTGGGACGAATATCTATATATATAAAACACAGTTTGTGTGTGTGTGTGTGTGTGTGTGTGTGTGTGTGTGTGTGTGTGTGCGCGCGCATGTGTGCATGTGTGTGTGTGTAATGTTACCGATAGACTCCGAAACGGAGAGGCTCACGTGCTTGATATTTGGCATAGACATGGCCATTGAGCCTGGGAAGGACATGGCCGAGACAATATTTGACGAGATCCATATTTTTTATTCATATTTACCTCAGCGCATTTCAGCGAAGTACCCGCTAATCTCAGCGGGTGCCAGAGCAGCTCGGTGATTCGCTCAGAGCGATCACGTGATGTTCCATCCCCGCCGCTAGACGGATTCGCTCAGAGCGATCACGTGATGTTCCATCCCCGCCGCTAGACTGATTCGCTCAGAGCGATCACGTGATGTTCCATCCCCACCGCCAGACTGATTCGCTCAGAGCGATCACGTGATGTTCCATCCCGTCACACGTCACACGTTTGCACGTAATTCAGGGCAAAAAGCGATTGCGATTTTTGACCTTTATGCGATCGTGTTTTGTGTCGATTTTGTGCGATATGAATTACATTTTAATTCATATTTCGTGTTTACGAATTCGAATACGAAGGATTTCCCCTTTCCCCTTTCGATTTTGAATACGAATTCGTCTTTTAAATTTTAATTAATTAATGTCTTTGAAACAGCTGTGAAACGTCTTTCCACAACCCTTCCGTAACCGATTGGAGCAGTTTATTGCCACACAAAATGGCATTTTAACAGTTGTCTGGCTTTTAAAATCTGGGACACGTTCAAAACAAACGAGATCCGCGAAGCGAGTTGGTCGAGTCGTGCTGACCAAGATGGCGACACGGCGGCTTCAGTTTTCACGGAGTATGAGCGTTCTATATATTTTCAATTCAGTGCGCCCGACTCGCTCACGTACTTGATTTGTGGCATAGACATGACCATTGGGCCTTCACGGTGTAATTTGTGCGAGGTTTGTCCGAGTGAGCTTGAGTCGAGAGGGCGAATGTACTGGTTGGGAATGTACGGGTCTCCCTTCCCCCATCCGGCAACGCCGGTACTGGAGGGCGTGGGTCACAGGATCGGTGAATCTCCAAATCCGCTTCGTGCTCTTGCGAAGATGCAGGACGATGTCGCGATTGTTGTGCTGCTCTCCGACCATGAGAACTGCAACGTCATTGTTGACTGCCCTCCCCTTCCCCCTCCCCCTTCCCCCTTCCCCCTCCGTCCTCCCCCTCCCTCCCCCCTCCACCCTACCCCCTCCCCTCCCCCTACCCCCCTCCCCTCCCCCTCCCCTCCCCCTCCCCTCCCTTTTCCCCTCCCCCCTCCATTTTCCCCTCCCCCTCCCCCTCCCTTTTCCCCTCACCCCTCCATTTTCCCCTCCCCCCTCCCCCTCCCCCCTCCCCCTCCCTTTTCCCCTCCCCCTCCCTTTTCCCCTCGCCCTCCCTTTTCCCCTCCCCCCTCCCCCTCCCTTTCCCCCTCCCCTCCACCCTTCCCCTTGCCCCTCCCACCCCTCCCCTCCCTCACCCTCCCCATCCCCCCCTCTTCTCCCCTCTCCCCCTCCCATCCCTCACCCTCCCCATCCCATCCCTCACCCTCCCCATTCCCCCCCTCCCCCCCTACTCTCCCCCCTCCCCTCCCCCCTCCCCCCTCTTTGACTTTGCAGTAGGTTTTTTTTTTTGATGAGCACTTTGACGTCACGGCTCAATGCAAGGTGTTCGGAACTCGAAGGAACTCAGGATGCACTCAGGCGAGGCCCGTTTAAAAAGTTTTCCGAATGACAATTCCGGTCTTCACTAAAATTTACTCAATTATTTTTTGTCGTAAATGTACTTACAACAGTTTTTACGGCGTAGACCGCAGGACAATACTTTCTGAAGAAAGGGTTTGTTGTATGTGCCTCAGAAATGTCCACCAATCAGAGCTGAGGATCTGGTCAGATGACCGGGGGACAGCACCTAGTAACCATTACAGTTGCATATTGAAATATAAGAAAATCTAATAGCCGGCGAAGCCGGTGTTGTCAATAAACGAGTACGTATTATGTTGAAAACCTGATTATGCCTTGGCTCGAGAATCCGAAGCGCAGTGGGCGCAGCCATCTTACGGAGGCGGAAGTATGCATAACAAATTTAAAACGTTCATTAGGAGTTTCTTTCACCCGTCGTCATTTGATTCACAATGTTATGCACCTCCGATGTATTAATAAAATAATTTAAGACCAACATCGGCCCGCACGGGCCTGGTTATCTTCAACAAAACGCGTCACCAAACACCGGACCCAATGAGAGTCGAGCATTTGCAAAAATATTTCTGAAATGAAAGTGCTCAATGGTGGGCGCCATCGACCGGATGCGGAAGTTTGCATAAAACAATTGCGAAAAAGTTCAATAGGAGTTTGTTTCACCCGTCGTTCTTTGATTCATAATCTAATGAAACCTCTCATTCGTAATTAAAATACGTTAAGACCAACCTCGTTATCTTCAACAAAAATCGTCACCAAACACCAGAACCAATGAGATTCGAGCATTTGAAAAAATATTTTTTTACAAGCTTATTACGCGTTTCGGACGGTGAAAACGGCGTCAAATATTTTAACATTGACGAAGAATTATTTTTTAGAAATCTCGTGGCCGTCGGAGAACCGGATCAGCCAATCAGCGCCCTCGATACAGGACATCTTACCAGCGCCCTCGACACGTCTGCGATGCCCGGAACGAGGTTGGTGCAAAACAACCGAATCACGCGTAAGCATATACTGCTCGAAATAGTTCTCATCATATGCTCAAATTTCCTAAGCTAAATCGTCATTGCTTTGGGCACTGTTGTCTGTTACGGAGAAAGAACAAGAACCGAAATGAAAGGAAAAATGGTACAACCTCCACCAGTGCTATCATCACTGAACATGATTCGACAACAGTCCGTGGTAACTTGAGAGAGGTTTTTACGTTGCACCAAGTAAAGCCATCGGATGTGACACCATTGTCTTCTTTTTGGGAATATGCTGCAGTGGATGTCCCTGGTGATGGGTCATGTTTTTTTCACTGTTTGAGCTTGAGAATCTTCCTACTTCTTAAAATAGGCCTTAAGCTAGCACATCGTATAGTTACTTCCTTAAGCTTCTTGTGACATTTATTGTATGCAGGTATTGCCATTGGGGAGGACTGTCTGCTCTTCTCTTTTACCAAGTCTTACCAGGTACGGTACCTACTACACCTACCTACTACCAACTACCTACCTACCTACTACCAACTACCTAACCTACTGATGCCATGGTGATGGGTAAAATAGTGGCAAGAGGTATGCAGGTATTGGGGAGGACTGTCTGCTCTTCTCTTTTACCAAGTCTTACCAGGTACGGTACCTACTACACCTACCTACTACCAACTACCTAACCTACTGATACCATAGTGATGGGTAAAATAGTGGCAAGAGGCTTTGGCTTCGCCGGCTCATTGCGGCTTTGCAGTCGGTACTAGTACCTTTCAGTGGAACGTTTTGGGGTCCAAGCGGGTGTCCTAAGGCAGGTAGGATGTTTCAGAAATTCCTCAATAAAATTATGATTTTGAAATGTGATCAACATGCATATTGCTCACGAATCCGGAAGTGAACGAATGACAATGGTTCACTGGTTTGATAATATCTCAATACAATCGTGATTTAACATTATTTTTTATACATTAATTGTATAGTATTAATTTGCGATTGGAATGAAGAATTATGTTGTTTGGAATGAAAATATAGAGATATTGAGTTTAAAGCAGAATGAGCAAATAACGTAAGGGTTTCCATCCGTGACATTCGTGGGTTCCCCATTTGCAGTTTCGCCATTGACTGGATATAGCAACATTCAGACTGGGTACGTTTTTTGTACAAGTCCTTCACGAACCTGTTGTCAATGCCTGACGTTTGATTGAAGGTGGCACAGGAATGTGGAATTTATTGAAAATAATGTAATACTTGCATTCTTTTATAACTGCTAAATGGTATCCTGATCCATGTCATACTATCCTCTTCACCGAAAGTATCAAACAAGCCAGGCTACGCCGTTTCTAGACTATCGGTCTTATTTTAAAATGTGTCGAAAAAGAGCGTGTCCAAGGGCGCGCTGCGAAGGAGAGGGGGGGGGGGCGGGGTAGCGGGCGGGGGGGCAACACGCATGGAGGCAGGGTTAAGGGGTTTTTCCCGAAAGCATCCTCGGAGTATCTGACAGTTTCCGATTGATTATGTCTTCTCAGTGAAATCATTTTTCTGTTGAATTTTCTCTTCTCGGGTCTATCAAGGGAGACGCAATGCGCCCCTCCCTTTATATAAGGGATAGTTTCTCTGTACGCAGCTTTAACATGGGGACTGAAAATGCATTTCTGGCTTCTACTGGACGAAATTGACTGCAAATTTCAGAAGTGAATGCTTTGTACGTTGAGGTAATATGTTCCAAATTTCAGTAACGTCCGTTTGTGCATTCTTGGGTTTTATAAAGAAAACCCTCGAATTCTCGTTGGTGTCTGTCCGTCCGTTCACCCAAAATGTGTTGGCGCTCATATCTCAAGGGCTATACATTGAAAATAGCTGAAACTCGAAATATGCATCGGCCAATAAATTAATGAATTTCTTTCAAAACAAATTCCACCGAAGCCTCATAGTTTTTACCTTAAAATTACATACATACATATATATATTATATATATATATATATATATATATATATATATATATATATATATATATATATATATATATATATATATTGCTGCGGTTTTGAGATGTGTACAGTGAGCTCAATAAAGGTTAAAGGTTGCCCCCCATAGATAGTCACACAAGCAACATGTAGCCTCATTTGTAGTATAGTTATGTCTTAGTATATGTGAGAGTAGGCCCCTTCCAGTGTTAATCCTGCGTTGTGTAAAGACAGGAGAATAGGTCCTACTTCGGCAAACCATTCCACCTCTGTGGGCGCAATCCAGTTTGTTAAGCATTGGTTGTTCATTAGTCGAGCTAACACGAGGTAGGCCTAAAAAGGTGGGGCCGGCGTCGAGGTCGAGGTGGCAGAGGCGATGACGGTAAGCATGAGCCGCCAATCAGGGCTCAGAGGTGGTTGTGTCAGAGGGCGTGGTGAGAAGAGTCTGGTGAGTTCCAGAAGGTTCGCGGGGCGGGCCTATAAAACCCGATGCGCAAAGCCCTCGACAGGACTTGCAGAGGAGAGAGAAGACTTGATGAGAGAACTCGCGTTGTACCGCTTGATGAACTTGACTATCGCATAAGAACGCGCAATAACCAACACCAAGGATTGAGGAAGAAGAGTTGGTTACTAGATATACGCGGGCACAGCCAGGCACGTTTATAACGAGCTTGCGCATTTCAGCCAAGCGAGTGAACGAGGCTGCGTAACCGCCCTTTGCCATAAAAGCCGTCCCGCCTTTGCCGTAAAAGTCCTTCCTACCGTTCGCCCCGATATATCGCCTTTGCTCGAGAGACACGCAACGTGGCCCTGCCTTCGCCGATCTCCATCTTCGCGGACATGCCGGGGACCGTGGAGAGCTGAACGAGAACCACCCGTGGACGCGCTGGGGAACTCCTGGCCATCTGCAATCCCCTTGTGAGTGTGTCAGACGGGCCCGTTGTCTTTGGGAATTAAGAATAAGACTGTATAAGGATTGCCCTGTGTCTCTTCGTCATGAACTGTATATACGTGTGATACCCATTAAATCAATCTGTTCTTCCTTTCTTCTCAATTCGATCGTTCCCGTGATTTCTCCATTGACTAAGCGTGGCACGAATAAGATCGCTTAAATCGGGGTCCATTAGTTATAACTGCGCAGATCACATGTACGCAAACCGCGCGGCGTATTCCAACCACACATGGTTCGTGCGAGGCTTGTTTCCTCGCTTCCAGGGCAGCGCAAGTACTTAGGTACGAGCGAGAATTTGGTCCCGAAACCCTATTTTGCGCTGTTCGGAAAGGATGTAATAGGTCTCGGTTCGCGCCAGGTCAGTAAAGACAAGGGGATTAATCCCCCCTTGATAAGGGGAGAAGGCCGGCGACAGAACCGCAATGTTTGGTGTCAGGAGTGGGATTTGGAACCTGGGACAAAATTTTTAGACAAAATTTTGGACACCAATTGTACATATTGGCCATAACAATTGGTGTCAGGAGTTTGGGATAGGACCCGAAGTGCGCTTAACGCACTCAAATTACGAGCGACCGAAATTTAGTTTTAAAATCCCAAAATTTTAATTCGTGGCATGGCTAGCTAAAGCGATCGGATGCCGGTGGGGGTAGAAGAGGAGATAGATGAGGAGTTAGAATCGATGACCCAGGACCCCCGGGAAGAATGGGGAGAAGAGGAGGACATTGATGAGGGGCCGGCAGCTGGCAAAGAAAATGGCGGCGCCTCACACGTGGCGGCGAGAGCCGAACCCGCGGTGGCAGCCGGGGCCGCTGTGCAAATCGGCTTTGACCTTAGACTATTCCTGACCCAACTGGATGCAAAAATGGATGCCCAAAGGAATGACATGAAAGAAATGAAGGGCGAACTAAATGCGAAATTGGACGCCCAGAGTGACAAATCCACCCAGGAGATGAAAGATGGGTTATTGGGGCTGGAAAACAACATGGGCGGCCAATTGAAGGAAATGGGTGGCCAATTGAAAGAAATGGGGAACAAATCCACCCGGGAAGGGAAGAGGTGAAAAAGGGACTGAATGCAAAAATGGACACCCGAGGGGAGTTAATAAAAGAAATGGGGGAGGACATGAGGTGCAGGTCGAGCGGGAAGGTCGCGGGGGTACGTGACGAGGTAACGCGGTGCGAGGAACGCAGGGAGAGCGAGGTAGAGCAGAGCGCGGCTAAAATGACTGAGGGTGTAGAAATCGCGACTCGGGGTGTAGAAAGGCCGACGGCCGCCGAATTGGAAAAAGAAATTTTATTGGCGCCGTCGGTCGTCGAGGAAAAATAAATCATAGTTAAAATTGGGGCCGAAGAGACGGCAGAAATAGAGGAAATAGCATCAAGGGAAGAAATGGAATGCACTCAAAGTCTGGATTTGCATTGTGATGTCGTGCTTCCTCACAAAAATGAAGGTTTGTAGATGCTGGCGGAGAAGAGAATCCCGAAGGTGAGTAGGGGTGTGTATGGCGCGAAAGTGTTTGGCGGGAAAACATTTTTGGCGCGCTTGGGATCGAGGTGCAACCCAGGCGCTCGTGGAAGGTTCATGGTGCGATGTGTGAGAGCGAATGGCGCGCGTGTGAGAAAAAAGTGTGTTCCGGAGCGCGAGTGTGTAACAGGAGAGTGTGTTACAGAGTGCGAGGGAGAATGTACACCGGAATGTATGTGGGAAGAGTGTGTTGGAAAAGATTGTGAAACAGAGTGTGCGATGGCCAAGGAGAGTGAGGGAGAATGCACACAAGAGCGTGTTGTAGAGAGTGTGCAGGAGTGCACACCAGAGTGTGTGATTGGGTGTGCAACAGGAGAGTGCACACCCGTGGGTAAGTGTGCGATTGGGTGTGTACCAGAAGAGTGCACACCCGTGGACGTTACGGAGTACGTAACGGGAGAGTGTACGTGAGGGTGTGCGATGGCCGAGTGTGTTACGGAGTGTGTAACAGACAAGTGTGCGATAAGGGAGTGTGTGAAGGAAAAGTGTATAACAGAGTGTGCGAACGGTATGGGTGTGCCGAGGTGTGCAGGTGCGAGTACGGTGTGCGAGAAAGAATGCACACCGGACCGTGTGTGGAGAGAGCGTGCGGTAACAGAATACATGGAGTGTATGGGAGGCACTGGAGCGCCACGTTGTGCGAGTGAGGAAAGGGTCGCGTGGGGTAAGAACGCAGCCCGAGCATCAATGTAGACCGGGGGAGCGTTTAGCGCGACGTGTGGCCGACGCGAGCCCTTGGTGTGTGGTGTGCTTTGTGTGCTGCGGGGACCGGCGGGGATCGTTGCCGCGGCGGTCTCGCAAGGATCACCATGCACGATTCGTGCCGGGCCCCGCCCTGTATGGTCGGTGCCGCGCCTTGGCGGGAAAGGCGATCGGCACGGTTCAAGGGGAGGAAGGAGAGGTCGGAACCTCGCCCCCTGGCGGGTGCGGTGCTCTGACCGTGGGCGGTTGGGCCACCGTGCATGGGACCGCAAGGCTTCACGCAGGGATGGCGCCCTGAACCTTGGCCCAACAAAACCTCCTCCCCTTAATCGAAAATGCCGGACGGATCCAACCAACAGGCGACCAACCACCCGCATGCATAGCTCGGCTTTTCGAAGCCGAGTTGTGAAAATGTATTTCTGCACCGAGAGGCTCAAGTGGAGTGGATGAATGGCGATAGTGTTGGCGAATGGTACCCTGCGTGGGGGGGTGGTGGTTTCGCCATTCCTCACACAACTTGGGGCACATGAGCATTAGGTTATGGGGTGGCAGTGTAAACTAGCCGAGGGCGGGCTAGGTTAATTGATAGGGATTTAGAAGGATGACAGTGGAGGACATGAGAGTTAAGTAGCGACATTTGTACAGGTAGAGGGGACGTAGAGAGATTAGAAGGATGATAATGACGAGGGTGTGCTTAGTGTAAGGGAAGACGGGGAAGCACGAGTATTTAGGGGAAGTAGTCAGTTCGGGTCGCGTGAGACCCTAATTTGGAAGGCACCAGGTGGTCAATGGGAATCAGGTTTTTAGAACCGCATAGTTTAAAGATGCCAATTGGCAGGGCATGACCCCGGGTAGTGTAAATGAGTTAATGTCATTAGAGTAGTTAGGATTTGAGGAAGTCCCTTTGCGCCATCCACATTCATTCACCAAGGTGACAAAGCTCCGCACCAGCACCCAGCGACTGGTTTGAGTAAGTGAGACGCATCTCGACGTGAAAGAGACATTGTGTGTTATTCCATCTCTTCCTTCCTGGGAGGGATTGGACGACGAATTTGGCTTAGAGGGGGATATGGGAGACAGGACGTAGAGACGGATTTGTAATTTGTAAATACAGGGAAGTGCAAGGGTTGTGTAAGCTGACATTGGGGGGTACAAACGGTTAGGGACGAGCTTGCTCTGCTCGCTCTCCCGCGGCCCTCATACTGCATTACCTTGTGTTGATGTGCACCTTTGTGCCCTTTCCGTTTGCTGACTGTGCTTTGTCTCTCCTCCCCACCCATGGACCCACTTTGGAGGAGGAGTTGTGCAGCATCATCGAACTGTGCAGCTGCACCATGCTACATTTGTGCAGCGGCACCTCACTGCACCTGTGCAGCACCCCTGCTGCACATTGCTACACCTGTGCAGACGAACTGCGCGGTACTTTGCTGCCATATTCTTGATTATAACTTTGCTGCACATGTACAGTATTTGCTGCCACAGACACTTTGCTGCACCACATTACACATGGACCACACGTTTTGTGGCCTTACACTTTGCTGAGCAGGCATTTGCTGCAAACTTACCTTGCATCTTCGGACCACGTATTTTGAGTGGCATCAATGTCACGCAGACGGACCACATAAGGTTGGCCCTGCCTGGCCAGGAATTAATAAAAATGAACACGGGTTTTTGTACATTTTATTCTTGGTGTGCCAGGAAAGCAGAACTTTACGTTTTTATTGCACACAGAAGATGAAGCAAGAAGAAGATGCGGCCCAGCAGCAAATGGTGAACTGTGAACTTTTTGAACTGTGAATGTGTATTGTGCATTGCTGTGCTTTTTCTCACCTCCAATCTTCTTTCCACAAAGAACAGGTCCTGGGTTATAGAAATGTGAATAATTAGGTTTTGTAATTGTAAATAAGATGCTACCCACCGGCTTTATGTTTAGTTTGAGAATAATTCTGCAATTCGGTTAGTTGTGGGTGCGAGTCTGTGAGTTAGTTACACAATGCAGTAGGTGGGACATATTTAGTGTTGTAAAACTGTCACATACATGGGTTAGAGTAAATGTTAGGGGGAACCACATCTAAGTGTCACACGTAATTAAAAGGTAGTCCCAAGTCTTGCTCAAAACCGGTCAATCCCACTTGGGTAGGTTCGACTCGGGAATGAGTCTGACGAGGAAGGGGGGCAGTTCTACGGTTTTGAGATGTGTACAGTGAGCTCAATGAAGGTTAAAGGTTGCCCCCCATAGATAGTCACACAAGCAACATGTAGCCTCATTTGTAGTATAGTTGTGTCTTAGTATATGTGAGAGTAGGCCCCTTCCAGTGTTAATCCTGGATTGTGTAAAGACAGGAGAATAGGTCCTACTTCGGCAAACCATTCCACCTCTGTGGGCGCAATCCAGTTTGTTAAGCATTGGTTGTTCATTAGTCGAGCTAACATGAGGTAGGCCAAAAAAGGTGGGGCCGACGTCGAGGTCGGTGCGGCAGAGGCGATGACGGTAAGCATGAGCTGCCAATCAGGGCTCAGAGGTGGTTGCGTCAGAGGGCGTGGTGAGCAAAGTCTGGTGAGTTCCAGAAGGTTCGCGGGGCGGGCCTATATAACCCGATGCGCAAAGCCCTCGACAGGACTTGCAGAGGAGAGAGAGGACTTGATGAGAGAACTCGCGTTGTACCGCTTGATGAACTTGACTATCGCATAAGAACACACGCTAACCAACACCAAGGATTGAGGAAGAAGAGTTGGTTACGAGATATACGCGGGCGCAGCCAGTCACGTTTATAACGAACTTGCGCATTTCAGCCAAGCGAGTGAACGAGGCTGCGTAACCGCCCTTTGCCGTAAAAGCCGTCCCGCCTTTGCCGTAAAAGTCTTTCCTACCGTTCGCCCCGATATATCGCCTTTGCTCGAGAGACACGTTACGTGGCCCAGCCTTCGCCGATCTCCATCTTTGCGGACGTGCCGGGGACCGTGGAGAGCTGAACGAGAACCACCCGTGGACGCGCTGGGGAACTCCTGGCCATCTGCAATCCCCGTGTGAATGTGTCAGACGGGCCCGTTGTCTTTGGGAATTAAGAATAAGACTGTATAAGGATTGCCCTGTGTCTCTTCGTCCTGAACTGTATATACTTTGATACCCATTAAATCAATCTGTTCTTCCTTTCTTCTGAATTTGATCGTTCCTGTGATTTCTCCATTGACTAAGCGTGGCACGAATAAGATCACTTAAATCGGGGTCCATTAGCTATAACTGCGCGGATCACGTGTACGCAAACCGCTCGGCGTATTCCAACCACACGTGGTTCATGCGAGGCTTGTTTCCTCGCTTCCAGGGCAGCGCGAGTACTTAGGTACGAGTGAGCATTTGGTCCCGAAACCCTATTTTTCGCTGCCCGGAAGGGACATAATCGGTCTCGGTTCGCGCCAGGTCAGTAAAGACAAGGGGATTAATCCCCCTTGATAAGGGGAGAAGGCCGGTGACAGAACTGCAGCAATATATATATATGTATAATGTATATATATTGTTACGGTTTCGAGATGTGTACAGTGAGCTCAATAAAGGTTAAAGGTTGCCCCCCATAGATAGTCACACAAGCAACAAGTAGCCTCATTTGTCGTATAGTTATGTCTTTATATGTGAGAGTAGGCCCCTTCCAGTGTTAATCCTGCGTTGTGTAAAGACAGGAGAATAGGTCCTACTTCGGCAAACCATTCCACCTCTGTGGGCGCAATCCAGTTTGTTAAGCATTGGTTGTTCATTAGTCGAGCTAACACGAGGTAGGCCTAAAAAGGTGGGGCCGGCGTTGAGGTTGGGGAGCGGCAGAGGCGATGACGTTAAGCATGAGCCGCCAATCAGGGCTCAGGTGATGGCGTCAGAGGGCGTGGTGAGAAGAGTCTGGTGAGTTCCAGAAGGCTCGCGGGGTGGGCTATATAACCCGATGCGAAAAGCCCTCAACAGGACTTGCAGAGGAAAAGCACGTTGCAGAGGGAAGGAATGCAGCGTTGTGAAGGCCTTGAGCAGGACTTGCAGAGAGGGAAGGACTTGAACAGGACTGGCAGAGGAAAGAGAGGACGTGCAGGAAGAGGACTTGCATCACTCGCACTGTACGAACTTTACTATCACTAAAGATACGCGCCGCAGCCAGGGCGTTTATAACTTGCGCGTTTCAGCCAAGCGAGTGAACGAAGCTGTGTAACCGCCCTTCGCCATAAAAGCCGTCCCGCCTTTGCCATAAAAGCCCTCCCTGCCGTTCGCCCCGATATATCACCGTTGCTCGAGAGACGCGCTGCGTGGCCTTGTCTTCGTCGATCACCATCTTCACGGATGTGCCGGGGACCGTGGAGACCTGAACGAGAACCATCCTGGGACGCGCTGGGGAACACCTGACCATCTGCAATCCCAGTGTGAGTGTGTCAGACGGGCCCGTTGTCTTTGGGAAATAAGAATAAGACTGTATAAGGCTTTCCCTGTGTCTCTTCGTCCTGAACTGTATATACGTGTGATACCCATTAAATCAATCTGTTCTTCCTTTCTTCTGAATTCGATCGTTCCCGTGATTTCTCCAATTGATTCAGCGTGGCACGAATAAGATCGCTCCAATGGGGTTCCATTTGTTATAACGGTGCGGATCACATGTACGCAAACCGCTCGGCGTATTCCAACTTCACGTGGTTCGTGCGAGGCTTGTTTCCTCGCTTCCAGGGCAGCGCGAGTACTGAGGTACGAGCGAGAATTTTTGTCCCGAAACCCTATTTTCCGTTGTCCGGAAGGGACATAATTGGTCTCGGTTCGCGCCGGGTCAGTAAAGACAAGGGGATTATTCCCCCCTTGATAAGGGGAGAAGGCCGGTGACAGAACTATAACAATTGGTGTCAGGAGTGGGATAGGACACGAAGTGCGCTTAACGCACTCCAAATTACGAGCGACCAAAATTTAGTTTTTTAAAATCCAAAATTTTAATTTGTGCCATGGCTAGCCAAAGCGGTCGAATGCCGGTGGGGGTAGAAGAGGAGGTAGATAACGAAGAATTGATAACCCAGGACCCACGGGAAGAATGGGAAGAAGAGGAGAACATTGATGAGGGGCCGGCCGTTTGGGGTAGAAAATGGCGGCGCCTCACACGTGGCGGCGAGAGCCGAGCCTGCGGTGGCAGCCGGGGCCGCTGTGCAAATTGGGTTTGACCTTGGACTATTCCTGACCCAACTGGATGCAAAAATGGACAAATCAAGGGCAGAAATGAAAGAAATGAGTGACGAAGCAAGATGTAACATGGGAAAATTTGAAAGCAAAATGGGTGGCCAAAAAAAATAAATAAGGGAGGACATTGGGCACATGTTGAGCGAAGAGGTCGCATTGGTGCGCGATGAGGTAGCGCAGTGCGAGGAACGCGTGGAGAGCGGGGTAGAGCAGGGCGCGGCTACATGGACCGAGGGAGTTGAAATCGTGACTCGGGGTGTAGAAAAGCCGACGGCCGCTGAATTGGAAAAGCAAATTTCATGTGCGCCGGCGGTCGTCGAGCTAGAAAAAGAAATTATCGTTGAAATTGGGGCCGAAAGAGACGGCAGGGATAGAGTCGGGGAATGTATCACAGAAGAAAAAAATGGAATGTACTCAAAGTCTGCATTTGCACCGTGATGTCGGGCTTGCTAACCCCAATAAAGGTTTGCAGGTGCTGGTGGAGAAGAGAATCCCCAAGGTGAGTAGGAGTGTGTATGGCGGGAAAAGATTTTTGGCGCGCTTGGGGTATAGATGGAGCCCGGGCGCTCGTGGAAGGTCCTTTGTGAGGTGTACGCAAGTGACTGGCACCGGAGCACGAGTGTATGACGGAATGTGAGTGGGAAGACTGTGTTGGAAAAGAGTGTGAAACAGAGTGTGCGATGGCTGAACAGAGTGTGCAGGAGTGCACACCAGTGCGTGTGATTTGGTGTGCAACAGGAGAGTGCACACCTGTGGGTAGGTGTGCGCTTATTGGGTGTGTACCAGGAGAGTGCACACCCGTGGTTGTTCCTGAGTGTGTAACAAAAGAGTGTGCACGAGGGTGTGCGATGGCCGATTGTGTTATGGAGTGTGTAACAGGGAAGTGTGCGGTAAAAGAATGCATGGAGTGTATGAGAGGCGCTGGAGCGCCGCGTTGTGCGAGTGAGGAACAGGTCATGAGTGTTGAGAACGCGGCCCGAGCATCGACGCAGACCGGGGTAGCGTTTAGCGCGACGTATAGCCGACGCGAGCCCTCGGTGTGTGGTGTGCTTTGTGTGCTGCGGGGACCGGCGGGGATCGTTGCCGCGGCGGTCTCGCAAGGATCGGCGTGCACGATTCGTGCCGGGCCCCACCCTGTATGGTCGGTGCCGCGCCTTGGTAGTAAAGGCGATTGGCACGGTTCAGGGGGGGGGGGGGAGGAGAGGTCGGAGCTGCGCCCCCTGGCGGCCGCGGTGCTCCGACCGTGGGCGGTTGGGCCATCGTGCATGGGACCGCAAGGCTCCGCGTAGGGATGGGCCGCTGAACCTTGGCCCAAGCATGCCTCCTCTCCTGAATCGAAAATGCCGGACGGACCCAACCACCAGGAGACCAACCACCCGCATGCATCGCTCGGCTTTTCGAAGCCGAGCTGTGAAAATGTATTTCCGCACTGAGAGGCTCAAGTACAGTGGACGAATAGCGATAGTGTTGGGAAATGGTACCCGGCGTGGGGGAGTGGTGGTTTCGCCATTCCTCACACATCGGGGCACATGAGCAATAGATTATGGGGATGGCAGTGAAAGCTAGCCGAGGGCTGGCTAGGATAATTGTTAGGGATTTAGTAAATGACAGTAGAGGACATGAGATTTAAGTAGTGACTTTTGTACAGGTAGAGGGGATGTAGTTAGCTTAGATGGTTGATGACCCCCCCCCCCCCCCCCATCCGGACCAAATTTAGATCCTGGGGGGACAGGGCCTTCTCCATCGCTGCTCCCACCCTCTGGAACTCACTACCTCACACCATCAGAGACTCCTCACTCACCACATTCAAAACATCACTCAGGACCCACCTTTCAACTGCATTCAACATTTAACACTGCATTCAACATTTAACCCACAGCATCTAACCCCTGACTATCTCCTCTCCTTCTCCCTCCTTTGTGCTTTGAATATTTCCCTATTGATTCTTCTTTATTTGCAATTGTTTTTATGTTTTGCTATGCATTATGTTTTGCACTCTGTCAAAGCGTCTTTGGGTTCCCTGAAAAGCGCTATATATAGTAGATGCATTATTATTATTGTTATTATAACGACGAGGGAGTGCTTAGTGTAAGGGAAGATGGGGAAGCACGAGTTTTAGGGGAAAAGCAGCTAGTTAGATGATGCTGTGTGAATGAGAATCACTGCGTGTATTGAGCTTGAGCACTTTTGTTTTCTTTTCTTTTTTCTTTTTTCTTGTATACAAGATCGAGGCTCGTGTAAGAGCTAACATTAATCACAAAAAGACAAACTGACACATGAAACATAAGATAAAGGGAGCGGGAGACAAGATGGGGAGAGAGGGGGAAGCACACAAGTACAACATTTGAGAGCAGGGACATCGGGAGATCTGTGGGAGGGAGAGGGCTTGGGGGGAGGAAGCACGGGAAGTGGGGGTATATAACACATGGACAATGCTAGGACTTCCAGGAAAGAAGTCGGAATTTCAAAAAAGTGGAAAGGCCGAATTTATTAAATTTATTAAAATGAAATTTATTAAAATTATTACATTTATTAAAATTTATTACAATTTTATTAAATTAAATTTAAATTAAAAAAAAAAAACAATGCTGGTTCTTGGACAATTGCGAGCAACTTGTTTGTGGAAACTTTTGGAAAGCAGCTAGTTAGTTGTGCAGCAGCATCGAACATGAGGAATTGGATGAGAATCACTGTATGTATTGAGCTTGAGCAAATGAGGAATTGGTTGGGAATAACCAGAAGTGGTGGATTGAGGACAAATGGAGTTGTGTTGAAGTGAATTGACTTGCATGGTGTGCAAGTGGAAAAAGGAGTGTGAGCACAAGAGGTGTGCCAGGAATAAATGGTGTGTGAGATAATTGGTGTGTGGAATGCTTGGTGGGAGATAAAAGGTGTGGAATGCATGGTGCGAAGGAGTGAATGGGGGAAGATGGACCCATTCACGAATACCCGGGGTGGGTAGTTTAAAGTTAGGTAGAGGGCTTAGGTAAATTGTTTGGATATTGACAACTGTGGTGTGGGAAGTAGCAAGGAGTGCTTGGTTGGGTGCATGAGTATGTGGAATGGCTGGGCGTGTGGGATTTGTTGGTGCGTATGGTTATTGGAGCACTCTGCCACTGGTAGTCTGTCGGCCAGGTGAGGCCGCAGGTAGGCTCTGGGAGCCAGTTAGAGTTATGAGTTGTGTTCAATGGGGCCCGAGGATACCAGGAGAGGACCTGGGTAGCCCAATGCCGAGGAGGGCATCAGGGGGTGAGAGAGCCAGGAGGGGCCTTCCCCAATTTAGGTAGTCGCAAGGAGCAAGGTAAGCTCGGGTGGCGTCTTCAGTGGCGGAGGTGCGCAGGTAGTTGGACCTGCTAGTGGAGCCACACGACCCAGCCCCGAAATTGTGCAAAGGTACAGTAAGAAAAATTGGGGAGTGAGACCCAAATTTGGAAGGCACCAGGTGGTCAATGGGAATTGGTTTTTAGAACCGCATAGAGTAAAGAGGCCGATTGGCAGGGTATGACCCCAGGTAGTGTGAGTAAGTTAATGTCATTAGAGTAGTTAGGATTTGAGGAAGTCCCTTCGCACCATCCACATTCATTCACCAAGGTGACGAAACTCCACACCAGCACCAAGTGACTGATTTGAGTGAGTGAGACGCATCTCGACGTGAAAGTGACATTGTGTGTTATTCCATCTCTTCCTTCTTGGGAGGGATTGGATGACGAATTCGGTTTAGAGGGGGATATGGGAGACAGGACGTAGTGACGAATTTGTAAATACAGGGAAGGGCAAGGGTAGTGTAAGCTGACGTTGGGGGGCACGGATGGTCAGGGACGAGCTTGCTCTGCTCGCTCTCCCGCGCCCCTCATGCTGCATTACCTTGTGTTTTGGTGTACGTTTGCGCCCTTTCTGCTTTGCTGACTGTGCTTTGTCTCTCCTCCCCACCCATGGACCCACTTTGGAGGAGTTGTGCAGCAGCAGCGAACTGTGCCGCCGCACCTTGCTGCACCTGTGCAGCTGCACCTGTGCAGCACCTCCCTGCTGCACTTTGCTACACCTGTGCAGATGAACTGCATGGCACTTTGCTGCCGTATTCTTTATTATAACTTTGCTGCACATGTCCAGCACACTTGTTGCCACGGACACTTTGCTGCACCACATTACACATGGACCACACGTTTTGTGGCTTTACACTTTGCTGCAAACTTACCTTGCATCTTCGGACCACGTATTTTGAGTGGCATCAATGTCACGCAGTTGGACCACATGGGGTTGGCCCTGCTAGTCAGGTTCACTATGTCAATAAATTATATTTCGTTCAAAATCATGGTAGATTAGCAAACCTATACATTTTTGGAAAGGTTATAGCATAAGGAAACTAAAAATCAATGTTTACATTTGGAGAGATACCTGTATGGCGGACATTTTGGATTTTCAAAATGGCCACTGTAAAATACATATTTTGTTCTATTTCTGCCTCTAATTACCCTAAAAACTTTTAAATATATACTAAACCTATATTTTCAGGGACAAGGAATCCAATGAAAGTTATTGCTATGGGGAATGGTGCTATGGGGAATGGTAAGACACGAATCAAAGGTTTTGAATTGCAAAATACTGTCTTTATATTCGCGATAAGTTGCATAATCAAATACATGTTATCATTTTGTACAGGCAGTTAATAACATCAAAATGTGTCACAATAATTCATATCACCAAACATACACAGGCAGTCAGCAAAATCATATATACACATGCAGTCAGTATAACTTCACATCTGCACAGGCAGTCAATGACAAAATATACACAGGCAGTCAATGGCATCAAACATACACGATTACAGAATATGCCATTTAGAGTTCGTCATCACTGTCCTGTGTGTCGTATCCGACAATATAGTCCGCATCGTTTTCACAGTCCGTTCCACACAAGCAAAGGTCGGTCAAATTGATTGGCAAATCAAATTGGTCGAATGGTCGATCGAATCGAATTCGATGAATCGAATCGAATCGAATCGATTGAATGGTCGAATGGTCGATCGAAGCGATTGGTCGAATGGTCGAATTGGTCGAATCGAATTGGTCGATTGGTCGAATTGGTCGATTCGAATTGGTCGGAATTGGCAAATGTAAACATTGATTTTCAGATTTTCCATGTAATAACGTTTCCAAAAATGTATAGGTTTGCTAATCTACCATGATTTTGAATGAAAAAACAGAGTGAACCTGACTATGCTGGCAAATCAAATAAAACGAACATGGGGTTTTTGTACATTTTATTCTTGGTGTGCCAGGAAAGCAGAACGGTAAGCTTTATTGCACACAGAAGATGAAGCAAGAAGAAGATGCGGCCCAGCAGCAAATTGTGAACTGTGAACTTTTTGAACTGTGTTATGTGTATTGGTGCTATGAGGTGCTTTCTCTCCCCTCCAATCTTCTTTCCAAAAAGAACAGGTCCTGGGTTATAGAGTTGTAAATAAGGTTCGATTTGTGGTTGTAAATAAGATGCTACCCACCGGCTTTCTGTGTCGTTTGAAATTAATTCCGCAATTCGATTAGCTGTGGGTGCGAGTCTGTTAGTTAGTTACACAACGCAGTAGGTGGGACATATTTAGTGTTGTAAAACTATCACATACATGGGTTAGATTAAATGTTAGGGGGAACCACATGTAAGTGTCACATGTAATTAAAAGCTAGTCCCAAGTCTTTCTCAAAACCGGTCGTTCCTACTTGGGTAGGTTCGACTCGGGGACGAGTCTGACGAGGGAGGGGGGCAGTGCTACGGTTTTGAGATGTGTACAGTGAGCTCAATAAAGGTTAAAGGTTGCCCCCCATAGATAGTCACACAAGCAACATGTAGCCTCATTTGTAGTATAGTTATGTCTTAGTATATGTGAGAGTAGGCCCCTTCCAGTGTTAATCCTGCGTTGTGTAAAGACAGGAGAATAGGTCCTACTTCGACAAACCATTCCAACTCTGTGGGCGCAATCCAGTTTGTTAAGCATTGGTTGTTCATTAGTCGAGCTAACACAAGGTAGGCCCAAAAAGGTGAGGCCGGCGTTGAGGTCGGGGAGCGGCAGAGGCGATGACGGTAAGCATGAGCCGCCAATCAAGGCTCAGAGGTGATGGCGTCAGAGGGCGTCGTGAGAAGAGTCTGGTGAGTTCCAGAAGGCTCGCGGGGCGGGGCTATATAACCCGATGCGAAAAGCCCTCAAAAGGACTTGCAGAGGATAAGCGCGTTGCAGAGGTCTTGCAGAGGGAAGGACTGCAGCGTTGTGAAGGACTTGAGCAGGACTTGCAGAGAGGGAAGGACTTGAACAGGACTGGTAGAGGAGAGAGAGGACGTGCAGGAAGAGGACTTGCATCACTTACACTGTACGAACTTTACTATCGCTAAAGATACGCGGGTGCAGCCAGGGCGTTTATAACTTGGGCGTTTCAGCCAAGCGAGTGAAAGAAGCTGCGTAACCGCCCTTCGCCATAAAAGCTGTCCCGCCTTTGCCATAAAAGCCCTCCCTGCCGTTCGCCCCGATATATCACCGTTGCTCGAGAGACGTGCTGTGTGGCCTTGTCTTCATCAATCACCATCTTCGCGGACGTGCTGGGGACCGTGGAGAGCTGAACGAGAACCATCCTTGGATGCGCTGGGGAACACCTGACCATCTGCAATCCCCGTGTGAGTGTGTCAGACGGGCCCGTTGTCTTTGGGAATTAAGAATAAGACTGCATAAGGATTTCCCTGTGTCTCTTCGTCCTGAACTGTATATACGTGTGATACCCATTAAATCAATCTGTTCTTCCTTTCTTCTGAATTCAATCGTTCCCGTGATTTCTCCAATTGATTCAGCGTGGCACGAATAAGATCGCTCCAATCGGGTTCCATTAGTTATAACGGTGCGGATCACGTGTACGCAAACCGCTTGGCGTATTCCAACCTCACATGGTTTGTGCGAGGGTTGTTTCCTCGCTTCCAGGGCAGCGCGAGTACTTAGGTACGAGCGAGAATTTTTGTCCCGAAACCCTATTTTGCGCTGTCCGGAAGGGACATAATAGGTCTCGGTTCGCGCCAGGTCAGTAAAGACAAGGGGATTAATCCCCCCTTGATAAGGGGAGAAGGCCGGCGACGAACTATAACAATATATATATTTATACATACATACATACACACACACACACACACACACACACACACACACACACACACTCACACACACACACATATACACACACACACACACACACACACACACACACACACACACACACACACATACACAATTTATCTCATTACAAAAAAAAAATTCTAATGTGTTTGCTCAATGGCCTAATGGATTAAGCATCAGATTCCCAAACTGGGGGTTGTGGGTTTGCATCATGTCCGGGTTGAATTTTTTTTTTCCCCTTACTTTTTCAAGTCTTTTATATCGTCTTGAATAAAGTCTTGTACGATGAACACATGCGTTTTGTTCGTATTTAAAATGTGTCTTGTGAATAATGCCAGGGGCATAGAAACGGCCCCTTTATATAAGGGTGTGTTCCATGTGGCAAAGTATAGAAAAGAAGGGGCATTCCATAACTTGTAGAAAATGCCAAACAATACAAAATAAGGGGCATTCTAAAATTTCGTGTGCATGCTGGACCACCCTTGTGTTCTGAGGAGGAATCAAGTAATGCTCTCGAAAAGTTCATATTGTTGCGGTTTTTAGAACCCTCACTTTGTAAATAATTCTTGTAAATATTCCATTATTAAAAGGTTAAAGGTCGCACCCTTAATTAGTCCATATGCAACACGTAGGCCACCATAGGAACTTTAGTTATTTCATTAGTATGTGTTTTAGATAAGGCCGTGTTCCCAATAGTTGAATCTGCGTTGCATTAATCGTATAAGATAGGCCCCATTCGCTCATTTTCCAATCGCTCTCTCCAAACGGTGCCATTATGCGCCTCTACAGACGGTGCCTTGTCCCCCCCAATTCTATTACGCACCTCTGCTTGCTACCAGCGTTCGCTGCCTCGCTGAGCTTCCGCCCAAGCAACGCCATTAACCATGCGGTCGGCCCGAGGAAAAAAGGGGCGGAACAATAAGAGCAAGGCGTGGCCCTGTCAACTCGCCGTCAAGGGTGGAGCCGGTAAGCCCTTACCAGCCAACCAGGGCTGAGGTGAGCTCGCTGGCGGGCGTGGTTTCCAAGCGCACGCATTGATCTTGAAGCGCGTGATATAAGCGCCAGCGCGAGCCTTTTCACCTCCAGAAATTGGAATATTGCCAGTTGTTAATACAGTAATTCTGACTTGTAAAGCATTTTATCCCCTTGTCTAATTTGATCAGTAAACCGGTTTTTCTATCCCACCGCCATTTTTGTACTTTCCTAATGAAAGATGGCTGGACGATCTTCACGACCTCTACCCCCGAAGGAGGACGGAGGTTATACTTACACCCCTGTCTGTCTGTCTGTCCTTGTCTGTGAACACGATATCTCAAAAAGTTGTTCACTGATTCGGACAATACTTGGTGGACAGGTTTTGTATGTGTCACGGATAAAATGATTAGATTTAGTGAAGATCTTGATCCGGATACGAGAAATTTTTAATTTGTTTAAGTGATTATTCACCATGGAGAGATGGGAACAAAACAATGCTTCAAAAAGTTGTGGACGAGTTGTGACAACTAGGTGGACGAGTTGGTTCGTTGGCAAGAACAAGGTGATTCGATTTTGGAGGTCAGCAATAGTGGAAATTGGAGAGACAGCGGACTTAGAAAAGCACTCGCGGAAGGAAGAAATGGATTATGCTCAAAGTCTGTGTTTGCATCCTGATGCCGTACTTGCTAATCCTTATAAAGATTTGCAGGTGCGTGTGGAGAAAAGGACCCCGAAGGTGAGCCGGGCTGTATATGGTGCTAAAAGATTTGGCGCCAAAGTGTATGGCGCGAGAGGATTGTTCGCGCGCTTGGGATCCAGATGTCACCCGGGCGCTCGTAGGAGGTCCGTGGTGCGCTGTGTGAGTAGAAATGGCACGCGTGTGCGAATAGCGCCAGAGCGTGAGTGTATTACAGAGTGCGAGGAAGGATGCACGACAGAGTCAGAGAGTGAGAATGGATGCACATCGGAGTGTATGTGTGAGGGTGAGAGTGACACGGAGAGTGAGATGGATGAGGAGTGTGTGCGAGGATGCACACCTGAGTTGGTTGTGGTGCGTGTGATTGGGTGTGCAAAAGAGTGCACACCTGTGGGTAGGTGTGTGCTGAGTGGGTGGAGGCAGAAGTGCACACCCGGGAGCGTTACGGAGTACGTAACGGAGGAGAGCTGTGTAACAGAGGAGTGTGCGAGCAGTGAGTGGTGTGCACCTGAGTGTGGAGCGGAAGAGTGTGCACGAGAGAGTGCAGTAGTAGAATGCGTGGGATGTATGAGAGGCGTTGGAGCGCCGCGTTTGGTGAGTGAGAAAAGGAACGCGTGGTGTGAGCATGCGAGGGTAGCATCGACGCTAACCGGGACAGCGTTCAGGCCGACGTATAGCCGATGCGAGCTCTCTGGGCGCGGTGCGCTTTGTGTGCTGCGGGGGCCAGTCGGGATCGTGGCTGCGGCGCTCCTACACGGAGCGCCGTGCATGATTCGGGCTGGGCTCCGCCCTGCACGGTCGGTGCCGCGTTTTGCCAGGCAAGGCGACCGGCCCGGTTCGAGGGGGGGTGGTAGGAGGGCTCGGAGCGGTGCCCCCTGGCGGTGGCGGTGCTCCGGCCAGGGAAGGCTGGGCAATCGCGCTTGGGAGCGCAAAGCCTTGCGTAGGGATGGTGCCTGGAGTTTTGGCCCGACAAAACCTCCTCCCCTGAATCCGAATGCCGGACGGACCCAACCTACAGGAGACTGACCATCCGCACGGATAGCCGGCTTTTCGAAGCCGAGCTGAAAGGACAGTCTATTCCCGCACGAGAGGCTCAAGTTTAGTGGACTGGATTAGCGGGAGTGATGGCGATAGTGATGTGGAGGGATGGTAGCTCTACCATCCCTCACATCCATTTTTTGAGCAAAGGAGCAGTAGTTTTATGGGGTTTGGCGGCGAGAGCTAGCCAGGGTGGGCTAGGATAATGATAGAAATCTAGAAATGACCATAGGTGACCGAGATTTAAGTAGTGACTTTTATACTGGTAATGGGGACGTACTCAGATTAGGTGGATTATAATGACGAAGGAGTGCTTAGTATAAGGGATGACGGGGAAGCACGAGTTTTAGAAGGGAGTAGATAGGTTAAATGATGCTGTGTGTGTGAGCTTGAGGTTTAGGTGGAAATGAGGAATTGAGAGGCAATGCTCGAGAAGGATGTGTGTGTGTGTTGAGTGCATTGGCTTGCAAGGTGTGCAAGTGAAGTACAGGTGTGTGGAATGAATGGTGTGGAGTGAGTATTGTGGAATGAGTGGAGTGGAGTGTATGGTGCGAAGGAGTGGATGGGGGAAGGATGGACCCCTTCACGAGTACCCGGGGAGGGTAGTTTAAAAGTAGGTAGAGGGAGTAGGTTAATTGTGGTTGGATATTGACATCTGTGGTGCGGAAGTAGCAGGGTACTGCTTGATTGGTGCATGAGTAAAGTGGAATGGCTGGGCGTGTGGCCTGTTAGTGATTATTGTTAAATGGGCACTCCGCCACTGGTAGTCTGTCGGCCAGGTGAGGCCGCAGGTAGGCTCTGGGAGCCAGTTAGAGTTCAATGGGGCCCGAGGATCCAGAGAAGGACCCGGGTAGCCCGACGCCAGAGAGGGCGGTAGCGGGGTGAGAGAGCCAGAGGGCCTTCCCCAGGTTAGGGTGAGGAGCAGGTAAGCTTGGGTGGCGACGTTCAGTGGCGGAGGTGTGCAGGTGAGCGGACCTGCTGGTGAACCACACGACTCAGCCCTGAAATTGTGCGAGGGCACAGAATTGAAAACTCGGGGGAGTGAGACCCCAAATTGGAGAGTGCCACAGTATGTTCAATGGGAATTGGTTTCTAGAACCGCACAGTGTAATGATGGCCAATGGATTGGCAGGGCAAGACCCTGGGTAGTTTAAAGTGTTAATGTGAATTAGAAGGATAGATAGGATGAAAATATCTTCGCACCATCCGCATCCACTCACCTGGGTGATAAACTCCACACCACATATTTTGGCAAACATTTGGAAGGTAAAGACGCATCATGACGTGGGTGAGACATTGTTTAATATTCCATCTCTTCCTTCTTAGGAGGGATTGGGGATGAATTTGGAATTAGAGGGAGATATAGGGGACGAGACATAGCGATGGATTTGTAAAGTTGTAAATTGTGTAAATACGGGTAAGGGCAAGGGTAGGGTAGGTGACATGGGGGGTGACGTACGCTAGGGACGAGCTTTCTCGTCTCACTCTCCCGCGCCCTTCATGTTGCATTGCTTTGTATTGATGTGTGCCCTTGCGCCCCTGCCTGCTGCTCTGCTTGTCCTTCCTTCCCCACTCACGGACCCTTGTTCTTTTGTGCCCGAGGGAAAGTGTGCACATGCTGCAGTTGTGCGCCCGCACCCTTGCTGCCTGCCTGCCTGCACCCGTACACCACTTATGGACCACACGTTCTGTGGCCTAGCATTTGGCTGGAGCGGACCATTGCTGCCAGCAGCATCTTGTTTGCGGACTACGGTTTTAATTGGCACCTATGCCCAGCGGTGGACCACCTGAGTTGGCCCTGCTGGCCATAAATAAAAGACGGACACGGTTGGTGCAATCCTTTTTATTAAATAGGCAGCAAGCAAGAAGACAGCCAGAAGCACCGGCCCAGCAGACAAGCAAGGACAAGGCATCATTTATTATTTTTTGAAATGTGTTTTGTGCATTTTCATTTTTTGGTGCATTTTCATGCTTGGTGTTTGTCCTGCATTTTTTGTATTTTGGTGCTTGGATGGTGCTTTTCGTGCCTTTTGCTTATTGGTGTATGTGAGTATGGTGTATCGGTGCAGTGCAGTGCAGTGATTTTCCTCTTTTCAAAAGTTCTGTTTTTTTTGTTTCCCACAAAAGACAGGACCTGGGTGACAGTTTGTAAATAACTAGTGTACTGTAAATAATGCTCACCACCGGCTTAAATGTGTAGTTTCGAAATAATTCCGCAATTCGGTTAGTCTGTGGGCATGAGTCAGTTAGGTAGGATGCAACGCAGCAGGCGGGACATATTTAGTGTTAAAACTGTCGCACTCAGGGTGAGGTTAAAAGTAGAGGGTAACCACACCTAAGTGTCACACTAAGTTAAAGTTGTTTCGGCCTGGGATGGGCCTGGAGGAAAGGATGGTGCAGTGTTGCAGTTTTTAGAACCCTCACTTTGTAAATAATTCTTGTAAATATTCCATTATTAAAAGGTTAAAGGTCGCACCCTTAATTAGTCCATATGCAACACGTAGGCCATCATAGGAACTTTAGTTATTTCATTACTATGTGTTTTAGATAAGGCCGTGTTCCCAATAGTTGAATCTGCATTGCATTAATCGAATAATATAGGCCCCATTCGCTCATTTTCCAATCGCTCTCTCCAAATGGCGCCATTATGCGCCCCTACAGACAGTGCCTTGTCCCTCCCAATTCTATTACGCGCCTCTGCTTGCTAGCAGCGTTCGCTGCCTCGCTGAGCTTCCGCCCAAGCAACGCCATTAACCATGCGGTCAGCCCGAGGAAAAAGGGGCGGAACAACAAGAGCAAGGCATGGCCCTGTCAACTCGGCGTCAAGGGCGGAGCCGGTAAGCCCTTACCAGCCAACCAGGGCTGAGGTGAGCTCGCTGGTGGGCGTGGTTTCTAAGCGCGCGCATTGATCTTGAAGCGCGTTATATAAGCGCCAGCGCGAGCCTTTTCACGAGTCGACTCGAGTTGGAGACGGCGCTTGGTGGGGTCTGGCTGAGAGACGAAGCTGCGCAGAGCTCTTTGACGAACTGCTTCGGAAAGCCCTTGTTGAACTTGCGAGAGAGAGAGAGCGCTTGCTCGATAAATGTATTACGTACGCAGCATCCCAGCCCCTCGATATATGTAAGGTCCACTCACGGTCAGCGACACGCGAAGCTGCCTGCCGTTCTTCGCCCGCGGAACCGGAGCCTGGACGGAGTCGACCTACGTGGAACCATCTACCTGGACCTTCCCCCCCTACCAGCTACCATCCCGTGTGAGTGTGTATGTTCGTCTGGGGTCGTTAAGTTAAGACTGTATAGTTAAGCCTTCCCTGTGTCCTGCTTCTTCTTCTTCTTCTTGCATATTTCTTTCGTTTCCTCTTCTTTTGGCTTGGAATAAATTCACCTTGTTATTTCTTGGTTTTTCCCTAATCCGATCGCCTCCGTCCTTTCTTTCCATTGAGTACCTGTGGCACGATTTCGGAACCGCTATAATTGGGTTAGTCTTTGTAAACGGCCTGAGTCACGGCTCGCTTCGCTCGGCGTGTCCATCTTATCCGTGGTTCGAGCAGGAGTTATTTCCCTGCTCGCGGTCGGTGTTGGTAATTAGGTATTTGGGACCCAAATTGACCAATCACCCAACCCAAGACCGACCGAGGAGGAGCGTTGTAGCTTCCAGGACTCAGGACGGCCAGCTTAAAAGGACAAGGGGATTAACACCCCCCCCCCCCCTCTTGATAAGGGGAGAGCCGACCCCCGAATCCGTAACAATATTAAGGGGCGCCAATTTAATTCATTCAACTGAATGAAGAAGGAAATGTATTTTATTTGCCAGATGTCGGGCGCCCCTTAATATGAACTTTCGATAGCTATTGTTATATTACAGGTGTGATGGTAGTAGGGAGAAAATGGGGCTTCCAGGACACCCATGTATTTAGATGGGACTTTTTCCCAAACTGTCCATTTTTCCCCTGATTACCGTGACACCCCTTTCTCCTTTTACATGTAAGTGAATGGGGGAGTCCTTACTTACCCTCCAAGGACCACGCGACATTCAAAATTCCTCATTGATCCTATGAATATTTGCTCATTTTCTAATTTTTTAAACAACTCCATTCTCTTATGGAACTCATCCCCATCTAGGATATTGATAAACTTTACATTAAGCACCTTTCTCTGTGCGTTTATAAAATGGTATGTTTCACGGAGGGACCTGGTCTGTCCTCCTCCCGATCCACATACCATTTTAAAATTATAATATTTATTATCCGGTTGATAACCATCAAAGTTCTCACTCCACTCTAATATATTTTTCTTCCCGCCCTCCATTACCCCACTTAACAAATGAATACGTTTATCCGTCTTGAGGACCTTCTGACCCTCTCAACCTCTCGGATCTGGTATTTCTCACACTCATTATGTTTACCATTTATATACCAAGGTTGATTACACCTCCACTCTTTATCCATTTATATATAACCAAAAGGTACACACATAACACCACCATCTAAAATATATCGTTTATCATCATATGCCCCTAGTGCTAGTTTATTTATCTCTTCTGAATATAATTCATGCTTATAACTCCTAATCCCTTTTACCTTTCTATACTGTTCCTCCCCACTCATCAAACATTGATAATAATGACCAAAATTGATACTTTCTTTAATTACATTTTTCTTAATCCCTTTGAGCTTCTGATCACACTTCTCCACATTCCCAACTCTATATTTATACGCATGAGCCTTTGCTCTCAATGCTATGAACTCACTCAGAATATTTCCACCAAGCTCATCCTTGAACTTTCCAATCACCTTTTTATTTTGATTCGAGAACAATTCACTCTTTTGATCATAGTTGCTTGTATCATAAATTACAGAATCAGCTTTCATATCATCATAGACGTCATCTGTCTTGATACTCAGAATGAAGCTGTCCGTATCCATATACATCAACATGACGTTATCATCATACTTTGTTTTCAAATTCTCATAATAATATTCATACATCAGTAGTTTTGATAGATCGAGAACAGTAGTACCAATATAAATCGGTTTATCCATCTCAATTTCTTCTTTCATCATATGAACAGCACAAAAGTTTTCTGTAAAGATTTCAACACGCTCAAAGCTCGGTCTGTTGATTAGTTTGGAAGTTTGTTCCCAGGAAGTTGTCAACTTGATATTTTTCTCTTTCTAACATTTTCCATAGTCTTCCCAAACACTGCGTTATTCATCAACTTATAAAAATCTTTCTCAAAGTCAGTCTTTCCAAGCGTTCTCTTTCGAGTGTTAAAATCAATATATTTCATTAACCAATAACTCTGTTTGAATTTCAGGACCCGATGAACTTTCTCAACAATTAGACCATGTTTCACAAATTGTAAAAGATTTCTCTGATGTAGTACATAGTTCTTCTTATCAAAGAATGTTGTTAAAAGTTTTTCTGTTCTTGATTCCTTATCAAATGATTTCTGATATTCACTCAACCACTCTGGGTTTGTTAATTCTTTCTCACACCCGAAAGGAAGATCTTTATGTTTCTCAAAGAGTTCTTTTGGATACTTTAGAATTTAGATCAACCTCCAGGAAATACCCTTCTTTCCTTTCATCCAACTCTTTTTGTGTTGAACTCAAAATCTTTTCTAGAACACCCTCATGATCACTCTCCCATTTCAATCCCCCATAAGGCTGTGCTTGGGACATTGCCCACCCATAGAGGTTGTTGGCGTCATAATACATGAGATAGGAACTATCTTTCTTTGGATCATAATCTGGAAGATATTTGTTATTTGTTTTTGAATATCTTGATGAGCAGACTTGTGAAATTCCCCCTCTCTTTGCTCTCTCCATCATCAGGAGCATATCAACATCGGTTATCAAATCCAAATCTTGTTTAGTCATTTTTAACATAGCACTCCAAGCAAGACCCGGTGCTGTGAAATAATGAGCAGGGTCCAAGCCATATCCAGAAAGACACACAGATCTAAATGCTTCGAATACATCTGCTAGAAGAAGGACATCAGTCTTGAGATAGAGATCATGATAATCACCCATATTATTGATATTGTATTTTTTCCAAACATTTTGAGCATGTACATAATCATCATCTGAAACATTGCTATTATTTAGAATATTATAAAAATCTTCTTTTGAAGGAAGTTTCTTTTCATCAAATCTTTTAAATGAATCCATATAGTCATACGGGTAAATTCCCTTTTGTGTTAGGAGTTCCGTATCCTCATAATTACTCTCCAAACATGGAAATTTTTTCACATTTTTAACAAGGTTAGCAAGAGGACTAGCCATGAATTTATATGTATCCAAGAATCGAATTCTTGTAGTTGGTCTTGTTGGAATGATTTTTGTAAAGGAAATGTATTTTTGATCTGTACTTGGAATAGCACTGATACTCCCAGGAGTCTTTGACAACTCTTTAATAAACAAGTGTGTATCATAATGAGCGTTGTTATGAAGAAAGACAGGAATGAAAGAGGGGAGTTTATAATTAATATTACAACTTTGATGAGCCGGACCTCTATATTTACCAGTGAGATGACAATGATCTCTAACCTTTAGGCTTTTACCAATTTTCTCCCCACAAATATGACAGGCAGCCTTTGGCTGTCTAAATTCTCTTTTTTCTTTACTTGTTAAGGACATTGGTTTATTGGTTTCTCTCATTATCGTGGTTAATCGAACACAGTCTTTTTCTAGTCGTTTCACAAACTCCTCTGGGGCATTTGAGCCTCTATACTCCTCTACCTTGTATATTCATCACCAACGGATGATTTGATATAATAACAAAATCCGCAAGGAGTATGTTTTTGATACTTATTTGTGTATGATTCTTTTGGATCTGGAGCCGCTGTTGCTATTTTCTCCAAGATACTCTCAAAATCAGCATATATCACAAAAGGATGTTTAATTGTTTTATTTTGATCTTTGAATGAAATTTTAGAACCAGGCTTTGGAAGTGTAATGACTGTTGCTTTCTCATTTGAACAATATTGTTTATGAGTATCCAATCTCTCCTGTGAATGAAATGTATTCAAACACCGACGACATGGATAAACTTTACATTTTCTAGAATAGACTTGTGATTTAATTAAGCTTGAAAAGTTCTTGATATAAGCATAATGTTCAATTTCACCAGATCGGAAATACAAGAGATCAACATGTTTTTCTTTCTCATCATCTGAGATTTGTAAAATCTGCACTTTATTCTTTTCAGTCAACCCATAGACATTTATAGAAATATTATTTAACTTTTCAAACTTTGGAATATTATTAAGAGTCATTGGAAATTTCAAATTTTTCATATTCAATTCATTTTCATATTTCATATAATTGCTTACTCTTTCAGCATGTTCTTTTGCTGGATGAAGATATGCTAGTACAGACCACAAGAAACACTTGTTATCAGCATTCTGAATATTTACTATAGCATTTTTATCTTTGATGATTTTAGGAAGTTGAATATATGATCTTGCTTGTAGTGGATCAGATTTTAAAATGTGAACATCAACAAACAGAACCTTTTCAACAGTGAGACCCCTTCCGACAATAAGATCATCAATATCAAATTCACTATATTTAAGCTCATTAAAGACCTGTTCTTTATTTCTATCATAATCATTCTTATTAAGTACCATATAAGTTGTTGTATGTAGGTAAAAGTTAAATGGTGGATCTTCCTTTTTACGAAGAACCAATTTAGCCCCCAAATAATATTTACAACTTCCCATTTCAGATATAGTCTCATCAATCTGATCATCTATTCCTTCCTTTGTAAGATCAACAGCAGCTCCCAGAGAACGGGGGACTGGATCTTTGAAACGGAACAATCTAATTTTAATATTTCCTTTGAAAGCACCATCTAAATTTTCAATCTCATAATATGGAACTTGGTGTTTCTTTGTCTTCTCATGACGCTTCCAATCCTTCTTGAGGATGTAGTGTTGACAGCGCTCACAATAGACCTTTGGAAGAACCTTTGGTTTGAGATTCTTCAAATGTTTTTGAGTATCTAAGTGTTGATCATACCCACTTCTCAGAACCCATGTCTTACAAATCTTACAATACTTATTATCTTTACTCTTTAAATGTTTTTGTGTTTTATAATGTTTATTGATATGTTTGTAGTTCTGCTCACAACTCTCACAGTAAGTAGAATTCATCCTATTTATATAGTAAAAAAACTTCACTATTTACTAGTTATCTTTTACTTAAAATAAAACATGAAAAAATTGAAAACAAGAGTCAGGAAACTCAATTAAATTTGGGGCAACTTATTCATATGATTCTTGGTTAGGATGTGATATCTATAACGAGTCTTCTTCATATCCTTATCACAAAGATCACAATGTTCCATCTCTTCTTCTTTATAACCGTTAAGAACATTATCTAAATGGTGCTTTGTTTGTTTATGTCTCCTTTTACCAAGTACTCTAATTAACTTATTACAAGGTTCACATCTTATCATATTTTTACTCTTATTAGATGTATTGATAGCATGTTTAATGGTCCTGATATGAGCATCATATCGATTGTACTGTTTATCACAGGCGGAACAATAACCAGAATTCATGTTATTTATATAGTGAGAAACTTTAAAAGAGAATAGATCGCTTTTTGAGTACAGATCAAGAGACCAGTAAATTTTTGAGTACAGATCAAGAGAATAGATCACTTTTTGAGTGCAGATCAAGAGACTAGTAAATTTTTGATTACAGATCAAGAGAGATTATAGAGAGATTATAGGGAAGAATGGCAAATTTTTGGGTACAGATCAAGAGAATAGTAAATTTTCGAACTGAGAATAGTAAATTTCCAAGTTCTAATCAAGAGAGATTATAGGGAAGAATGGCAAATTTTCGAATTCAAGAGTCTACTTAATAGGAAGAATAGTAAATTTTTGATTTCAAGAGAAGAGATCACTTTTTGAGTGCAGATCAAGAGACTAGTAAAATTTTGAGTACAGATCAAGAGAGATTATAGAGAGATTATAGGGAAGAATGGCAAAATTTTGGGTACAGATCAAGAGAATAGTAAATTTTCGAACTGGGAGTAGTAAATTTTTGAGTACAGATCAAGAGAGATTATAGAGAGATTATAGGGAAGAATGGCAAATTTTTGGGTACAGATCAAGAGACTAGTAAAATTTTTGAGTACAGATCAAGAGAGATTATAGGGAAGAATGGCAAATTTTTGGGTACAGATCAAGAGAATAGTAAATTTTCGAACTGAGAATAGTAAATTTTTGAGTACTGATCAAGAGAGATTATAGAGAGATTATAGGGAAGAATGGCAAATTTTCGAATCCAAGAGTCTACTTAATAGGAAGAATAGTAAATTTTTGATTTCAAGAGAATAGATCACTTTTTGAGTGCAGATCAAGAGACTCGTAAATTTTTGAGTACAGATCAAGAGAGATTATAGAGAGATTATAGGGAAGAATGTTAAGTTTTTGGGTACAGATCAAGAGACTAGTAAATTTTTAAGTACAGATCAAGAGAATAGATCACTTTTTGAGTGCAGATCAAGAGACTAGTAAATTTTTGAGTACAGATCAAGAGAGATTATAGGGAAGAATGGCAAATTTTTGGGTACAGATCAAGAGAATAGTAAATTTTCGAACTGAGAATAGTAAATTTGCAAGTTCTAATCAAGAGAGATTATAGAGAGATTATAGGGAAGAATGGCAAATTTTCGAATCCAAGAGTCTACTTAATAGGAAGAATAGTAAATTTTTGATTTCAAGAGAATAGATCACCTTTTGAGTGCAGATCAAGAGACGAGTAAAATTTTTGAGTACAGATCAAGAGAGATTATAGAGAGATTATAGGGAAGAATGGCAAATTTTTGGGTACAGATCAAGAGAATAGTAAATTTTCGAACTGAGAATAGTAAATTTTTGAGTAGAGATCAAGAGAGATTATAGAGAGATTATAGGGAAGAATGGCAAATTTTCGAATCCAAGAGTCTACTTAATAGGAAGAATAGTAAATTTTTGATTTCAAGAGAATAGATCACTTTTTGAGTGCAGATCAAGAGACTAGTAAATTTTTTAGTACAGATCAAGAGAGATTATAGGGAAGAATGGCAAAATTTTGGGTACAGATCAAGAGAATAGTAAATTTTCGAACTGGGAATAGTAAATTTTTGAGTACAGATCAAGAGAGATTAAAGAGAGATTATAGGGAAGAATGGTACATTTTTGGGTAGTAAATTTTTGAGTACTGATCAAGAGAGATTATGGAGAGATTATGGAGAGATTATAGGGAAGAATGGCAAATTTTCGAATCCAAGAGTCTACTTAATAGGAAGAATAGTAAATTTTTGATTTCAAGAGAATCGATCACTTTTTGAGTGCAGATCAAGAGACTAGTAAATTTTTGAGTACAGATCAAGAGACTAGTAAATTTTTAAGTACAGATCAAGAGAATAGATCACTTTTTGAGTGCAGATCAAGAGACTAGTAAATTTTTGAGTACAGATCAAGAGAGATTATAGGGAAGAATGGCAAATTTTGGGGTACAGATTAAGAGAATAGTAAATTTTCGAACTGAGAATAGTAAATTTTTGAGTACTGATCAAGAGAGATTATAGAGAGATTATAGGGAAGAATGGCAAATTTTCGAATCCAAGAGTCTATTTAATAGGAAGAATAGTAAATTTTTGATTTCAAGAGAATAGATCACTTTTTGAGTGCAGATCAAGAGACTAGTAAATTTTTGAGTACAGATCAAGAGAGATTATAGAGAGATTATAGAGAAGAATGGCAAAATTTTGGGAACAGATCAAGAGAATAGTAAATTTTCGAACTGAGAATAGTAAATTTTTGAGTACTGATCAAGAGAGATTATAGAGATTATAGGGAAGAATGGCAAATTTTCGAATCCAAGTCTACTTAATAGGAAGAATAGTAAATTTTTGATTTCAAGAGAATAGATCACTTTTTGAGTGCAGATCAAGAGACTAGTAAATTTTTGAGTACAGATCAAGAGACTAGTAAATTTTTAAGTACAGATCAAGAGAATAGATCACTTTTTGAGTGCAGATCAAGAGACTAGTAAATTTTTGAGTACAGATCGAGAGAGATTATAGGGAAGAATGGCAAATTTTGGGGTACAGATTAAGAGAATAGTAAATTTTCGAACTGAGAATAGTAAATTTTTGAGTACTGATCAAGAGAGATTATAGAGAGATTATAGGGAAGAATGGCAAATTTTCGAATCCAAGTCTACTTAATAGGAAGAATAGTAAATTTTTGATTTCAAGAGAATAGATCACTTTTTGAGTGCAGATCAAGAGACTAGTAAATTTTTGAGTACAGATCAAGAGAGATTATAGAGAGATTATAGGGAAGAATGGCAAATTTTCGAATTCAAGAGTCTACTTAATAGGAAGAATAGTAAATTTTTGATTTCAAGAGAATAGATCACTTTTTGAGTGCAGATCAAGAGACTAGTAAATTTTTGAGTACAGATCAAGAGACTAGTAAATTTTTGAGTACAGATCAAGAGAATAGTAAATTTTCGAGCTGAGAATAGTGAATTTTTGAATATAGGTCAAGAGAATAGTAAATTTTCAATCCTACTTTAAAGAGAATAGTAAATTTTTGATTTCAAGAGACTAGTAAATTTTCGAACTGTGAATAGTAAATTTTCGAACTGTGAATAGTGAATTTTTGAATATAGGCCAAGAGACTAGTAAATTTTCGAACCTGCTTTCAAGAGACTTGTAAATTTTTGAGTACAGATCAAGAGACGTACATTTTCAAACTGGTAGAGACCATCAAACCTACTTAAAAGAGCATCCTTCTTCTACATATCATCTGGCAGATTATCCTAGACCCACTCAAACAATGATCCTTCTACCCCTGTTCAAGCTTCATTGAGGATATTGAAGATCATGTGATGTAAGAAGGCTTTATTGAGGATATTGAAGATCATGTAATGTACGAAGGTTTTATTGGGGATATTGAAGATGACATTGACTTATGGCTCCGCCAATGCTCAACGTCATCTTCAATATCCCCAATAAAACCTTCGTACATTACATGATCTTCAATATCCTCAATAAAGCCTTCTTACATCACATGATCTTCAATATCCTCAATGAAGCTTGAACAGGGGTAGAAGGATCATTGTTTGAGTGGGTCTAGGATAATCTGCCAGATGATATGTAGAAGAAGGATGCTCTTTTAAGTAGGTTTGATGGTCTCTACCAGTTTGAAAATGTACTCGTCTCTTGATCTGTACTCAAAAATTTACAAGTCTCTTGAAAGCAGGTTCGAAAATTTACTAGTCTCTTGGCCTATATTCAAAAATTCACTATTCTCAGTTCAAAAATTTACTATTCACAGTTCGAAAATGTACTAGTCTCTTGAAATCAAAAATTTACTATTCTCTTTTAAGTAGGATTGAAAATTTACTATTCTCTTGACCTATAATCAAAAATTTACTATTCTCTTGATCTGTACTCAAAAATTTACTAGTCTCTTGATCTGCACTCAAAAAGTGATCTATTCTCTTGAAATCAAAAATTTACTATTCTTCCTATTAAGTAGACTCTTGAATTCGAAAATTTGCCATTCTTCCCTATAATCTCTCTATAATCTCTCTTGATTAGAACTTGGAAATTTACTATTCTCAGTTCGAAAATTTACTATTCTCTTGATCTGTACCCAAAATTTTGCCATTCTTCCCTATAATCTCTCTATAATCTCTCTTGATCTGTACTCAAAAAATTTACTCGTCTCTTGATCTGCACTCAAAAGGTGATCTATTCTCTTGAAATCAAAAATTTACTATTCTTCCTATTAAGTAGACTCTTGGATTCGAAAATTTGCCATTCTTCCCTATAATCTCTCTATAATCTCTCTCGATCAGTACTCAAAAATTTACTATTCTTCCTATTAAGTAGACTCTTGGATTCGAAAATTTGCCATTCTTCCCTATAATCTCTCTATAATCTCTCTCGATCAGTACTCAAAAATTTACGACCCAAAAATGTACCATTCTTCCCTATAATCTCTCTTTAATCTCTCTTGATCTGTACTCAAAAATTTACTATTCCCAGTTCGAAAATTTACTATTCTCTTGATCTGTACCCAAAATTTTGCCATTCTTCCCTATAATCTCTCTATAATCTCTCTTGATCTGTACTAAAAAATTTACTAGTCTCTTGATCTGCACTCAAAAAGTGATCTATTCTCTTGAAATCAAAAATTTACTATTCTTCCTATTAAGTAGACTCTTGGATTCGAAAATTTGCCATTCTTCCCTATAATCTCTCTATAATCTCTCTCGATCAGTACTCAAAAATTTACTATTCTCAGTTCGAAAATTTACTATTCTCTTGATCTGTACCCAAAAATTTGCCATTCTTCCCTATAATCTCTCTATAATCTCTCTTGATCTGTACTCAAAAAATTTACTCGTCTCTTGATCTGCACTCAAAAGGTGATCTATTCTCTTGAAATCAAAAATTTACTATTCTTCCTATTAAGTAGACTCTTGGATTCGAAAATTTGCCATTCTTCCCTATAATATCTCTATAATCTCTCTTGATTAGAACTTGGAAATTTACTATTCTCAGTTCGAAAATTTACTATTCTCTTGATCTGTACCCAAAAATTTGCCATTCTTCCCTATAATCTCTCTTGATCTGTACTCAAAAATTTACTAGTCTCTTGATCTGCACTCAAAAAGTGATCTATTCTCTTGATCTGTACTTAAAAATTTACTAGTCTCTTGATCTGTACCCAAAAACTTAACATTCTTCCCTATAATCTCTCTATAATCTCTCTTGATCTGTACTCAAAAATTTACGAGTCTCTTGATCTGCACTCAAAAAGTGATCTATTCTCTTGAAATCAAAAATTTACTATTCTTCCTATTAAGTAGACTCTTGGATTCGAAAATTTGCCATTCTTCCCTATAATCTCTCTATAATCTCTCTTGATCAGTACTCAAAAATTTACTATTCTCAGTTCGAAAATTTACTATTCTCTTGATCTGTACCCAAAAATTTGCCATTCTTCCCTATAATCTCTCTTGATCTGTACTCAAAAATTTTACTAGTCTCTTGATCTGTACCCAAAAATTTGCCATTCTTCCCTATAATCTCTCTATAATCTCTCTTGATCTGTACTCAAAAATTTACTACTCCCAGTTCGAAAATTTACTATTCTCTTGATCTGTACCCAAAATTTTGCCATTCTTCCCTATAATCTCTCTATAATCTCTCTTGATCTGTACTCAAAAATTTACTAGTCTCTTGATCTGCACTCAAAAAGTGATCTCTTCTCTTGAAATCAAAAATTTACTATTCTTCCTATTAAGTAGACTCTTGAATTCGAAAATTTGCCATTCTTCCCTATAATCTCTCTTGATTAGAACTTGGAAATTTACTATTCTCAGTTCGAAAATTTACTATTCTCTTGATCTGTACCCAAAAATTTGCCATTCTTCCCTATAATCTCTCTATAATCTCTCTTGATCTGTAATCAAAAATTTACTAGTCTCTTGATCTGCACTCAAAAAGTGATCTATTCTCTTGATCAGTACTCAAAAATTTACTGGTCTCTTGATCTGTACTCAAAAAGCGATCTATTCTCTTTTAAAGTTTCTCACTATATAAATAACATGAATTCTGGTTATTGTTCCGCCTGTGATAAACAGTACAATCGATATGATGCTCATATCAGGACCATTAAACATGCTATCAATACATCTGATAAGAGTAAAAATATGATAAGATGTGAACCTTGTAATAAGTTAATTAGAGTACTTGGTAAAAGGAGACATAAACAAACAAAGCACCATTTAGATAATGTTCTTAACGGTTATAAAGAAGAAGAGATGGAACATTGTGATCTTTGTGATAAGGATATGAAGAAGACTCGTTATAGATATCACATCCTAACCAAGAATCATATGAATAAGTTGCCCCAAATTTAATTGAGTTTCCTGACTCTTGTTTTCAATTTTTTCATGTTTTATTTTAAGTAAAAGATAACTAGTAAATAGTGAAGTTTTTTTACTATATAAATAGGATGAATTCTACTTACTGTGAGAGTTGTGAGCAGAACTACAAACATATCAATAAACATTATAAAACACAAAAACATTTAAAGAGTAAAGATAATAAGTATTGTAAGATTTGTAAGACATGGGTTCTGAGAAGTGGGTATGATCAACACTTAGATACTCAAAAACATTTGAAGAATCTCAAACCAAAGGTTCTTCCAAAGGTCTATTGTGAGCGCTGTCAACACTACATCCTCAAGAAGGATTGGAAGCGTCATGAGAAGACAAAGAAACACCAAGTTCCATATTATGAGATTGAAAATTTAGATGGTGCTTTCAAAGGAAATATTAAAATTAGATTGTTCCGTTTCAAAGATCCAGTCCCCCGTTCTCTGGGAGCTGCTGTTGATCTTACAAAGGAAGGAATAGATGATCAGATTGATGAGACTATATCTGAAATGGGAAGTTGTAAATATTATTTGGGGGCTAAATTGGTTCTTCGTAAAAAGGAAGATCCACCATTTAACTTTTACCCACATACAACAACTTATATGGTACTTAATAAGAATGATTATGATAGAAATAAAGAACAGGTCTTTAATGAGCTTAAATATAGTGAATTTGATATTGATGATCTTATTGTCGGAAGGGGTCTCACTGTTGAAAAGGTTCTGTTTGTTGATGTTCACATTTTAAAATCTGATCCACTACAAGCAAGATCATATATTCAACTTCCTAAAATCATCAAAGATAAAAATGCTATAGTAAATATTCAGAATGCTGATAACAAGTGTTTCTTGTGGTCTGTACTAGCATATCTTCATCCAGCAAAAGAACATGCTGAAAGAGTAAGCAATTATATGAAATATGAAAATGAATTGAATATGAAAGTTTTGAAATTTCCGATGACTCTTAATAATATTCCAAAGTTTGAAAAGTTAAATAATATTTCTATAAATGTCTATGGGTTGACTGAAAAGAATAAAGTGCAGATTTTACAAATCTCAGATGATGAGAAAGAAAAACATGTTGATCTCTTGTATTTCCGATCTGGTGAAATTGAACATTATGCTTATATCAAGAACTTTTCAAGATTAATTAAATCACAAGTCTATTCTAGAAAATGTAAAGTTTATCCATGTCGTCGGTGTTTGAATACATTTCATTCACAGGAGAGATTGGATACTCATAAACAATATTGTTCAAATGAGAAAGCAACAGTCATTACACTTCCAAAGCCTGGTTCTAAAATTTCATTCAAAGATCAAAATAAAACAATTAAACATCCTTTTGTGATATATGCTGATTTTGAGAGTATCTTGGAGAAAATAGCAACAGCGGCTCCAGATCCAAAAGAATCATACACAAATAAGTATCAAAAACATACTCCTTGCGGATTTTGTTATTATATCAAATTTTGGTGGTGAATATAACAAGTTAGAGGAGTATAGAGGCTCAAATGCCCCAGAGGAGTTTGTGAAACGACTAGAAAAAGACTGTGTTCGATTAACCACGATAATGAGAGAAACCAATAAACCAATGTCCTTAACAAGTAAAGAAAAAAGAGAATTTAGACAGCCAAAGGCTACCTGTCATATTTGTGGGGAGAAAATTGGTAAAAGCCTAAAGGTTAGAGATCATTGTCATCTCACTGGTAAATATAGAGGTCCGGCTCATCAAAGTTGTAATATTAATTATAAACTCCCCTCGTTCATTCCTGTCTTTCTTCATAACAACGCTCATTATGATACACACTTGTTTATTAAAGAGTTGTCAAAGACTCCTGGGAGTATCAGTGCTATTCCAAGTACAGATCAAAAATACATCTCCTTTACAAAAATCATTCCAACAAGACCAACTACAAGAATTCGATTCTTGGATACATATAAATTCATGGCTAGTCCTCTTGCTAACCTAGTTAAAAATTTGAAAAAATTTCCATGTTTGGAGAGTAATTATGAGGATACGGAACTCCTAACACAAAAGGGAATTTACCCGTACGACTATATGGATTCATTTAAAAGATTTGATGAAAAGAAACTTCCTTCAAAAGAAGATTTTTATAGTATTCTAAATAATAGCAATGTTTCAGATGATGATTATGTACATGCTCAAAATGTTTGGAAAAAATACAATATCAATAATATGGGTGATTATCATGATCTCTATCTCAAGACTGATGTCCTTCTTCTAGCAGATGTATTCGAAGCATTTAGATCTGTGTGTCTTTCTGGATATGGCTTGGACCCTGCTCATTATTTCACAGCACCGGGTCTTGCTTGGAGTGCTATGTTAAAAATGACTAAACAAGATTTGGATTTGATAACCGATGTTGATATGCTCCTGATGATGGAGAGAGCAAAGAGAGGGGGAATTTCACAAGTCTGCTCATCAAGATATTCAAAAGCAAATAACAAATATCTTCCAGATTATGATCCAAAGAAAGATAGTTCCTATCTCATGTATTATGACGCCAACAACCTCTATGGGTGGGCAATGTCCCAAGCACAGCCTTATGGGGGATTGAAATGGGAGAGTGATCATGAGGGTGTTCTAGAAAAGATTTTGAGTTCAACACAAAAAGAGTTGGATGAAAGGAAAGAAGGGTATTTCCTGGAGGTTGATCTAAAGTATCCAAAAGAACTCTTTGAGAAACATAAAGATCTTCCTTTCGGGTGTGAGAAAGAATTAACAAACCCAGAGTGGTTGAGTGAATATCAGAAATCATTTGATAAGGAATCAAGAACAGAAAAACTTTTAACAACATTCTTTGATAAGAAGAACTATGTACTACATCAGAGAAATCTTTTACAATTTGTGAAACATGGTCTAATTGTTGAGAAAGTTCATCGGGTCCTGAAATTCAAACAGAGTTATTGGTTAATGAAATATATTGATTTTAACACTCGAAAGAGAACGCTTGGAAAGACTGACTTTGAGAAAGATTTTTATAAGTTGATGAATAACGCAGTGTTTGGGAAGACTATGGAAAATGTTAGAAAGAGACAAAATATCAAGTTGACAACTTCCTGGGAACAAACTTCCAAACTAATCAACAGACCGAGCTTTGAGCGTGTTGAAATCTTTACAGAAAACTTTTGTGCTGTTCATATGATGAAAGAAGAAATTGAGATGGATAAACCGATTTATATTGGTACTACTGTTCTCGATCTATCAAAACTACTGATGTATGAATATTATTATGAGAATTTGAAAACAAAGTATGATGATAACGTCATGTTGATGTATATGGATACGGACAGCTTCATTCTGAGTATCAAGACAGATGACGTCTATGATGATATGAAAGCTGATTCTGTAATTTATGATACAAGCAACTATGATCAAAAGAGTGAATTGTTCTCGAATCAAAATAAAAAGGTGATTGGAAAGTTCAAGGATGAGCTTGGTGGAAATATTCTGAGTGAGTTCATAGCATTGAGAGCAAAGGCTTATGCGTATAAATATAGAGTTGGGAATGTGGAGAAGTGTGATCAGAAGCTCAAAGGGATTAAGAAAAATGTAATTAAAGAAAGTATCAATTTTGGTCATTATTATCAATGTTTGATGAGTGGGGAGGAACAGTATAGAAAGGTAAAAGGGATTAGGAGTTATAAGCATGAATTATATTCAGAAGAGATAAATAAACTAGCACTAGGGGCATATGATGATAAACGATATATTTTAGATGGTGGTGTTATGTGTGTACCTTTTGGTTATATATAAATGGATAAAGAGTGGAGGTGTAATCAACCTTGGTATATAAATGGTAAACATAATGAGTGTGAGAAATACCAGATCCGAGAGGTTGAGAGGGTCAGAAGGTCCTCAAGACGGATAAACGTATTCATTTGTTAAGTGGGGTAATGGAGGGCGGGAAGAAAAATATATTAGAGTGGAGTGAGAACTTTGATGGTTATCAACCGGATAATAAATATTATAATTTTAAAATGGTATATGGATCGGGAGGAGGACAGACCAGGTCCCTCCGTGAAACATACCATTTTATAAACGCACAGAGAAAGGTGCTTAATGTAAAGTTTATCAATATCCTAGATGGGGATGAGTTCCATAAGAGAATGGAGTTGTTTAAAAAATTAGAAAATGAGCAAATATTCATAGGATCAATGAGGAATTTTGAATGTCACTTGGTCCTTGGAGGGTAAGTAAGGACTCCCCCATTCACTTACATGTAAAAGGAGAAGGGGTGTCGCGGTAACCAGGGGAAAAATGGACAGTTTGGGAAAAAGTCCCATCTAAATACATGGGTGTCCTGGAAGCCCCATTTTCTCCCTACTGATGGTGTATTAGAGATTTAGAGGTGTGATGGTGTATTGGAGGTGTGATGGTGTATTAGAGGTGTGATGGTGTATTAGAGGTGTGATGGTGTATTAGAGGTGTGATGGTGTATTAGAGGTGTGATGGTGTATTAGAGGTGTGATGGTGTATTAGAGGTGTGATGGTGTATTAGAGGTGTGATTGTGTATTAAAGGTGTGATTGTGTATTAGAGGTGTGATCGTGTATTAGAGATTTAGACATGTGATGGTGTATTAGAGGTATGATGGTGTATTAGAGGTGTGATTGTGTATTAGAGGTGTGATTGTGTATTAGAGGTGTGATTGTGTATAAGAGGTGTGATTGTGTATTAGAGGTGTGATTGTGTATGAGAGGAGTGATTGTGTATTGGAGGTGTGATTGTGTATTAGAGGTGTGATTGTGTATTCGAGGTGTGATTGTGTATTGCAGGTGTGATTGTGTATTAGAGGTGTGATGGTGTATTAGAGGTGTGATTGTGTATTAGAGGTGTGATTGTGTATTGGACGTGTGATTGTGTATTAGAGGTGTGATGGTGTATTAGAGGTGTGATGGTGTATTAGAGGTGTGATTGTGTATTAGAGGTGTGATTGTGTATTTGAGGTGTGATTGTGTATTGGAGGTGTGATTGTGTATTAGAGGTGTGATGGTGTATTAGAGGTGTGATGGTGTATTAGAGGTGTGATTGTGTATTGGAGGTGTGATTGTGTATTAGAGGTGTGATGGTGTATTAGAGGTGTGATAGTGTATCAGAGGTGTGAGCGTGTATTCGAGGTGTGATGGTGTATTGGAGGTGTGATGGTGTATTAGAGGTGTGTTTGTGTATGAGAGGTGTGTTTTTTGTATTAGAGGTGTGATTGTGTATTAAAGGTGTGATTGTGTATTAGAGGTGTGATTGTGTATTAGAGGTGTGATTGTGTATTAGAGGTGTGATTGTGTATTACAGGTGTGATTGTGTATTAGAGGTGTGATCGTGTATTAGAGGTGTGATCGTGTATTAGAGGTGTGAACGTGTATTAGAGGTGTGAACGTGTATTAGAGGTGTGAACGTGTATTAGAGGTGTGATCGTGTATTAGAGGTGTGATCATGTATTAGAGATGTGATGGTATATTAGGGGTGTGATTGTGTATAAGAGGTGTGATCGTGTATTAGAGGTGTGATCGTGTTTTAGAGGTGTGATCGTGTTTTAGAGGTGTGATCGTGTATGAGAGGTGTGATCGTGTATTAGAGGTGTGATCGTGTATTAGAGGTGTGATCGTGTATTGGAGGTGTGATCGTGTATTAGAGGTGTGATGGTGTATTAGAGGTGTGATTGTGTATTAGAGGTGTGATGGTGTATAAGAAGTGTGATGGTGTATTTGAGGTGTGATGGTGTATTGGAGATGTGATTGTGTATTAGAGGTGTGATGGTGTGTTAGAGATGTGATTGTGTATTAGAGGTGTGATTGGGTATTAGAGGTGTGATTGTGTGTTACAGGTGTGATTGTGTGTTACAGGTGTGATTGTGTATTAGAGGTGTGATCGTGTATTAGAGGTGTGATGGTGTATTAGAGGTGTGATGGTGTATTAGAGCTGTGATGGTGTATTAGAGATGTGATTGTGTATTAGAGGTGTGGTCGTGTATTGGAGGTGTGATTGGGTATTAGAGGTGTGATTGTGTATTAGAAGTGTGATGGTGTATGAGAAGTGTGATTGTGTGTTACAGGTGTGATCATGTATTAGAGGTGTGATCGTGTATTAGAGGTGTGATCGTGTATTAGAGGTGTGATCGTGTATTAGAGGTGTGATTGTGTATTAGAGGTGTGTTTGTGTATTAGAGGTGTGATTATGTATTCGAGGTGTGATGATGTATTGGAGGTGTGATCGTGTATTAGAGGTGTGATGGTGGAAAGAGGGGTGATTGTGTATTAGAGGTGTGATGGTGTATTAGAGGTGTGTGATGGTGTATTAGACGTGTGATTGTGTATTAGAAGTGTGTTTGTATATTAGAGGTGTGATTGTGTATTAGAGGTGTGATTGTGTATTAGAGGTGTGATTGTGTATTAGAGGTGTGATTGTGTATTAGAGGTGTGATGGTGTATTAGAGGTGTGATTGTGTATTAGAGGTGTGATGGTGTCTCGGAGGTGTGATTGTGTATTGGAGGTGTGATGGTGTATTGGAGGTGTGTTTGTATATTAGAGGTGTGATTGTGTATTAGAGGTGTGATTGTGTATTAGAGGTGTGATGGTGTATTAGAGGTGTGATTGTGTATTAGAGGTGTGATGGTGTCTCAGAGGTGTGATTGTGTATTGGAGGTGTGATTGTGTATTGGAGGTGTGATGGTGTATTAGAGGTGTGATTGTGTATTGGAGGTGCGATTGTGTATTAGAGGTGTGATTGTGTATTTGAGGTGTGATCATGTATTTAACATGTGATGGTGTATTAGAGGTGTGATTGTGTATTGGAGGTGTGATGGTGTATTGGAGGTGTGATTGTGTATTAGAGGTGTGATTGTGTATTAGAGGTGCGATTGTGTATTAGAGGTGTGATCGTGTATTAGAAGTGTGTTTGTGTATTAGAGGTGTGATTGTGTATTAGAGGTGTGATTGTGTATTAGAGGTGTGATTGTGTATTAGAGGTGTGATTGTGTATTAGAGGTGTGATTGTGTATTAGAGGTGTGATGGTGTATAAGAGGTGTGATTGTGTATTAGAGGTGTGATTGTGTATTAGAGGTGTGATTGTGTATTAGAGGTGTGATGGTGTATTAGAGGTGTGATGGTGTATTGGAGGTGTGTTTGTATATTAGAGGTGTGATTGTGTATTAGAGGTGTGATTGTGTATTAGAGGTGTGATTGTGTATTAGAGGTGTGATTGTGTATTAGAGGTGTGATTGTGTATTAGAGGTGTGATTGTGTATTAGAGGTGTGATGGTGTATAAGAGGTGTGATTGTGTATTAGAGGTGTGATTGTGTATTAGAGGTGTGATTGTGTATTAGAGGTGTGATGGTGTATTCGAGGTGTGATTGTGTATTACAGGTGTGATGGTGTATTAGAGGTGTGATTGTGTATTAGAGGTGTGATTGTGTATTGGAGGTGTGGTGGTGTATTAGAGGTGTGATTGTGTATTGGATGTGCGATTGTGTATTAGAGGTGTGATTGTGTATTAGAGGTGTGATCATGTATTTAACATGTGATGGTGTATTAGAGGTGCGATTGTGTATTAGAGGTGTGATGGTGTATTGGAGGTGTGATTGTGTATTAGAGGTGTGATTGTGTATTAGAGGTGTGATTGTGTATTAGAGGTGTGATTGTGTATTAGAGGTGTGATTGTGTATAAGAGGTGTGATTGTGTATAAGAGGTGCGATTGTGTATTAGAGGTGTGATCGTGTATTAGAAGTGTGTTTGTATATTAGAGGTGTGATTGTGTATTAGAGGTGTGATTGTGTATTAGAGGTGTGATTGTGTATTAGAGGTGTGATTGTGTATTAGAGGTGTGATGGTGTATTGGAGGTGTGTTTGTGTATTAGAGGTGTGATGGTGTATAAGAGGTGTGATTGTGTATAAGAGGTGTGATTGTGTATTAGAGGTGTGATTGTGTATTAGAGGTGTGATTGTGTATTAGAGGTGTGATGGTGTATTCAAGGTGTGATTGTGTATTAGAGGTGTGATGGTGTATTAGAGGTGTGATTGTGTATTAGAGGTGTGATTGTGTATTGGAGGTGTGATGGTGTATTAGAGGTGCGATTGTGTATTGGAGGTGCGATTGTGTATTAGAGGTGTGATTGGGTATTAGAGGTGTGATCATGTATTTAACATGTGATGGTGTATTAGAGGTGCGATTGTGTATTAGAGGTGTGATGGTGTATTGGAGGTGTGATTGTGTATTAGAGGTGTGATTGTGCATTAGAGGTGTGATCGTGTATTAGAGGTGTGTTTGTATATTAGAGGTGTGATTGTGTATTAGAGGTGTGTTTGTGTATTAGAGGTGTGATGGTGTATAAGAGGTGTGATTGTGTATTAGAGGTGTGATTGTGTATTAGAGGTGTGATTGTGTATTAGAGGTGTGATTGTGTATTAGAGGTGTGATGGTGTATTCAAGGTGTGATTGTGTATTAGAGGTGTGATGGTGTATTAGAGGTGTGATTGTGTATTGGAGGTGTGATTGTGTATTGGAGGTGTGATGGTGTATTAGAGGTGCGATTGTGTATTGGAGGTGCGATTGTGTATTAGAGGTGTGATTGTGTATTAGAGGTGTGATCATGTATTTAACATGTGATGGTGTATTAGAGGTGCGATTGTGTATAAGAGGTGTGATGGTGTATTGGAGGTGTGATTGTGCATTAGAGGTGTGATTGTGCATTAGAGGTGTGATCGTGTATTAGAGGTGTGATTGTGTATTAGAGGTGTGATTGTGTATTAGAGGTGTGATTGTGTATTAGAGGTGTGATGGTGTATAAGAGGTGTGATTGTGTATTAGAGGTGTGATTGTGTATTAGAGGTGTGATTGTGTATTAGAGGTGTGATGGTGTATTAGAGGTGTGATGGTGTATTGGAGGTGTGTTTGTATATTAGAGGTGTGATTGTGTATTAGAGGTGTGATTGTGTATTAGAGGTGTGATTGTGTATTCGAGGTGTGATTGTGTATTAGAGGTGTGATTGTGTATTAGAGGTGTGATTGTGTATTAGAGGTGTGATGGTGTATAAGAGGTGTGATTGTGTATTAGAGGTGTGATTGTGTATTAGAGGTGTGATTGTGTATTAGAGGTGTGATGGTGTATTCGAGGTGTGATTGTGTATTACAGGTGTGATGGTGTATTAGAGGTGTGATTGTGTATTAGAGGTGTGATTGTGTATTGGAGGTGTGATGGTGTATTAGAGGTGTGATTGTGTATTGGATGTGCGATTGTGTATTAGAGGTGTGATTGTGTATTAGAGGTGTGATCATGTATTTAACATGTGATGGTGTATTAGAGGTGCGATTGTGTATTAGAGGTGTGATGGTGTATTGGAGGTGTGATTGTGTATTAGAGGTGTGATTGTGTATTAGAGGTGTGATTGTGTATTAGAGGTGTGATTGTGTATTAGAGGTGTGATTGTGTATAAGAGGTGCGATTGTGTATTAGAGGTGTGATCGTGTATTAGAAGTGTGTTTGTATATTAGAGGTGTGATTGTGTATTAGAGGTGTGATTGTGTATTAGAGGTGTGATTGTGTATTAGAGGTGTGATTGTGTATTAGAGGTGTGATGGTGTATTGGAGGTGTGTTTGTGTATTAGAGGTGTGATGGTGTATAAGAGGTGTGATTGTGTATAAGAGGTGTGATTGTGTATTAGAGGTGTGATTGTGTATTAGAGGTGTGATTGTGTATTAGAGGTGTGATGGTGTATTCAAGGTGTGATTGTGTATTAGAGGTGTGATGGTGTATTAGAGGTGTGATTGTGTATTAGAGGTGTGATTGTGTATTGGAGGTGTGATGGTGTATTAGAGGTGCGATTGTGTATTGGAGGTGCGATTGTGTATTAGAGGTGTGATTGGGTATTAGAGGTGTGATCATGTATTTAACATGTGATGGTGTATTAGAGGTGCGATTGTGTATTAGAGGTGTGATGGTGTATTGGAGGTGTGATTGTGTATTAGAGGTGTGATTGTGCATTAGAGGTGTGATCGTGTATTAGAGGTGTGTTTGTATATTAGAGGTGTGATTGTGTATTAGAGGTGTGTTTGTGTATTAGAGGTGTGATGGTGTATAAGAGGTGTGATTGTGTATTAGAGGTGTGATTGTGTATTAGAGGTGTGATTGTGTATTAGAGGTGTGATTGTGTATTAGAGGTGTGATGGTGTATTCAAGGTGTGATTGTGTATTAGAGGTGTGATGGTGTATTAGAGGTGTGATTGTGTATTAGAGGTGTGATTGTGTATTGGAGGTGTGATGGTGTATTAGAGGTGCGATTGTGTATTGGAGGTGCGATTGTGTATTAGAGGTGTGATTGTGTATTAGAGGTGTGATCATGTATTTAACATGTGATGGTGTATTAGAGGTGCGATTGTGTATAAGAGGTGTGATGGTGTATTGGAGGTGTGATTGTGCATTAGAGGTGTGATTGTGCATTAGAGGTGTGATCGTGTATTAGAGGTGTGATCGTGTATTAGAGGTGTGTTTGTATATGAGAGGTGTGATTGTGTATTAGAGGTGTGATTGTGTATGAGAGGTGTGATTGTGTATTAGAGGTGTGATTGTGTATTAGAGGTGTGATTGTGTATTAGAGGTGTGATGGTGTATTGGAGGTGTGTTTGTATATTAGAGGTGTGTTTGTATATTAGAGGTGTGATTGTGTATTAGAGGTGTGATTGTGCATTGGAGGTGTGATTGTGCATTGGAGGTGTGATTGTGTATTGGAGGTGTGATTGTGTATGAGAGGTGAGATGGTGTATTGGAGGTGTGATGGTGTATTAGAGGTGTGATTGTGTATTAGAGGTGTGATTGTGTATTAGAGGTGTGATGGTGTATTAGAGGTGTGATTGTGTATTAGAGGTGTGATGGTGTATTGGAGGTGTGATCGTGTATTGGAGGTGTGATCGTGTATTGGAGGTGTGATCGTGTATTAGAGGTGTGATTGTGTATTAGAGGTGTGATGGTGTATTAGAGGTGTGATTGTGTATTAGAGGTGTGATTGTGTATTTGAGGTGTGATTGTGTATTTGAGGTGTGATTGTGTATTGGAGGTGTGATTGTGTATTAGAGGTGTGATTGTGTTTTAGAGGTGTGATGGTGTATTAGAGGTGTGATGGTGTATTAGAGGTGTGATTGTGTATTGGAGGTGTGATTGTGTATTAGAGGTGTGATGGTGTATTAGAGGTGTAATGGTGTATTAGAGGTGTAATGGTGTATTAGAGTTGTGATAGTGTATCAGAGGTGTGAGCGTGTATTCGAGGTGTGATGGTGTATTGGATGTGTGATGGTGTATTAGAGGTGTGTTTGTGTATGAGAGGTGTGTTTTTTGTATTAGAGGTGTGATTGTGTATTAAAGGTGTGATTGTGTTTTAGAGGTGTGATTGTGTATTAGAGGTGTGATCGTGTATTAGAGGTGTGATCGTGTATTAGAGGTGTGTTTGTGTATTAGAGGTGTGATCGTGTATTAGAGGTGTGATCGTGTATTATAGGTGTGATCGTGTATTAGAGGTGTGATCGTGTATTGGAGGTGTGATCGTGTATTGGAGGTGTGATCGTGTATTGGAGGTGTGATCGTGTATTAGAGGTGTGATTGTGTATTAGAGGTGTGATTGGGTATTAGAGGTGTGATTGTGTGTTACAGGTGTGATTGTGTATTAGAGGTGTGATCGTGTATTAGAGGTGTGATCGTGTATTAGAGGTGTGATTGTGTATTAGAGGTGTGATGGTGTATAAGAAGTGTGATGGTGTATTAGAGGTGACGGTGTATTGGAGATGTGATTGTGTATTAGAGGTGTGATGGTGTGTTATAGATGTGATTGTGTATTAGAGGTGTGATTGGGTATTAGAGGTGTGATCGTGTGTTAGAGGTGTGATTGTGTATTAGAGGTGTGATCGTGTATTAGAGGTGTGATTGTGTAGTAGAGGTGTGATCGTGTATAAGATGTGTAATGGTGTATTAGAGGTGTGATGGTGTATTAGAGATGTGATTGTGTATTAGAGGTGTGATCGTGTATTGGAGGTGTGATTGGGTATTAGAGGTGTGATTGTGTATTAGAAGTGTGATTTTTATTAGAAGTGTGATGGTGTATTAGAAGTGTGATGGTGTATTGGAGGTGTGAGCGTGTATTAGATGTGTGATCGTGTATTAGAGGTGTGATCGTGTATTAGAGGTGTGATCGTGTATTAGAGGTGTGATCGTGTATTAGAGGTGTGATTGTGTATTAGAGGTGTGATTGTGTATTAGAGGTGTGATGGTGTATTAGAGGTGTGATAGTGTATTAGAGGTGTGATAGTGTATTAGAGGTGTGATAGTGTATTAGAGGTGTGATTGTGTATTAGAGGTGTGATGGTGTATTAGAGGTGTTTGATGGTGTATTAGACGTGTGATTGTGTTTTAGAGGTGTGATTGTGTATTAGAGGTGTGATTGTGTATTAGAGGTGTGATGGTGTATTAGAGGTGTGATTGTGTATTAGAGGTGTGATGGTGTCTCAGAGGTGTGATTGTGTATTGGAGGTGTGATTGTGTATTGGAGGTGTGATGGTGTATTAGAGGTGTGATGGTGTATTAGAGGTGTGATTGTGTATTGGAGGTGCGATTGTGTATTAGAGGTGTGATTGTGTATTTGAGGTGTGATCATGTATTTAACATGTGATGGTGTATTAGAGGTGTGATTGTGTATTGGAGGTGTGATGGTGTATTGGAGGTGTGATTGTGTATTAGAGGTGTGATTGTGTATTAGAGGTGCGATTGTGTATTAGAGGTGTGATCGTGTATTAGAAGTGTGTTTGTATATTAGAGGTGTGATTGTGTATTAGAGGTGTGATTGTGTATTAGAGGTGTGATTGTGTATTAGAGGTGTGATTGTGTATTAGAGGTGTGATTGTGTATTAGAGGTGTGATGGTGTATAAGAGGTGTGATGGTGTATAAGAGGTGTGATGGTGTATAAGAGGTGTGATTGTGTATTAGAGCTGTGATTGTGTATTAGAGGTGTGATTGTGTATTAGAGGTGTGATTGTGTATTAGAGGTGTGATTGTGTATTAGAGGTGTGATTGTGTATTCGAGGTGTGATGGTGTATTCGAGGTGTGATTGTGTATTACAGGTGTGATGGTGTATTAGAGGTGTGATTGTGTATTGGAGGTGTGATTGTGTATTGGAGGTGTGATCGTGTATTAGAGGTGTGATTGTGTATTGGAGGTGCGATTGTGTATTAGAGGTGTGATTGTGTATTAGAGGTGTGATCATGTATTTAACATGTGATGGTGTATTAGAGGTGCGATTGTGTATTAGAGGTGTGATGGTGTATTGGAGGTGTGATTGTGTATTAGAGGTGTGATTGTGTATTAGAGGTGTGATTGTGTATTAGAGGTGTGATTGTGTATTAGAGGTGTGATTGTGAATTAGAGGTGCGATTGTGTATTAGAGGTGTGATTGTGTATTAGAGGTGTGATGGTGTATTAGAGGTGTGATGGTGTATTGGAGGTGTGTTTGTATATTAGAGGTGTGATTGTGTATTAGAGGTGTGATTGTGTATTAGAGGTGTGATTGTGTATTAGAGGTGTGATTGTGTATTAGAGGTGTGATTGTGTATTAGAGGTGTGATTGTGTATTAGAGGTGTGATGGTGTATAAGAGGTGTGATTGTGTATTAGAGGTGTGATTGTGTATTCGAGGTGTGATTGTGTATTAGAGGTGTGATGGTGTATTCGAGGTGTGATTGTGTATTACAGGTGTGATGGTGTATTAGAGGTGTGATTGTGTATTAGAGGTGTGATTGTGTATTGGAGGTGTGATGGTGTATTAGAGGTGTGATTGTGTATTGGATGTGCGATTGTGTATTAGAGGTGTGATTGTGTATTAGAGGTGTGATCATGTATTTAACATGTGATGGTGTATTAGAGGTGCGATTGTGTATTAGAGGTGTGATGGTGTATTGGAGGTGTGATTGTGTATTAGAGGTGTGATTGTGTATTAGAGGTGTGATTGTGTATTAGAGGTGTGATTGTGTATTAGAGGTGTGATTGTGTATAAGAGGTGCGATTGTGTATTAGAGGTGTGATCGTGTATTAGAAGTGTGTTTGTATATTAGAGGTGTGATTGTGTATTAGAGGTGTGATTGTGTATTAGAGGTGTGATTGTGTATTAGAGGTGTGATTGTGTATTAGAGGTGTGATGGTGTATTGGAGGTGTGTTTGTGTATTAGAGGTGTGATGGTGTATAAGAGGTGTGATTGTGTATAAGAGGTGTGATTGTGTATTAGAGGTGTGATTGTGTATTAGAGGTGTGATTGTGTATTAGAGGTGTGATGGTGTATTCAAGGTGTGATTGTGTATTAGAGGTGTGATGGTGTATTAGAGGTGTGATTGTGTATTAGAGGTGTGATTGTGTATTGGAGGTGTGATGGTGTATTAGAGGTGCGATTGTGTATTGGAGGTGCGATTGTGTATTAGAGGTGTGATTGGGTATTAGAGGTGTGATCATGTATTTAACATGTGATGGTGTATTAGAGGTGCGATTGTGTATTAGAGGTGTGATGGTGTATTGGAGGTGTGATTGTGTATTAGAGGTGTGATTGTGCATTAGAGGTGTGATCGTGTATTAGAGGTGTGTTTGTATATTAGAGGTGTGATTGTGTATTAGAGGTGTGTTTGTGTATTAGAGGTGTGATAGTGTATAAGAGGTGTGATTGTGTATTAGAGGTGTGATTGTGTATTAGAGGTGTGATTGTGTATTAGAGGTGTGATTGTGTATTAGAGGTGTGATGGTGTATTCAAGGTGTGATTGTGTATTAGAGGTGTGATGGTGTATTAGAGGTGTGATTGTGTATTAGAGGTGTGATTGTGTATTGGAGGTGTGATGGTGTATTAGAGGTGCGATTGTGTATTGGAGGTGCGATTGTGTATTAGAGGTGTGATTGTGTATTAGAGGTGTGATCATGTATTTAACATGTGATGGTGTATTAGAGGTGCGATTGTGTATAAGAGGTGTGATGGTGTATTGGAGGTGTGATTGTGCATTAGAGGTGTGATTGTGCATTAGAGGTGTGATCGTGTATTAGAGGTGTGTGTGTATATGAGAGGTGTGATTGTGTATTAGAGGTGTGATTGTGTATGAGAGGTGTGATTGTGTATTAGAGGTGTGATTGTGTATTAGAGGTGTGATTGTGTATTAGAGGTGTGATGGTGTATTGGAGGTGTGTTTGTATATTAGAGGTGTGTTTGTATATTAGAGATGTGATTGTGTATTAGAGGTGTGATTGTGCATTGGAGGTGTGATTGTGCATTGGAGGTGTGATTGTGTATTGGAGGTGTGATTGTGTATGAGAGGTGAGATGGTGTATTGGAGGTGTGATGGTGTATTAGAGGTGTGATTGTGTATTAGAGGTGTGATTGTGTATTAGAGGTGTGATGGTGTATTAGAGGTGTGATTGTGTATTAGAGGTGTGATGGTGTATTGGAGGTGTGATCGTGTATTGGAGGTGTGATCGTGTATTGGAGGTGTGATCGTGTATTAGAGGTGTGATTGTGTATTAGAGGTGTGATGGTGTATTAGAGGTGTGATTGTGTATTAGAGGTGTGATTGTGTATTTGAGGTGTGATTGTGTATTTGAGGTGTGATTGTGTATTGGAGGTGTGATTGTGTATTAGAGGTGTGATTGTGTTTTAGAGGTGTGATGGTGTATTAGAGGTGTGATGGTGTATTAGAGGTGTGATTGTGTATTGGAGGTGTGATTGTGTATTAGAGGTGTGATGGTGTATTAGAGGTGTAATGGTGTATTAGAGGTGTAATGGTGTATTAGAGTTGTGATAGTGTATCAGAGGTGTGAGCGTGTATTCGAGGTGTGATGGTGTATTGGATGTGTGATGGTGTATTAGAGGTGTGTTTGTGTATGAGAGGTGTGTTTTTTGTATTAGAGGTGTGATTGTGTATTAAAGGTGTGATTGTGTTTTAGAGGTGTGATTGTGTATTAGAGGTGTGATCGTGTATTAGAGGTGTGATCGTGTATTAGAGGTGTGTTTGTGTATTAGAGGTGTGATCGTGTATTAGAGGTGTGATCGTGTATTATAGGTGTGATCGTGTATTAGAGGTGTGATCGTGTATTGGAGGTGTGATCGTGTATTGGAGGTGTGATCGTGTATTGGAGGTGTGATCGTGTATTAGAGGTGTGATTGTGTATTAGAGGTGTGATTGGGTATGAGAGGTGTGATTGTGTGTTACAGGTGTGATTGTGTATTAGAGGTGTGATCGTGTATTAGAGGTGTGATCGTGTATTAGAGGTGTGATTGTGTATTAGAGGTGTGATTGTGTATTAGAGGTGTGATGGTGTATAAGAAGTGTGATGGTGTATTAGAGGTGACGGTGTATTGGAGATGTGATTGTGTATTAGAGGTGTGATGGTGTGTTATAGATGTGATTGTGTATTAGAGGTGTGATTGGGTATTAGAGGTGTGATCGTGTGTTAGAGGTGTGATTGTGTATTAGAGGTGTGATCGTGTATTAGAGGTGTGATTGTGTAGTAGAGGTGTGATCGTGTATAAGATGTGTAATGGTGTATTAGAGGTGTGATGGTGTATTAGAGATGTGATTGTGTATTAGAGGTGTGATCGTGTATTGGAGGTGTGATTGGGTATTAGAGGTGTGATTGTGTATTAGAAGTGTGATTTTTATTAGAAGTGTGATGGTGTATTAGAAGTGTGATGGTGTATTGGAGGTGTGAGCGTGTATTAGATGTGTGATCGTGTATTAGAGGTGTGATCGTGTATTAGAGGTGTGATCGTGTATTAGAGGTGTGATCGTGTATTAGAGGTGTGATTGTGTATTAGAGGTGTGATTGTGTATTAGAGGTGTGATGGTGTATTAGAGGTGTGATAGTGTATTAGAGGTGTGATAGTGTATTAGAGGTGTGATAGTGTATTAGAGGTGTGATTGTGTATTAGAGGTGTGATGGTGTATTAGAGGTGTGTGATGGTGTATTAGACGTGTGATTGTGTTTTAGAGGTGTGATTGTGTATTAGAGGTGTGATTGTGTATTAGAGGTGTGATGGTGTATTAGAGGTGTGATTGTGTATTAGAGGTGTGATGGTGTCTCAGAGGTGTGATTGTGTATTGGAGGTGTGATTGTGTATTGGAGGTGTGATGGTGTATTAGAGGTGTGATGGTGTATTAGAGGTGTGATTGTGTATTGGAGGTGCGATTGTGTATTAGAGGTGTGATTGTGTATTTGAGGTGTGATCATGTATTTAACATGTGATGGTGTATTAGAGGTGTGATTGTGTATTGGAGGTGTGATGGTGTATTGGAGGTGTGATTGTGTATTAGAGGTGTGATTGTGTATTAGAGGTGCGATTGTGTATTAGAGGTGTGATCGTGTATTAGAAGTGTGTTTGTATATTAGAGGTGTGATTGTGTATTAGAGGTGTGATTGTGTATTAGAGGTGTGATTGTGTATTAGAGGTGTGATTGTGTATTAGAGGTGTGATTGTGTATTAGAGGTGTGATGGTGTATAAGAGGTGTGATGGTGTATAAGAGGTGTGATGGTGTATAAGAGGTGTGATTGTGTATTAGAGCTGTGATTGTGTATTAGAGGTGTGATTGTGTATTAGAGGTGTGATTGTGTATTAGAGGTGTGATTGTGTATTAGAGGTGTGATTGTGTATTCGAGGTGTGATGGTGTATTCGAGGTGTGATTGTGTATTACAGGTGTGATGGTGTATAAGAGGTGTGATTGTGTATTAGAGCTGTGATTGTGTATTAGAGGTGTGATTGTGTATTAGAGGTGTGATTGTGTATTAGAGGTGTGATTGTGTATTAGAGGTGTGATTGTGTATTCGAGGTGTGATGGTGTATTCGAGGTGTGATTGTGTATTACAGGTGTGATGGTGTATTAGAGGTGTGATTGTGTATTGGAGGTGTGATTGTGTATTGGAGGTGTGATCGTGTATTAGAGGTGTGATTGTGTATTGGAGGTGCGATTGTGTATTAGAGGTGTGATTGTGTATTAGAGGTGTGATCATGTATTTAACATGTGATGGTGTATTAGAGGTGCGATTGTGTATTAGAGGTGTGATGGTGTATTGGAGGTGTGATTGTGTATTAGAGGTGTGATTGTGTATTAGAGGTGTGATTGTGTATTAGAGGTGTGATTGTGTATTAGAGGTGTGATTGTGAATTAGAGGTGCGATTGTGTATTAGAGGTGTGATCGTGTATTAGAAGTGTGTTTGTATATTAGAGGTGTGATTGTGTATTAGAGGTGTGATTGTGTATTAGAGGTGTGATTGTGTATTAGAGTTGTGATTGTGTATTAGAGGTGTGATGGTGTATTGGAGGTGTGTTTGTATATGAGAGGTGTGATTGTGTATTACAGGTGTGATTGTGTATTAGAAGTGTGATTGTGTATTAGAGGTGTGATTGTGTATTAGAGGTGTGATTGTGTATTAGAGGTGTGATGGTGTATAAGAGGTGTGATTGTGTATTAGAGGTGTGATTGTGTATTAGAGGTGTGATTGTGTATTAGAGGTGTGATGATGTATTCAAGGTGTGATTGTGTATTAGAGGTGTGATTGTGTATTAGAGGTGTGATTGTGTATTAGAGGTGTGATGGTGTATTCAAGGTGTGATTGTGTATTAGAGGTGTGATGGTGTATTAGAGGTGTGATTGTGTATTAGAGGTGTGATTGTGTATTTAACATGTGATGGTGTATTAGAGGTGCGATTGTGTATAAGAGGTGTGATGGTGTATTGGAGGTGTGATTGTGTATTAGAGGTGTGATTGTGCATTAGAGGTGTGATCGTGTATTAGAGGTGTGTTTGTATATTAGAGGTGTGATTGTGTATTAGAGGTGTGATTGTGTATGAGAGGTGTGATTGTGTATTAGAGGTGTGATTGTGTATTAGAGGTGTGATTGTGTATTAGAGGTGTGATGGTGTATTGGAGGTGTGTTTGTATATTAGAGGTGTGTTTGTATATTAGAGGTGTGATTGTGTATTAGAGGTGTGATTGTGCATTAGAGGTGTGATTGTGCATTGGAGGTGTGATTGTGCATTGGAGGTGTGATTGTGTATTGGAGGTGTGATTGTGTATGAGAGGTGAGATGGTGTATTGGAGGTGTGATGGTGTATTAGAGGTGTGATTGTGTATTAGAGGTGTGATTGTGTATTAGAGGTGTGATGGTGTATTGGAGGTGTGATCGTGTATTGGAGGTGTGATCGTGTATTGGAGGTGTGATCGTGTATTAGAGGTGTGATTGTGTATTAGAGGTGTGATGGTGTATTAGAGGTGTGATTGTGTATTAGAGGTGTGATTGTGTATTGGAGGTGTGATGGTGTATTAGAGGTGTGATTGTGTATTAGAGGTGTGATTGTGTATTAGAGGTGTGATGGTGTATTGGAGGTGTGATCGTGTATTGGAGGTGTGATCGTGTATTGGAGGTGTGATCGTGTATTAGAGGTGTGATTGTGTATTAGAGGTGTGATGGTGTATTAGAGGTGTGATTGTGTATTAGAGGTGTGATTGTGTATTAGAGGTGTGATTGTGTATTTGAGGTGTGATTGTGTATTTGAGGTGTGATTGTGTATTGGAGGTGTGATTGTGTATTAGAGGTGTGATTGTGTATTAGAGGTGTGATGGTGTATTAGAGGTGTGATGGTGTATTAGAGGTGTGATTGTGTATTAGAGGTGTGATGGTGTATTAGAGGTGTGATTGTGTATTAGAGGTGTGATTGTGTATTTGAGGTGTGATTGTGTATTTGAGGTGTGATTGTGTATTGGAGGTGTGATTGTGTATTAGAGGTGTGATTGTGTATTAGAGGTGTGATGGTGTATTAGAGGTGTGATGGTGTATTAGAGGTGTGATTGTGTATTGGAGGTGTGATTGTGTATTAGAGGTGTGATGGTGTATTAGAGGTGTGATGGTGTATTAGAGTTGTGATAGTGTATCAGAGGTGTGAGCGTGTATTCGAGGTGTGATGGTGTATTGGATGTGTGATGGTGTATTAGAGGTGTGTTTGTGTATGAGAGGTGTGTTTTTTGTATTAGAGGTGTGATTGTGTATTAAAGGTGTGATTGTGTTTTAGAGGTGTGATTGTGTATTAGAGGTGTGATCGTGTATTAGAGGTGTGATCGTGTATTAGAGGTGTGATTGTGTATTAGAGGTGTGATCGTGTATTAGAGGTGTGATCGTGTATTAGAGGTGTGATCGTGTATAAGAGGTGTGATGGTGTATTAGAGGTGTGATTGTGCATTAGAGGTGTGATTGTGCATTGGAGGTGTGATTGTGCATTGGAGGTGTGATTGTGTATTGGAGGTGTGATTGTGTATGAGAGGTGAGATGGTGTATTGGAGGTGTGATGGTGTATTAGAGGTGTGATTGTGTATTAGAGGTGTGATTGTGTATTAGAGGTGTGATGGTGTATTGGAGGTGTGATCGTGTATTGGAGGTGTGATCGTGTATTGGAGGTGTGATCGTGTATTAGAGGTGTGATTGTGTATTAGAGGTGTGATGGTGTATTAGAGGTGTGATTGTGTATTAGAGGTGTGATTGTGTATTGGAGGTGTGATGGTGTATTAGAGGTGTGATTGTGTATTAGAGGTGTGATTGTGTATTAGAGGTGTGATGGTGTATTGGAGGTGTGATCGTGTATTGGAGGTGTGATCGTGTATTGGAGGTGTGATCGTGTATTAGAGGTGTGATTGTGTATTAGAGGTGTGATGGTGTATTAGAGGTGTGATTGTGTATTAGAGGTGTGATTGTGTATTAGAGGTGTGATTGTGTATTAGAGGTGTGATTGTGTATTTGAGGTGTGATTGTGTATTTGAGGTGTGATTGTGTATTGGAGGTGTGATTGTGTATTAGAGGTGTGATTGTGTATTAGAGGTGTGATGGTGTATTAGAGGTGTGATGGTGTATTAGAGGTGTGATTGTGTATTAGAGGTGTGATGGTGTATTAGAGGTATGATTGTGTATTAGAGGTGTGATTGTGTCTTTGAGGTGTGATTGTGTATTTGAGGTGTGATTGTGTATTGGAGGTGTGATTGTGTATTAGAGGTGTGATTGTGTATTAGAGGTGTGATGGTGTATTAGAGGTGTGATGGTGTATTAGAGGTGTGATTGTGTATTGGAGGTGTGATTGTGTATTAGAGTTGTGATAGTGTATCAGAGGTGTGAGCGTGTATTCGAGGTGTGATGGTGTATTGGATGTGTGATGGTGTATTAGAGGTGTGTTTGTGTATGAGAGGTGTGTTTTTTGTATTAGAGGTGTGATTGTGTATTAAAGGTGTGATTGTGTTTTAGAGGTGTGATTGTGTATTAGAGGTGTGATCGTGTATTAGAGGTGTGATCGTGTATTAGAGGTGTGATTGTGTATTAGAGGTGTGATCGTGTATTAGAGGTGTGATCGTGTATTAGAGGTGTGATCGTGTATAAGAGGTGTGATGGTGTATTAGAGGTGTGATGGTGTATTAGAGGTGTGATTGTGTATTAGAGGTGTGATCGTGTATAAGAGGTGTGATGGTGTATTAGAGGTGTGATGGTGTATTAGAGGTGTGATTGTGTATTAGAGGTGTGATCGTGTATAAGAGGTGTGATGGTGTATTAGAGGTGTGATTGTGTATTAGAGGTGTGATCGTGTGTTAGAGGTGTGATCGTGTATTAGAGGTGTGATCGTGTATTAGAGGTGTGATTGTGTATTAGAGGTGTGATCGTGTATAAGAGGTGTGATGGTGTATTAGAGGTGTGATGGTGTATTAGAGATGTGATTGTGTATTGGAGGTGTGATCGTGTATTGGAGGTGTGATTGGGTATTAGAGGTGTGATTGTGTATTAGAAGTGTGATTTTTATTAGAAGTGTGATGGTGTATTAGAAGTGTGATGGTGTATTGGAGGTGTGAGCGTGTATTAGATGTGTGATCGTGTATTAGAGGTGTGATCGTCTATTAGAGGTGTGATCGTGTATTAGAGGTGTGATTGTGTATTAGAGGTGTGATGGTGTATTAGAGGTGTGATAGTGTATTAGAGGTGTGATTGTGTATTAGAGGTGTGTTTGTGTATTAGAGGTGTGATTGTGTATTAGAGGTGTGATGGTGTATTAGAGGTGTGTGATGGTGTATTAGACGTGTGATTGTGTTTTAGAGGTGTGATTGTGTATTAGAGGTGTGATTGTGTATTAGAGGTGTGATGGTGTATTAGAGGTGTGATTGTGTATTAGAGGTGTGATGGTGTCTCAGAGGTGTGATTGTGTATTGGAGGTGTGATTGTGTATTGGAGGTGTGATTGTGTATTAGAGGTGTGATTGTGTATTAGAGGTGTGATGGTGTGATTGTGTATTAGAGGTGTGATGGTGTCTCAGAGGTGTGATTGTGTATTGGATGTGTGATTGTGTATTAGAGGTGTGATGGTGTATTAGAGGTGTGATTGTGTATTGGAGGTGCGATTGTGTATTAGAGGTGTGATTGTGTATTTGAGGTGTGATCATGTATTTAACATGTGATGGTGTATTAGAGGTGTGATTGTGTATTGGAGGTGTGATGGTGTATTGGAGGTGTGATTGTGTATTAGAGGTGTGATTGTGTATTAGAGGTGCGATTGTGTATTAGAGGTGTGATCGTGTATAAGAAGTGTGTTTGTATATTAGAGGTGTGATTGTGTATTAGAGGTGTGATTGTGTATTAGAGGTGTGATTGTGTATTAGAGGTGTGATGGTGTATTGGAGGTGTGTTTGTATATTAGAGGTGTGATTGTGTATTAGAGGTGTGATTGTGTATTAGAGGTGTGATTGTGTATTAGAGGTGTGATTGTGTATTAGAGGTGTGATTGTGTATTAGAGGTGTGATGGTGTATAAGAGGTGTGATGGTGTATAAGAGGTGTGATTGTGTATTAGAGGTGTGATTGTGTATTAGAGGTGTGATTGTGTATTAGAGGTGTGATTGTGTATTAGAGGTGTGATTGTGTATTCGAGGTGTGATGGTGTATTCGAGGTGTGATTGTGTATTACAGGTGTGATGGTGTATTAGAGGTGTGATTGTGTATTAGAGGTGTGATTGTGTATTGGAGGTGTGATCGTGTATTGGAGGTGTGATCGTGTATTAGAGGTGTGATTGTGTATTGGAGGTGCGATTGTGTATTAGAGGTGTGATTGTGTATTAGAGGTGTGATCATGTATTTAACATGTGATGGTGTATTAGAGGTGCGATTGTGTATTAGAGGTGTGATGGTGTATTGGAGGTGTGATTGTGTATTAGAGGTGTGATTGTGTATTAGAGGTGTGATTGTGTATTAGAGGTGTGATTGTGTATTAGAGGTGTGATTGTGTATTAGAGGTGCGATTGTGTATTAGAGGTGTGATCGTGTATTAGAAGTGTGTTTGTGTATTAGAGGTGTGATTGTGTATTAGAGGTGTGATTGTGTATTAGAGGTGTGATTGTGTATTAGAGTTGTGATTGTGTATTAGAGGTGTGATGGTGTATTGGAGGTGTGTTTGTATATGAGAGGTGTGATTGTGTATTAGAGGTGTGGTTGTGTATTAGAAGTGTGATTGTGTATTAGAGGTGTGATTGTGTATTAGAGGTGTGATTGTGTATTAGAGGTGTGATGGTGTATAAGAGGTGTGATTGTGTATTAGAGGTGTGATTGTGTATTAGAGGTGTGATTGTGTATTAGAGGTGTGATGGTGTATTAGAGGTGTGATTGTGTATTGGAGGTGTGATTGTGTATTAGAGGTGTGATTGTGTATTAGAGGTGTGATAGTGTATTGGAGGTGTGATGGTGTATTGGAGGTGTGAACGTGTATTAGAGGTGTGATGGTGTATTAGAGGTGTGATGGTGTATTAGAGGTGTGATTGTGTATTAGAGGTGTGATCGTGTATTAGAGGTGTGATGGTGTATTCGAGGTGTGATGGAGTATTAGTGGTGTGATTGTGTATTAGAGGTGTGATGGTGTATTAGAAGTGTGATTGTGTATTAGAGGTGTGATGGTGTATTAGAGGTGTGATTGTGTATTAGAGGTGTGATGGTGTATTAGAGGTGTGATTGTGTATTGGAGGTGTGATTCTGTATGAGAGGTGTGATTGTGTATGAGAGGTGTGATTGTGTATTAGAGGTGTGATTGTGTATTAGAGGTGTGATTGTGTATTAGAGGTGTGATTGTGTATTAGAGGTGTGATTGTGTATTAGAGGTGTGATTGTGTATTGGAGGTGTGATTGTGTATTAGAGGTGTGATTGTGTATTAGAGGTGTGATTGTGTATTAGAGGTGTGATTGTGTATTGGAGGTGTGATTGTGTATTAGAGGTGTGATTGTGTATTAGAGGTGTGATTGTGTATTAGAGGTGTAATTGTGTATTAGAGGTGTGATTGTGTATTAGAGGTGTGATTGTGTATTAGAGGTGTGATGGTGTATTAGAGGTGTGATTGTGTATTGGAGGTGTGATTGTGTATTAGAGGTGTGATTGTGTATTAGAGGTGTGATGGTATATTGGAGGTGTGATCGTGTATTGGAGGTGTGATCATGTATTGGAGGTGTGATCGTGTATTAGAGGTGTGATCGTGTATTAGAGGTGTGATCATGTATTAGAGGTGTGATTGTGTATTAGAGGTGTGATTGTGTATTAGAGGTGTGATGGTGTATTGGAGGTGTGATGGTGTATTAGAGGTATGATTGTGTATTAGAGGTGTGATCGTGTGTTTGAGGTGTGATCATGTATTAGAGGTGTGATTGTGTATTAGAGGTGTGATTGTGTATTAGAGGTGTGATGGTGTATTGGAGGTGTGATGGTGTATTAGAGGTGTGATGGTGTATTAGAGGTGTGATTGTGTATTAGAGGTGTGATTGTGTATTGGAGGTGTGATCGTGTATTAGAGGTGTGATTGTGTATTAGAGGTGTGATTGTGTATTGGAGGTGTGATGGTGTATTAGAGGTGTGATTGTGTATTGGAGGTGCGATTGTGTATTAGAGGTGTGATTGTGTATTAGAGGTGTGATCATGTCTTTAACATGTGATGGTGTATTAGAGGTGCGATTGTGTATTAGAGGTGTGATGGTGTATTGGAGGTGTGATTGTGTATTAGAGGTGTGATTGTGTATTAGAGGTGTGATTGTGTATTAGAGGTGTGATTGTGTATTAGAGGTGCGATTGTGTATTAGAGGTGTGATCGTGTATTAGAAGTGTGTTTGTATATTAGAGGTGTGATTGTGTATTAGAGGTGTGATTGTGTATTAGAGGTGTGATTGTGTATTAGAGGTGTGATTGTGTATTAGAGGTGTGATGGTGTATTGGAGGTGTGTTTGTGTATTAGAGGTGTGATGGTGTATAAGAGGTGTGATTGTGTATTAGAGGTGTGATTGTGTATTAGAGGTGTGATTGTGTATTAGAGGTGTGATGGTGTATTCAAGGTGTGATTGTGTATTAGAGGTGTGATGGTGTATTAGAGGTGTGATTGTGTATTAGAGGTGTGATTGTGTATTGGAGGTGTGATGGTGTATTAGAGGTGCGATTGTGTATTGGAGGTGCGATTGTGTATTAGACGTGTGATTGTGTATTAGAGGTGTGATCATGTATTTAACATGTGATGGTGTATTAGAGGTGCGATTGTGTATAAGAGGTGTGATGGTGTATTGGAGGTGTGATTGTGTATTAGAGGTGTGATTGTGCATTAGAGGTGTGATCGTGTCTTAGAGGTGTGTTTGTATATTAGAGGTGTGATTGTGTATTAGAGGTGTGATTGTGTATGAGAGGTGTGATTGTGTATTAGAGGTGTGATTGTGTATTAGAGGTGTGATTGTGTATTAGAGGTGTGATGGTGTATTGGAGGTGTGTTTGTATATTAGAGGTGTGTTTGTATATTAGAGGTGTGATTGTGTATTAGAGGTGTGATTGTGCATTGGAGGTGTGATTGTGCATTGGAGGTGTGATTGTGTATTGGAGGTGTGATTGTGTATGAGAGGTGAGATGGTGTATTGGAGGTGTGATGGTGTATTAGAGGTGTGATTGTGTATTAGAGGTGTGATTGTGTATTAGAGGTGTGATGGTGTATTAGAGGTGTGATTGTGTATTAGAGGTGTGATGGTGTATTGGAGGTGTGATCGTGTATTGGAGGTGTGATCGTGTATTGGAGGTGTGATCGTGTATTAGAGGTGTGATTGTGTATTAGAGGTGTGATGGTGTATTAGAGGTGTGATTGTGTATTAGAGGTGTGATTGTGTATTTGAGTTGTGATTGTGTATTTGAGGTGTGATTGTGTATTGGAGGCGTGATTGTGTATTAGAGGTGTGATGGTGTATTAGAGGTGTGATGGTGTATTAGAGGTGTGATTGTGTATTGGAGGTGTGATTGTGTATTAGAGGTGTGATGGTGTATTAGAGGTGTGATGGTGTATTAGAGTTGTGATAGTGTATCAGAGGTGTGAGCGTGTATTCGAGGTGTGATGGTGTATTGGATGTGTGATGGTGTATTAGAGGTGTGTTTGTGTATGAGAGGTGTGTTTTTTGTATTAGAGGTGTGATTGTGTATTAAAGGTGTGATTGTGTTTTAGAGGTGTGATTGTGTATTAGAGGTGTGATCGTGTATTAGAGGTGTGATCGTGTATTAGAGGTGTGTTTGTGTATTAGAGGTGTGATCGTGTATTATAGGTGTGATCGTGTATTAGAGGTGTGATCGTGTATTGGAGGTGTGATCGTGTATTGGAGGTGTGATCGTGTATTAGAGGTGTGATTGTGTATTAGAGGTGTGATTGGGTATTAGAGGTGTGATTGTGTGTTACAGGTGTGATTGTGTATTAGAGGTGTGATCGTGTATTAGAGGTGTGATCGTGTATTAGAGGTGTGATCGTGTATTAGAGGTGTGATGGTGTATAAGAAGTGTGATGGTGTATTAGAGGTGACGGTGTATTGGAGATGTGATTGTGTATTAGAGGTGTGATGGTGTATTGGAGTTGTGTTTGTATATTAGAGGTGCGAATGTGTATTAGAGGTGTGATTGTGTATTAGAGGTGTGATGGTGTCTTAAAGGTGTGATGGTGTCTTCAAGGTGTGATTGTGTATTAGAGGCGTGATCATGTATTTAACATGTGATCATGTATTTAACATGTGATTGTGTATTACAAGTGTGATCGTGTATCAGAGGTGTGATGGTGTATTAGAGGTGTGATTGTGTATTAGAGGTGTGATCATGTATTTAACATGTGATTGTGTATTAGAAGTGTGATCGTGTTTTTAACATGTGATTGTGTATTAGAGGTGTTATCATGTATTTAACATGTGATTGTGTATTAAAGGTGTGATCATGTATTGATCATGTATTTAACATGTGATTGTGTATTAGAGGTGTGATCATGTATTTAACATGTGATTGTGTATTAGAGGTGTGATCATGTATTTAACATGTGATTGTGTATTAGAGGTGTTATAGTGTATTAAAGGTGTGATTGTGTATTATAGGTGTGATCATGTATTTAACATGTGATTGTGTATTAGAGGTGTGATTGTGTATTAAAGGTGTGATTGTGTATTAAAGTTGTGTTCGTGTACTCCAGCTGAGGGTGCGAGGCATATTTAGTGCACCAACAGAGAGTGCTTCGGGTTCGCGTATCCTGTCCTGAATGAGCTCAAAGAACCTGTTTAGCGTCCGCCACGGCTCGCCAGTCTATTAGCGCCATAATAGGGATTGTCTTTATTAAAGAGCCGTAATTAACGTAATGAAAAGCGGTGGTGTTGGGGGGCAGCTTGCGCGGCATATGGGGGCCAGCGGGGTGCGGTGGTCGCGCGAAAACTCCTCGAGGCGTGTTCCAGGATGAGACGAGGCCCCGCCCCCGTACCCCAAACGTAAGCCCCGCCCCCCGTTAACCCAAACGTAGTTCCCAATTTCCCCCATCGTTCGCCGGCGCCGCGGAGCCGGAGGGGTTAGGGGTTCCGGGGGGCGGTATGCACCTGCGTTCACGACTCACACCTCACACCCGCGTTCACGACTCACACCTCACACCCGCGTTCACGACTCACACCTCACACCCGCGTTCTCGCTCTGCTTGCGGAATATGAATAAAGGTAAAAAGGCGAACGGTGCGCGTCTCCGCAGGGGCACAAAGCCAGGTGCCCGCCCGGGCCGTGTCTGCCTGTCCGACCCAAGGAGCAGGAGGTCCCCGCCCGACGCCCGTACCCTCGGCCGAGCACCCTTCACCTGCACTCCAAACGAATCCCATTCGTTCGCAATTCAGTTCAAAATGGCGAATCCGCACCAATCAAAGTTTACGATCTTCATCGATTAAATAAATATATAAATCGTGTTTTGGCGATTCCTCCATTTCGATAAGAGCGAGCATACACGTTATTAAATCTGCACTGAGCACTGAACGTGCGGGAAGGTGTGCGGTGTGCGGTGTACGAAAGGCCGTTCCACCACATGAATGACGGCGATTTCATTGAATTTTGATCCCCAAACAGAGGGGACGAGGCGCGCCATGCCCGGGGTCTTTCTCCTCGAGGTTCATTCACTTCGATCGATCAAATTACTCTTCCCCAGTATATTTGCATCGTTCGTATGTTTTCATCCCTGTTTGTCTGTTGGTGAACAGGATATCTCAAAAGGTTGTGGACGGATTCGGACAAAATTTGGTGGAGAGGTCGGGTATGTGACAAGGACGAAATGATTCGATTTTGGTGAAAATCCGAATCCGGATCTGAGAATTTTAAAAACTGATTCTTCACCATTGAGTGATAGGGCCTAAAACCAATGTATAGCATGATATCTCAAAAAGTTGTGGACAGATTCGGATGAAACCTATTGGACAAGGTGTGTGTGTGACAAGGAAGAATCGATTCGATTTTGGTGAAGATCCGAATCCGGAGCCAGATATGTGAGAATCTTTTAAATTTTTGGAAGTGATTCTTCACTATTGAATGAGAGGGGGAAAACGATATATAGCACGATATCTCAAAAAGTTGCAGACAGATTCGGATGAAAGTTATTGGACAGGGTGTGTGTGTGACAAGGAAGAACGGATTTGATCTTGATTGAAGATCCAAATGCGGATCCAGATATATGAGAATTAAATATATATATTAAGTCATTCTTCACCATTGAGTGATAGGGCCAAATCCATATACAGCATGATATTTCAAAAAGTTGTGGACGACTTATGACAAAACTTGGTGGATGAGTTGGGCAAGTGACAAGAACAAGCCGATTTGATTTTGGTTCAGGTCCGAATCCAGATCTGGCCCATCAGTGGGATACAAAACGTAAACTGTTCAGCCTGGTGGAGGTATGTATGCTCTCTACCAAGTTTCATTCTAGTTCCTCTTCTCTTGTTTACACCTCTTCTCTTTTTCCAAAGACGTTAAGGCTTGAGAGTACTTCGTTTACTTTCCGTCTCCTTCAATCTCGGTTTTCCCCATCCCGATACAGCATGTTGCCCATGGCAACTTTAAGGAGTTTTTAAGCTTAACAAGAATTGGAGCAGATAGAAGGTTGAAATCGATATTATTTTTCAACTTAATTCTTCCGAAGGTGAACTCAATACTGCACTTTCAAAATGACGTAACCCACTCCAAATTACTCGGCACACATGTTCAGAGACCCCCAAGTAAAGAAGTAATTCGGGACGGCCTGATCTCATTCCTCCCAGATGAGGATTGTAGAGTGAAACGACTAAAAAAGGTTTAAAGAAGCTGAAGGTACTTGTAAGTGTACTTGCGAGAAAGACGATTTGTATTACAGGTTTAGTGCGAGCACGGCAGGCTAAAAGTGCCCGGTGAGCTGAACCGAATCAGTGTTAACATACTGTTACGGATCTCTACGTCGGCCTCTTTTCCCCTTATCGAGGGGGGATTAATCCCCTCGTCTATGACTGACCTGACGTGAGTCCTGAAGTTGCACAAGCTCCCTCCGGAGAGGCAGGTGCGCAACCTCGTTCGCGACCGCGGACAGATGTTAATTGCCGAGCAGTTTAGCAACCGCGGCACGAACCATTAACAAGAACTAGACCCGATTCTCATTCGTTGGCCAAATCGTGCCACAGGTATTCAATTGGGAAATCACAAAGACGACCGGACGAGCATGAAGAAGAAGAACGAAGGTAGGAAATACAAATATAATTTATTACTAGCTATTATTTACACAATCAAAAGAACCAAGGAGAAGGAAGAATAAGAAAAATTTTTACAGAAGGATGGAAGGACCAGAAGACAGTGCAATTACTAGCTTATACTATGCAAACTTACTTACACCCCAGGACAAGACACACAAAACAGACGACAATCAGACTCACACGAATGGGGGATGAAGGCAGGAACGAATGGCTGGAAGGAGGGGAAGGTTCAACTGGAACCGGAGCACGGTCGGGCCGGGAGTGAGCAGCCGCCGCCCCTTCTCGATCGGTTTCGCCCGGCGGCGTTCCTTCGCGGCCACGGTCGAAACTGCCGTCAAAGCCCAAAGCTGCGGTGGTTAAAGTTGCGGTGGTTCAAAGCTGCGGTGGTTTCAAAGCTCAGGCGTGCTTCTCTCTCCCTCAAGCATCTCCTTCCTCAACTCGTCTCAGGTGCGTCGCGTGCTCTCCAAGGGCTCATCTTTCGTGGGGGCGTCCCGCCGTTGGTTATATAGGCCACACCCTCGAACCTTCGCGAACCTCCCCAATCGTTCTCTCTCCGCCCTCTCAAGCCAAACCCTTCGTGCTTGGTTGGTCGGCAAGGGCTCTCCTGGCTCCACCCTCTGATGACGAGGTGGAGACACGCCTTTCTTCTCCGAGGTACAGCACATGGCAATGGCGGCAAATGCAGAAAACCGCCCAATGCAGTTGGCAACGGAGGCTTTGGGATATGGAAGGGAACAATCTTATGTCATCCGATGCAATGCAGTGTCAACTAGTGGGAACAGAGCCTTAAACTACATAGAATAAGGAGATAACTATTTAGAAGGATATATGATTTGCTACATGCATGTATATGGATTAACTAGGAGGACGACCTCTGACCTTTACACTACGGAGGGTGATATTTACAACAAGATTCATGACATTTACAACAATAAAAAAAAAACACAGGATTCTCAAATCCGCAACAATACACACAGCACAGACACAAAAGGCCTCATTTAGCATTCATATGTCATTTCGAAAGTTGCGTATTCCTCCCCTCAAAAATACTTAAACCCTTCATAGTGTTGCGGATATGAGGACTGTATTTTTTTGATTGTGTGCTTTATTATTATTATTATTGTTTATTCTGCACCCCCTGCCTCCGGAGCTGTGTAAAGGTGAAAGGGCATCCCATAATTAGTCCACAAGCATACACGTCAGCCAATAATAGAATACCCCTGTTCGATAGTTATATCTTATTCTGTGTTTTAGGGTAAGGCTGTGTCTCCCATTAATTGAAGTACTCCATTGCACCAGTGAAAGAGAATAGATCCCCTTTCATTCCCATCCCCAAAATCTCCATTTCCTTTCACATCCCCTTTCGTCATTGCCAAGCCTCGATTGCCAATTACATCCCCTCCAAAACCACCATTGAACATGTGCTCGGGTCGGGGAAGAGGGGCGTGCCCGCCCGTCGTCATCAAGGGCGGAGCCAGAGGGTCGCGTGACCAACCAGGGCCGAGGTGAGCACACCGATGGGCGTGTCCTGAAGGCCGGCGGCTTGATCGCCGGAGGCGCTATAAAGGCGCGCGCGCAAGAAGCGTGAGGTGGTCAGTGGTTGCGTTGAGTCGGTCGGTGGTGAGGAGTGAGTGGACCAAGAGAGAGAAAGAGTGGTTGGACCAAGAAAGAGAAAGAGTGGTTGGACCAAGAGAGAAAGAGTGGTTGGACAGGGAGACGTGCAAGAGTGTTGTTGAGTTGAGGGTTTGGACCAGACGAGTCAGACGAGTCCTGGCAAAGCAAGCGGCGGCCACAGCAGCAACAACACCCAACAGCCGCTTGGGGCCTGGACGGCGGTTTTGAGCAGGGCCGCGAAGGAACGGCGGCTGCTAAACGCGCCGATCGTGCTGCAGGACCCCCTTGGACCTTCCTCTCCCTCCAGCCATCCACCTCCTGCCTTTCCACCCTTCTTGTGTACGTGAGTTTGTTCTGTGTGTCTTGTCCCTGGGTATTTAATTAAGTCTGTATAAGCTGGTATTTGCACTTTGTCACCTGCGTCTTATGTGTTGTAAATAAACGTGACTGCTTTCTTTTTGCTTGTGTGTATAATAAATCCAATTACTCTTCTGTCCGTCTTCTCGTCTTATTCCTTTTCCTCTTTGCATTTCGTCGTTTTAGTCTTTTCCAGATTGGGCAGCTGCGGTGCGATACGGCCAAAGTTCTGGGTGAATCGGGTGAGTCGGGGAACAACTGTTGGGGGCGCGGAGCCTTCGCTCGGCAAACAACATCCTAAACCGCGATCAGTAACAATTGGTGTCAAGAAGTGAGATTGGACCCGAAGCGCGCTTAACGCGCTCAAAATTACAAAGTACCGAAATTGCTTTTGTTTTACAAAACCCGAATTTTGAAATCGCGCCATGGCTGGTCAAGGCGATGGGATGCCGGTGGGAGAGATAGACGGGGTAGAATCGACCCAGGACCCCAGGGAAGAAGTGGGGAAAATGGTGGAGGAGAGTAAAGAAGGTGTGGTTGAGGAGGTATCAGGTGCACAAAATGGCGCTCTCGCGCACGTGGTTACAGCGGCACCAAATTTTGCCGTGCCCGTGACCGTACCACTACCAGCGGGCTTTGATGTGGGGGACTTCATGGCGCAATTCACCGAGATGCTGAGAATAGAGGGGGAGAAATTGAGAAACCAAATTGAAGAAATAAAGAACGAATTGGGAAACCAAATTGAAGCAACAACGAACGGAATGAGGGCCGATAGAGAGGCAAGGGAGCAGAGGGACAGAGACCGCAAGTTGGGCGAAAGGGTCCCAGGGGTGCACGAGGAGGTAACGCGGGTCGAGAAGCGCCGGTTGAGCGAAGCGGAGGAAAGCGCGGGTACAATGACGGGGGTAGAAACTAGAAATCGCGACACGGGGTTTGGAAAAGCCGGCGACCGATGAGGTAGAGGGAATTTTATTAAAGCCAACGGTCGTCGAGGTGAGTAAAGAAAAAGTGGAAGTGGGCATTGAAATTGAAGAGACCGGGGACTTAGAAAACCACTCGCGGCGGGAGGAAAAGATGGAATATGTGCAAAGTCCCTGCTCACATCACGATGCTGTGCTTAACCCGAATGGAAGTTTGCAGGTTTTGGTGCAGGGAGGAAGAAGAACCCCGAATGTGAGACGTGCTGTATATTGTGCGGGGAGATTTTGGAAGAGGATGTTTGGCGACAAAAGAATTGTCGCGCGATTGGGATCGATATGGCACCCGGGCGTTGGTAAAGGGTCCCGTGTGAGTGGAAATGGCACGCGTGGGAGAAAAAAGTGTGCGTCGGCGAGTGGGTGTGCTATAAAGTGTGGGAGTGAAACCGAGTGCGAGCGAGAATGCACGTCGGGGTGTACGGAGTGTACGTGCGAGGGTGAGAGTGACCCGGGGAGTGAGTTGGTGGTGGAGCGGGTGCGAGAATGCACGCTTGGAATGGTAAAGGGTGTGTGAGGAAGCACACCTGAGTTGGTAGTAGCGCGAGAGTGGGAGAGCCCATCTGAGCGCGTTAGTGGGTGGATGCAAGAGTGCACGCCCATGGTGAGTGGTACGGAGTACGTACCGAGGGAGAGTGTGCAAGACGGTGCGCGAGGTGTGTTAAAGGAGTGTGCGAACAGCGAGTGTGCGTGAGAGGTGTGGTGTGTAACAGGGAGTACGTTGGTGGAATGTACGGACGGCGTTGGAACGCCGGGTTTGGTGAGGGTGAAAGGGGTAGCGTATGCGTGTGAGCATGCAGGTGAAGCATCGACGGTAACCGGGTTAGCGGTTAGGGCGACGGATAGCCGATGCGAGCACTCGGGGCGCGGGGTGCTTTGTTGGGTGCGAGGCCCGGCGCGGGTCGATGCTGCGTCGCTTCTCTTCGAAGCGTCGTTGCCGATTCGGGCTTGGCCCCGCCCCGCACGGTCGAGTCCGGGCTTTGTCGGGCGAGGCGACCGGTCCGGTTCAAGGGCAAGTGGGAGGAAGCGGAACGGTGCCCCCTCGTGGGGACGGGGTTCCGACCGGGGGAGATTGAGCCATCGGGCCCGGGACCGCAAGGTGCCGCGCCGAGATGGTGCGTGGAACCTCGGCCCAACCAAACCACCTCCCTTGAACCGAAAGCCGGACGGATTCAACCTGCAGGCGACCAAACCACCCGAATTCATTGCTCGGCTTTACAAACCGAGTTTAATGATGTCATGACGCACCGAGGCTAGGATAGAGCGGACTGTGATGATGATGGTAGTGATTTGATACGAAATTTATTATAGTGGGTAGAATTGGCAGTAAATGGAAAATTTTTGAATTGGTTGGAATTTGGACGAGCAAAATTGATAGTGGGACCTCCCCGATGTGGTGGGATGGGCAATCCACCATCCCTCACGGCGAGGGGGGGCAAAGGAGCACTAGCTTATGGGGTTGATGGCAGTGAAAACTAGCCCGGGTGGGTTAGGATATTGTGTGTAGGGACCTAGAAGATGACATTAGGTAACGTTAAGGTTAGTTAGTGACAATGATACCTGTAGTGGGGACGCAGGTAGATTAGTGTGGATGATAATGACGAGGGAGCGCAATAGTTTAAAGGGACGACTGGGAAGCGCAAGTTTCAGAGGGGAGTAGTTAGCTGAGATGATGCCGTGTGTTTGAGGATTGAACAGGTGTGATTGCACAGGTGTGCAACTGAACAGGTGTGTGGAGCAGTGTATGAGTGAGTGAAGGTGATTGTGTATTGTGCTGACCCAATGGTCCAGGAAGAGGAGGAGGGTGCAGGTGGCACCAGGTGATTGCACAGGTGTGCAACAACAGGTGTATGTGGCTGTGTGGAATAAATGGAGTATTGGAATGGATGGTCGTGGAGTGAGTATGGTGGAAATTGTGGAGTGGAGTGGATGGTGCGAAGGTGTGAATGGGGGAAGAGTGGACCCCCATCACGGATACCCGGGGCGGGTAGAGTAAGTGTTAGGTAGAGGGTATAGGTAAATTGTGGTTGGATATTGGCATCTGTGGTGCGAGTGGAACAATGATGTTTGGATGGGTGCATTAGTGTTGTGGAAATGGCTGGGCGTGTAGCCTGTTAGTGTGTGTGGTTGGTTTGGGCACTCCACCACTGTGAGGATGTCGGCCAGGTGAGGCCGCAGGTGGGCTCTGGGAGCCGGTAGTAGTTGTTGTGGGTGGGGCCCGGGGATCCGGAGGACGGACCCGGGTGGCCCAGTGCCAGAGGGCACCGAGTGGGGTGACAGAGCCGGGAGGGGCTTTCCCCAGTTAGTTAGGTTGGGGTGAGGAGCTAGGTAAGCTCGGGTGGCAACTGCAGTGGTGGAGGTGTGCAGGTGGGTAGACCTGCTGGGAGAGCTACACGTCGCAGCCCAGAAATTGTGCGAGGGCACCGGGAGATTAATGGGGGGAGTGAGACCCCAAATTGAGAAGCACCACAGTTTGGTCAATGGGAATTGGTTTTTAGAACCCATAGTGTAAGTTGGCCAATGGATTGGCAGGGAGAGACCCCGGGTAGTGTAAAGTGTGTTAAGGTCATTTAGAGGATAGTTAGGATTGGAGTCTCCTCGCACCATCTGCATCCACTCACCTGAGGTGACAGGTACTCCACACCATGCCATGTTTTGATTATTTTTTATGATGCAAATGTTTGGATTGTGAGACGCATCATGACGTGGGTGTGACATTGTGCTTTGATGTTCCATCTCTTCCTCCTTATGAGGATTGATGATGAATTTGGTGATGGCAAATTTTGAAGTAGAGGGATTGTGGAGACGAATTTGGTATAGGAGAAATATGGGGAAGACGTGACAGTAGTGACGAATTTGTAAATGGGTAGATTTTGTAAATATGGGGTAAGGGCAAGGGTAGTGTAGGTGACAGGGGGGTGACGTACGGTAGGGACGAGCTTTCTCACTTCGCCCTCCGTACGCATTTCGCCTTGCATTGCCTTATTGATGTGTACCCTTGTGACCTTACCCCTCGCTCAATTGTCTCTTTTGTCTCCCACATGACCTGTGCGCCATTGGGTGCCGAGGGGAGCGTGCGTGAGTCCTCCATTGTGCGCCCGGAATTCCCAGAACCAGCTGTCTGCATCGATGCACCACATTATGGACCACATGTCTGTGGCCAAGCACCACTTATGGACCCCATGGGTTGGGGCATGGCCCCTCTGCTGGAACCGGCCATGAGGGCCCGACATCTTGCTGGCGGACCTTGGCCACAGGGCACCGATGCCCCACAGGTGAACCACACGTAGTCGGCCCTGTGGGCCATAAATAAAATAAATAAAAATGGACACATTGGGTGCAAGTTTTAATACAAATAGGCCGCCAGTAAGCAAAGCAAAGGAATGACAACATCTGGAAGAACAAATAATAATAACCAGCAGAGGGAGCCGAAGAGCAAGAGATCACCTGCAGGGTTAGGGGTTGTTGATTTATTTTTTATTCTTGAACAATGGTGACTGCACCGATTGGTGCTTGGGTGTGTATTGGTGCGTTTTTGGGTGCTTTCATGGTGCATTGATGCAGAGCAGACTGTCTCCCCCCCAGAAAGAACAATCACAGGTCCTGGGTTAGTTTTGTAAATAAAAATAGCGTCATTGTAAATAATGCTCCCCACCGTCAGTGTATAGTTTGAAGACCATTCCGCAATTCGGTTAACTGTGGGCATAAGTCTGTTAGGCAAGGTGCAATGGAGCAGCGGGACACATTTATTTATGTTTTAAAACTGTCGCACTCAGGGTCAGGTTAAAAGTAGAGGGAACTACACCTACGTGTCACACTAAATAAAAGTTGTAGGCCCGGGACGTGCCTAAGAGGAGGAGGGTGCAGTGTTGCGGATATGAGGACTGTATTTTTTTGATTGTGTGCTTTATTATTATTATTATTGTTTATTCTGCACCCCCTGCCTCCGGAGCTGTGTAAAGGTGAAAGGGCATCCCATAATTAGTCCACAAGCATACACGTCAGCCAATAATAGAATACCCCTGTTCGATAGTTATATCTTATTCTGTGTTTTAGGGTAAGGCTGTGTCTCCCATTAATTGAAGTACTCCATTGCACCAGTGAAAGAGAATAGATCCCCTTTCATTCCCATCCCCAAAATCTCCATTTCCTTTCACATCCCCTTTCGTCATTGCCAAGCCTCGATTGCCAATTACATCCCCTCCAAAACCACCATTGAACATGTGCTCGGGTCGGGGAAGAGGGGCGTGCCCGCCCGTCGTCATCAAGGGCGGAGCCAGAGGGTCGCGTGACCAACCAGGGCCGAGGTGAGCACACCGATGGGCGTGTCCTGAAGGCCGGCGGCTTGATCGCCGGAGGCGCTATAAAGGCGCGCGCGCAAGAAGCGTGAGGTGGTCAGTGGTTGCGTTGAGTCGGTCGGTGGTGAGGAGTGAGTGGACCAAGAGAGAGAAAGAGTGGTTGGACCAAGAAAGAGAAAGAGTGGTTGGACCAAGAGAGAAAGAGTGGTTGGACAGGGAGACGTGCAAGAGTGTTGTTGAGTTGAGGGTTTGGACCAGACGAGTCAGACGAGTCCTGGCAAAGCAAGCGGCGGTCACAGCAGCAACAACACCCAACAGCCGCTTGGGGCCTGGACGGCGGTTTTGAGCAGGGCCGCGAAGGAACGGCAGCTGCTAAACGCGCCAATCGTGCTGCAGGACCCCCTTGGACCTTCCTCTCCCTCCAGCCATCCACCTCCTGCCTTTCCACCCTTCTTGTGTACGTGAGTTTGTTCTGTGTGTCTTGTCCCTGGGTATTTAATTAAGTCTGTATAAGCTAGTATTTGCACTGTGTCACCTGCGTCTTATGTGTTGTAAATAAACGTGACTGCTTTCTTTTTGCTTGTGTGTATAATAAATCCAATTACTCTTCTGTCCGTCTTCTCGTCTTATTCCTTTTCCTCTTTGCATTTTGTCGTTTTAGTCTTTTCCAGATTGGGCAGCTGCGGTGCGATACGGCCAAAGTTCTGGGTGAATCGGGTGAGTCGGTGAACAACTGTTCGGTCGCGGAGCCTTCGCTCGGCAAACAACATCCTAAACCGCGATCAGTAACAATAGCAAAAGCTTTTCTCGAACCCCACTGTGTCTTTCACAAAGGCACAAGTTACAAATCCCTGTCCAAATCAGCTCCAGTTCTGTAGGATCTAGAACTGTACCAAATACGACAGGTGGGAGTGAGAACCGAGCTGAGGACTGCAGCTTTGGTGAGGCCCGAAGGTCGCACAAAAGGCGTCTGGAGTTGTGCTGATCGACATGCGTTTGGGACACGGTCTGGCGCCCAGGACTTGTGGCTTGTTGGGTTTTGCCGACTATCCTGTCAAGGAAGGATGAGACCGAGAAAGGATGAGACCAAGAAGGAAGAGAACGAGACCAAGTGTACCCCGAATGCCATGTGGGTGGTCGCATGAATCTACATTGGCACCACTTTGGGGACGGAGGGGGAACCGGAGCACGAATAAGGAGATGGTTTGTTCCATGAGTCGTGATTCCTTGCTGGGGTGAATATGAGAGCTTCAGGACCAGGGAAGGCTCCCTTAAATGGAGCGCAGATAAGGAGATAGCTTGGTCCATGAGTTGTGGTTTCTTGCTGGGGTGAAGATAGATGCTTCACGACGAAGAAAGGCTATATTCAGTCCTAGAAACTCGTGAGTGGAGATTATAACCAGTGGCGACGGATCGTACACACGCACAAACACACACACTCACGTGTGCATGCATGCACACATACACACACCATACACAAATGCACACACGTACATACACACATGCGCATACATGCATACACACACACACACACACACACACATACACACACACACACACACACACACACACACTAACGGAGGTGGATACTTTGAGACTCGGTAGATCTCCGTTCCATGTCCTGAGGCTGACTTATTGCAGTTTCGCCAAGTGTAACATACACAAACCTTCCTTCTTTTTTTGCATCACAATCCTTCCAAGGAGTTCCCTGAGTCCACCGTCATTGGTTTCGTTGAAATCAGCTAATCCATTCTCAAGTTATAGCATGACAAACAGACAGACACGGCTGCTTCTCTAGTACTCGTACACCCTTTCCCTGCGGGAGCAGCAGGAAGAGTCATTCCTCTTTGGGGTATATAGATTACAGTCGATCTAGGGTTGGCCCTCAAGATCATCGGAGGTGTGTTCATTTACCAAGTTTCTTGTAGAGAGCTTGCCAAGTGGTTTAAGCATTCGAGCAAGCACTCCATTCAAAACCTCCGGAGAGGTATGATTTGATCCAAGAGAGGGCAGTGCCGGTAATGTTAAAGGTGGTTTCAAGTCGGGTGAGGAGGATGGTGTGATTGATGGTGTCAAAGGCGGCGCTGAGGTCGAGGAGGATGAGAATGTTGAGGTTGCCAGCGTCAGAGGAGAGGAGAAGGTCGTTGGTGATTTTGAGGAGAGCAGTTTCAGTACTGTGGTTGGAGCGGAATCCGGATTGGAATCTTTCATACAGGTTATTGGCAGAGAGGTGATGTTTGAGTTGAGTGGCTACAGCACGTTCCAAAACTTTTGACAGAAAGGGTAGGTTGGAGATGGGTCTGAAGTTATTTAGGGTGTCAGGGTTGAGTCCAGGTTTTTTCAGAATGGGGGTAACAGCAGCCATTTTGAGGGATGGTGGGACGATGCCTGTAGACAGGGAAGAGTTTATTGTTGCAATGATAAGTGCAGAGAGAGCAGGAAGGGAGGCCTTGACAATGCTGGAGGGGATGGGGTCAAGAGTGCAGGTGGCAGTTTTCTTTCCTATGAGGAGTTCAGAGAGGTCAGTAGGGGAAACTGGGGAGAACTGAGACAGGGGTTGGCAGGATAAGGGGGGGCAGGTGGTTTGAGGGGGAGCGGGTGCAATGGTGGTTAAGCTGTTGTAGATGTTGTCAATTTTGCATTGGAAGAATGAAAGGAAGGAGATGCAGTTGTCTACTGTGAATGACTGGGTGGTGGTGTTCAGGGGGCTGAGGAGTTTGTTTATTGTAGAGAAGAGTGCTTTTGGGTATCCAGAGCCAGAGTGGATAATTTGAGAGTAGTAGGCGGAGCGGGCGTGGGAGAGGGCATCCTTGTAGTGTTGTAAGTGGTCCTTGTAGGCTTGGGAGTGAATTGTGAGACCTGTTTTATTGCGGAGTCTTTCAAGTTGGCGAGCACGAGTTTTCATCAGGCGGAGTTCAGGGGTAAACCAGGGAGCAGAATGGGTGAAAGAAACTGTTTTGGTTTTTATAGGCGCAAGCTGGTCAAGGCAGGAGGAGAGAGTGTGTTTGTCGTAGTCAGTGAGGTCAGAAGGGGTGTGGAGGTCGACGAAGGGAGAAATGGACATTTTTTCAGAGAGGGTGGATGAGAATGAGGTAGGTGAAAGAGCGTTTAGCTTACGGAAGTTGATAGTGCGATAATGCCTTGGTGCTGGGGTGGGGATGTTGATGGTCATAGTGATGGATAAGTGGTCAGAGAGGGTGAGGTCGGAGCCAGAGAGATGGTGCAAAATTAATCCAGTAGAGCAGACAAGGTCCAGAATGTGACCACGGTTATGGGTAGGAAAGTTGACATGTTGAGTGAGGTTAAAGCAGGTGAGTAAATCAGTGAAGTCAGTGGTTATTGTGGAGTCAGTGGAGTCCATGTGGATATTGAAATCACTGAGGAGGAGGATTGAGGGGGAGAGGGAACAGAGCTGTGTCAGAAAGTAGGAGAAGTCAGACAGGAATGATGGGTGTGGTTTGGGAGGGCGGTAGACGACAGCCATGACTGACTGTGTGTGACCAGAGAGTTTAAAAGCCAGGTGTTCAAATGATGGAGCAGATGAGATGGAGATGAGGCTTGTCTTGATGTCCTGTCGGTGAATTACGGCAATTCCACCACCTCGGCCCTCCGAGCGTGGTTTATTGATGTATGAATATCCATTGGGTGTAGTGAGGTTGAGTGAGAAGTAGTCCAGAGGTTGTTGCCAGGTTTCAGTGAGACAGACAAAGTCCAGTTTATTATCCAGAATGTAGTTGTTCAGGATGAGGCTTTTGTTGTTGAGGGGCCGGGTATTGAACAGGGTGAGCTTCATGTTTATTTGTACCGTGGGGATGAACTCAGGTGATTTAGCCAGGGTTTGCAGACAGGAGGTGCGATCGTGTGCGTTGCTGTGACCAGGTGCGCTGGGACGATGAGTGGGAGTGCGCTGAGCCGACCAGAGTACGGGAATGAAGTGACCTGTTTGTAAGTAAACAAACTTACGACCAGAGCCTCTATGAATATATCTGGGTCGTCGCAGGAGTCCATGGTATTTGATTGCAGAGATGCATGATGGGGTGGAGTAAGTGCTGAGCAGAAGGAGCCTTGCAGCGGAGTACCTTAGAGCCATGTCAGGCAGGAGCGAAGGGACGAGCAGGCCTTGCCGCAGCGGCAAACGACCGCAGCCGCAAGCCAAGACAACAAAGGCCACAGCGGCAAGCAGCCGCAAACAACGGCCGCAAACAACGGGAGCGGGCCTGAGGCAACAGTGAAAGAGCCGGGCAGGCGAAGCCAGGAGCAGAGCCGGGACCGAGCAGAGAGCTGACCCAACGGCCAAAAAGCCACCACGACCACCAGAAAAGCAGATTATGTACAATGACCCAGTCGGAGAAGCGGCGAACAAGTAACGCCAGCGTCCTCTCCAGACCAGACCGGAATCGGAAAAAAGAGAGACAACAACAGAGGCTGCAGGTTTGTGAGAACAACTGGGTCAGGAGGATTGTGGGAGTGAAGAGGGTGGATAGAAGGAGAATGGATTAACTGAGGGAGGAGATTGGTGTTGTTACATATTTATGTGAATGTATGTGAATTACCATTCAGGTCTTTGCTTATCCGTGTGTATTATATTAAGGGTTGTTGTGGTTGGAGGGTCAGGAGCCCTTCTGAAATAGTGGCCGGAAACGGAAGTGACCGGAAAACGGGAGAGGAAAAGACACGAGGAAAAAGGACGGGTATTCTTCTCTTCTTCCTCGCCCCGCTCCGACGAAAGGGGGGATTGATTGAGCCGTGTGGAAAAGCGGCGTTCCCGAGCCTGTCTGGCGAGAGGAGTTACCGGGACGGATACCTGCCCGGTGGACGTCAAACTGTCGTGTGGCCGTGCACCGACCCAGCGTTTGGCGCCGTTCGCGACACCGTCAAAAAAGACGCGTACGGGTCGCCCGTTGGGGCCTAACACGCCTTGCAAGCGGCGTGGGGTTTGGCTTGCTTTCCCGTACCCGCTTCGCGTGGCCACGAGGGGCTGCAGCCGGGGTGCCTGGTACTGGTAGCGGTACGATACCTGCCCGGTGGAAACACGTCCACCCGGGGTTCGTTCAACCGCCCGAGTGCGGCGACGCCGACCATCATCTTGGTCAGGAGGGGCCCAGAGACATTGTGCGGGACCGAGACCAAAAGGGGGTCGTGAGTACTCACCGGGACACACATATATAAGATGGCCATCTTAATCATAGGGAATTGATTGTGGATTGAGAATTGTGGATGGTTGTGTATTGTTGATTGCTCGGGGAAAATCTCCATGGTTGTGTCATTGAAATTGTATGGTATCATTACCATTGAAATATATCCTTGAACATCAGTTGTCTCTTGGGTGAAATTCATATGGATTGCGTGGCGAAAGCGCATATATAATACAGCTTTCTGGCGAAGTTCCTCTCACGGTCCGGGGGTCACCGAGACCAGGTATTCACCGAGGGGACCACGTAACAGAATTGGGGGCTCGTCCGGGATCTAAAATTGTATAAAATAATAAAATAATAATATTTTATTAATTAAAATTTATTAATTAATTATTAATTGGTAAATTTTTTTGAGAAATTGGGGTAAAGTCTTGGGTGAAGGTTAACAGGTGTTAACGATAGACACCATGGCGTTTGTGGCACAGAACTTTGGGGTAACCCCGAGTGAGGCACAGTTCCGAGCGTTGCTAAAGTCGGACCTCTTGAAATTGGCCAAACATTTTAACTTGGAGGTCCGAACTAATTTGAGGAAGGCAGAGTTGCAGGCCACGGTGATACAATCTATGGTGGGATTAGGAACATGGGACGAGTTAGCCTGGGAGTGGCTACCCGAAGAACCAGAAGATGTTGAGCTCCGGAAACTGGAGTTGCAATTACGGAGCCAGGAACGGATTAAAGAAGAAGAAAGGAAAGCAGAAAAGGAAAGAGCAGAAGAAGAAAGGAAAGCAGAAGAGAGGAGAGAAGAGAAGCAAGCAGAGGAAAGGAGAGTGGAACGAGAACTCCAGGAAAGGTTAAAAGAAGAAGAAAGGAAAGCAGAAGCGAGGAGAGAAGAGAAACAAGCAGAGGAAAGGAGAGTGGAACGAGAACTCCAGGAAAGGTTAAAAGAAGAAGAAAGGAAAGCAGAAGCAGAGGAAAGGAGAGTGGAACGAGAACTCCAGGAAAGGTTAGAAGGGAGAAAAGCAGAGGAGAGGAGAGCTGCAAGGGACCTCGAAGCAGAGGAGAGAAAAGCGGAAAGGGAATTAAAGGAACGTGACATGGAGCTTCAGCAAGAAATCAAATTCAAGGAGCTGGAGTTAATGAGAGAACGGGGAGAGGCACCACCCTCGCTGACGGGGTCGACACCTAACCAGAGAACCTGGGATGTGGGCAGACATGTGAGGCTGGTTCCACCGTTCAGTGAAAAGGAAGTCGCGAAATTTTTTCCACACTTTGAGAAAGTGGCTCGACAATTAAACTGGCCGGAGGAGGCCTGGACCATACTCGTGCAAAGTGTGCTGGTGGGGAAAGCTCAGGAAATTTATTCGGCGCTACCAATGGACCAATGTGCAGATTATGAGGTACTGAAGCCGCACATCCTCAAAGCCTATGAGTTGGTTCCGGAAGCTTACAGGCAAAAATTCAGGAATGCCAGGAAGAGGGAGAGTGAGACCCATGTGGAGTTTGCCAGAGTGAAAGAAAACATGTTTGATCGGTGGTGTGAGTCAAAAGGAGTCGGGAAAGACTTCGAAACATTGCGGGACTTGATCCTGGTGGAGGAATTCTAGCAGTGTGTCCACGAGGACATCAAAGTGTACCTGCAGGAAAAGAAAGTACCAAAGTTGTGGGACGCAGCCACCATGGCAGATGATTATGCCTTAACCCACCGAATAGGGGTCCACAAACCTAACTCCTCGCCTAGACTTCAGCAGGGGAGTTATGGAACACCCGGTGCGGAGAACGACCTTACATGGCGGCGGCCTCGAGATGATTATGGGGACAACTATGATACCCCAACGGTTAGAAATCCGAGGGCTACGGGCCCAAGACAAACTTATTTTTCGGGGGGCTCAAGGCCGACCCCGAGGTTCTCCCCCGGGCCTACTTGTGCTTTTTGCCATAAAACTGGACACTTGATGTCCCAATGTTACCTCCGAAAAAGGGAGAACCCGGAACGGAATCAGTCTAGTGCGACTCCGAATGCACTGGCAAGTGTGAGAAATCATTCTTGGAGAGCAGAGCTGGGGGAAGATTCCCCTGGCAAAGGTACGGCGTCCCGGGAGAACCTTGTTCAGGAGGGCTACAAACATTTCATTTCAGAGGGGTTCGTGTCGCTGGATGGCGACCCGAGTAACCAGAAACCAGTTAGGGTATTGAGGGACACAGGAGCCCACCAATCGTTGATGCTGGAGGGCATTTTGCCATTGTCGGAGAAGACGGCAACTGGGGTTAGTGTGCTTTTACAGGGGGTCGGGGGCTATGTTAAAGCTCCGCTTCATGTCATCCAGTTGAGTTCTGAGTTGGTATCCGGGCCAGTCACTGTAGGCTTACAAGCCACCCTTCCTGTGGAGGGAATCTCTTTTATTATCGGGAATGATTTGGCCGGGGGGCGAGTTTCGGGTAATCCAATAATGGTGGACAAGCCCAGTAAGGAAAATAACACCACTCGGTTAGAGATGGAGATTCCGGGTATCTTTCCATCCTGTGCAGTGACTCGGGCTATGGGTAGAAAGCACGCGGAAGAGAAGGAGGAAGAAAGAGAGGGGGAGTTGGAACCCTTAGAGGTACGGGAAGACAACTCGGAAAAGGGAAATAACCAGGGGAGGGATTCCCAGGAATTTCGAGAAATTGTAGCGTCTGGAACGCAAGGGGACGTGGAGTGTCCGTCGGAGACCGCGGAGAACGAAGTGGAGCAAACCGCGCTGGTCCGAAGGAGACTAGTGGAAGAACAACACGAAGACTCGGAGATCCAGAGGTTAATTGAGAAAGCCGTTATGGAAGAAGAGGCTACGAAGATACCTGTGGGGTATTTCATGAAGGGGGAAACCCTAATGAGGAAATGGAGGCCCCCGGAGGTGCCCGCAGACGATGAGTGGAAAGTTCACTATCAGATTGTGGTGCCACCGCTGTACCGGAAGGAGATCTTGAGTTTGGCACATGAGACCCCTTGGGCCGGGCACCTGGGAGTGAACAAGACCTGTGACAGGATATTGGTACATTTTTTCTGGCCGGGACTGCAACGGGATGTGGCGGAGTTCTGCAAGTCCTGCCATTCTTGTCAGCTGGTGGGAAAGCCGAATCAAAAAATCCCACCCGCCCCGTTAAAGCCAATTCCAGCTTTTGAAGAGCCATTCAGCCGAGTCATTGTGGACTGTGTGGGCCCTTTACCCAAAACCAAAGCTGGACATCAATACTTACTGACCATCATGTGCGCGTCCACCAGGTTCCCCGAGGCAGTGCCTCTGAGGAAAATAACGGCGGCAGTTATTGCAAAGGCCTTGATTAAATTTTTCACTTGGGTTGGTCTACCTAAGATCATTCAATCGGATCAGGGATCCAATTTCATGTCCACACTGTTCCAGCAAGTGGTACACCTGTTGGGGCTGGAACAAGTAAGATCCAGCGCCTACCATCCCGAGAGCCAAGGGGCCCTGGAAAGGTTTCACCAGACTTTAAAGAATATGATCCGAACGTATTGTTTTGAATGTGCCAAGGATTGGGATGAAGGGATACCCCTATTGTTGTTTGCGGCGAGGGAGTCCGTGCAGGATTCCTTGGGATTCAGTCCGTTTGAACTGGTGTTTGGACACGCAGTGCGGGGACCGTTGAAATTGGTGAAAGAACAGTGGTTACTACAGGAGTCCCGGACACCGATGGTGGAGTATGTGTCCACAGTAAAAAACCGATTGGCAAAGGCGTGTGAGGTGGCACGACGGAACTTGAGAAGGGCCCAGGGGAAAATGAAGGAGAGACATGACAAGACCTCGCAGATAAGGAATTTCAGTCCTCAGGACCGGGTGTTAGTATTGCTGCCCGTTCCAGGTCAGCCCCTCCAGGCTAGATATTTCGGTCCTTATGCAGTGGAGGAGAGGGTGAATGAGACAGACTACGTGGTGACCACTCCCGACCGACGAAAAAAGCGACAGTTGTGTCATGTCAACCGACTGAAGAAATATCATGAGAGGGAACCGGTGGAAGACGTAGTTCCTGTCTCACCGGTCGTACCGGTGACAATGGACGGAAACGCCGGTGTGAAGTTTGATAACTTGGATGACCAGGCCTGCCCCAAATTGACGAACACCGAAGTGTTGAATCATTTGGATGAGAAGTTAGGTCATTTAACAAGGGAACAGCAAGGACAACTGTCCAGCCTAATGTTCGAATTTAAACATTTGTTCACAGATGTACCTGGTCGTACGGACTTAGTATATCATGATATCGAGGTGGGGGAGGCCACTCCAGTGAAACAACACCCCTATCGGATGAACCCGGTGAAGATGGAGTACCTTCGGAAGGAGATGCAATATATTGTTGCGGATATGGGATTTGGCCTCCATATCCGCTTGTAAATATTCCCCTATTTCCCCAATACTCCCCAACTATCCCCAATCCCCCATTCCCTAGTCCCATTGTCTGTAAACAACACTCTGTAGAACCGACCTTCCCCTTTTTCCCCCATTAAATGTCGTGCCCAGGTTCACCGCATCTCACGTAGACAACTATAGGACATCTTGCTAGTTATTCTTAGTCTATGTCAGTTAAGGACTCGTTTCCATTAATTCTGACTCTTCGTTGCACCAGAATGTGATTGTATGGCACCAGTAGTGAGTTTAGGACCTCCCAATACCTGCCCACCACCTCATCTCTGCATCCTCCCATCATCTCATGGAACAACAACAACTACAACCACAGCGGGGGCGGCGCGGCCGCGGTGCGGGGAGTGGGCGTCCTCACTCCGGCTCGGTTAGCCGCCATGGCCCATGTGCTCCAGGTTACGGGGTTACCACGAAGGGGCTGGCTGTCAGCTCCTCGTCAAGGGCGGAGCCCGGTAACCCCCCCGCACCCAATGAGAAGCAACGGGCCGATTCCATCTGGGGCGGAGCTAACGAGCCGAGGGCGTGTCACTCCCCGCCGGATATACGCAGCGACTCACCGGATGTGAGGTGAGATGCGCCCCCAGCTTGGAGAGAGAAGTTGCCACCTCCGAGCGCTGAATACCTCCCCGCATCTACTGGACCGGACCGGGTCGATTCTGTCCCTGAGCCAAGGTGCACCTTGAGCCATCGACTACCCGCTTTCCTTGCCATCAATCCCCGTGTGAGTCAGTTTTGTCCTGTTTATCTGTCGTCTGTCGGGGCTATTATAAGACCGTAATTAAGTGCCTATCTTACTATGCTGTCTCTCTCATCCCTGTAATCTGACCTTCCGCAATATTATAACCTCCTCCGGAGGTCTTGAGAACTGAACCCTTGGTGTCGTGTCATTTTAACCCAGCCGTTGTGTCCTTTTCCTCAATTGATTTAGCGTAGCGCGACTCGGCAAACGTTCGAGTATAATCGGGTAAACGTGCAGACGCGGTCATACCAAACCGCTCGGTAAACCAACATCCACAACCGCGTCTGTAACAATATGTTGGACAATGACATCATCTAACCAAGCAACAGTGAATGGAGCTCCCCATGTGTGTTGGTTCCGAAACCCGATGGCAGCTTCCGGTGTTGTACAGATTTAAAACGGGTGAATGCAGTGACCAAGACCGACTCCTATCCGCTCCCGAGGATTGACGACTGTATTGATCGAATAGGCCCAGCTAAATTTGTTACCAAATTTGACTTGCTGAAAGGGTATTGGCAGATCCCTCTTACCGATAGAGCCAAAGAAATCTCAGCTTTGGTCACTCCGAATGGGTTATATCAGTACAAGGTCCTCCCTTTTGGGTTGAAGAACGGGCCGGCTACATTTCAACGACTGATTAATAGGCTCATTGCAGACCTGGAGGGGGTGGAGGCATATCTGGATGATGTAATCATCCACACCATGACCATGGAAGACCACATTAAGCAAATCCATGCATTTTTTCAGACGATGTCCGAGGCAGGTCTGACCATCAACTTAGCCAAGAGTGAATTTGTAAGAGCACAGGTAGTGTTCCTCGGCCATGTAGTAGGGCAGGGTCAAGTACAACCAGTGACCGCCAAGGTAGAAGCTATCGATCGCTTCCAAGTCCCAAAGGGGAAGAAAGAGCTGATGAGATTCTTAGGTATGGCGGGGTGGTACCGGCGGTTCTGTAAGAATTTTTCGGATGTGGTAGCCCCTTTAACGAGTTTGTTGAGAAAGGAGACCCCATTCGTTTGGGATGGCAAATGTCAGGCGGCCTTTGCCCATGTCAAAGCGATACTAATGAGCTCTCCGGTCCTAACCGCTCCGGACTTTCAGGCACCTTTCAAGTTGGCCGTAGATGCAAGCGATGTGGGGGCTGGAGCGGTCTTGTTACAGGAAGATGAGGATGGGGTGGACCACCCCGTGTGCTACTACTCCAAAAAGTTCAATAAACATCAGGCAAATTATGCCACCGTGGAGAAAGAGACCCTGGCTCTCCTGCTAGGGCTTCAACATTATGAGGTGTATTTAGGAATCACGTCCTTTCCCATAAAGGTCTTTACGGATCACAACCCCTTAACCTTCATTCAAAGAATGAAAAATAAAAATCAGAGGTTGATGAGATGGAGTTTGGCTTTGCAGGGGTTCAACTTGGAAATTGAACATGTACGGGGCCGGGACAATGTCGTGGCGGACGCTTTGTCCAGATTGAGTTAATCTGGGGGGGTGGGGGGGGGTTGAGTTATCTGGTTTGTTTCTCCAAATTGGCCGGCAAAGAAAGTTTTCGCTGGGTTCAAACTTTCTTTCTTGAAGGGGGGGAGTGTTACATATTTATGTGAATGTATGTGAATTACCATTCAGGTCTTTGCTTATCCGTGTGTATTATATTAAGGGTTGTTGTGGTTGGAGGGTCAGGAGCCCTTCTGAAATAGTGGCCGGAAACGGAAGTGACCGGAAAACGGGAGAGGAAAAGACACGAGGAAAAAGGACGGGTATTCTTCTCTTCTTCCTCGCCCCGCTCCGACGAAAGGGGGGATTGATTGAGCCGTGTGGAAAAGCGGCGTTCCCGAGCCTGTCTGGCGAGAGGAGTTACCGGGACGGATACCTGCCCGGTGGACGTCAAACTGTCGTGTGGCCGTGCACCGACCCAGCGTTTGGCGCCGTTCGCGACACCGTCAAAAAAGACGCGTACGGGTTGCCCGTTGGGGCCTAACACGCCTTGCAAGCGGCGTGGGGTTTGGCTTGCTTTCCCGTACCCGCTTCGCGTGGCCACGAGGGGCTGCAGCCGGGGTGCCTGGTACTGGTAGCGGTACGATACCTGCCCGGTGGAAACACGTCCACCCGGGGTTCGTTCAACCGCCCGAGTGCGGCGACGCCGACCATCATCTTGGTCAGGAGGGGCCCAGAGACATTGTGCGGGACCGAGACCAAAAGGGGGTCGTGAGTACTCACCGGGACACACATATATAAGATGGCCATCTTAATCATAGGGAATTGATTGTGGATTGAGAATTGTGGATGGTTGTGTATTGTTGATTGCTCGGGGAAAATCTCCGTGGTTGTGTCATTGAAATTGTATGGTATCATTACCATTGAAATATATCCTTGAACATCAGTTGTCTCTTGGGTGAAATTCATATGGATTGCGTGGCGAAAGCGCATATATAATACAGCTTTCTGGCGAAGTTCCTCTCACGGTCCGGGGGTCACCGAGACCAGGTATTCACCGAGGGGACCACGTAACAGTGTGCAGATGAGCTTGACGGGGAGATTGGTGTAATGACGGCTGAGATGGGCTGGACATTTGGTGCGGATGAGGGAAGAGAGATTGGCAAAGAGAGCGGATAGGTTGAAGGAACAAAGTAGGAGGAAAAGAGGTGGACCACGGTTGAGATGGGAGGATTGTGTGAAGAAGCATATCAATAAGGTGGGGTGGTGGGAGAGTGGAGAGAGTTGGCTGAGAATAGAGGGGAGTGGAGGAGTATGTGGTCAAGGCAGGGCAGGAGCTTGGTGCCATCGGAAGAGGAGGAAGAGGAGAACAACAACTCGGAGCACTCGGGTCAGGTCTTGAGCACAAACTAAACCGCCCCCACCCCACCCCATTCACCCCCCATTTCCACCCTGCGAGGATGGGGAGATGAGTTGCGTGGGAAGGAAGGAGAAGCTGATATTCCAGGCATTAACCCTTTTTGTCCGATGAAGGGTCAAAACGTCAACTTCTCCTTGCTTCCTATGGTGTCATCCATACCTCTATTAACACCCTGTTCATTTCATCCATAATTCCCACTGAATAAGTAAATGGCATTAATGGTAAAGGCATTTGGTTTTTATGACGTCGATGAGGCTTGCTTGCACTTTGAAGAGGCCCAACATTTTTTTCTGTTCACATTTTACTGACTCCAAAGGTTATGCTTTGTCAACATTAAATATTGAAATACTCAACCCAAGAATAACAATAGAGATTCCTTCCCCTTGTACACAATTTGGTAACACATAAACTGTTGGCTGTGCTGGCATTTCCTGGCTCAACCATCCTTCAGGAAAATGATCCTGATGTCGCTCACACGAGCTGTGAAGGACACAACAACAAGCGATCATCTTTATGGGCAATTTGAAATCACAATCATTTGTTTGCAGAAGGCATCACCATTGTCCCTTAAGTCTTCCAAAGACATTTTTAACAATTACTCTCGCAGGTACAGTTTAAAGGTAAATCTTCCCGTGTCCAGAAAATGCTTCATCGGCCATGCCTGTAATAGATATAAGCATGCTGCCCAATAACGCAATAGCCATTGTATCGCCGAGTAATGTCCTCTATCTAGTTTGGGGGAAAACGAAACTTTCGAAAAGAGAGAAAATAGCTTAGGGTATCTAAGCACAAGCACATCACTCCCTGAGAAGCCAACTCACTTCCCAAAACAGGACCTTCCCCTCCACAACAATGTACAATAAGAATGAATCCCACCTTTTTCCACTGAAGTAGTCATGGATGCCATTCTTCGGTTCCAATAATTACTCCCGCCTGGGAGTAATGGATTCGATCGTGTCTGTGTCTGTGTGTGTGTGTGTGTGTGTGTGTGTGTGTGTGTGTGTGTGTGCGTGTGTGTGTGTGCGTGTGCGCGTGTGCGTGTGCGTGTTCATGTGTTTGTGAACAAGATATCTGGAAAAGTTCTGAACGGATTTGGATGAAAGTTGGTGGGATGATTGCCCTTGGGGCTTGGGATAAGGAAGAATTGATTAGTTTTTGGTGAAGCTCAGGATATTATTCCGGATCCAGGAATTTTTTGAAGGATTGTTTACCATTGGAAGATAGGGCTCATTTTTTTAAACATTATCTTCTATATAGTCGATATTTAACATTGTGATATGAAAATAGTTTTCATATTTGTTGTAAATGTAGTTTAAACTCGTGGTTATGCGTTAGAGCGGTGTATTTTGTTAGCAGCGTCGTCTTCAAGGTTCTTTTTTTTTCTTTCTAATAAAGACATATTCTGTCATTTTAAAACCATCAAAGTGTGTATTCGGTTTCCCCGTTTCATAAAATGTATCGATTGATACGTATAATGCTTTTAAATCGTTTTTTGTCTTTTCTTTTTTTACCTCTGAAGAGATATCAACATTTACCTCAGCGAATGTCAATCGCGGTGTCAGTATTTGATGAACTTATAAAGACTTAGGTGAGTTATAAGTGTGACCAGCATGTGCACGGGATTCTTCCCAGAAGAATGAATGGTCGCATTAGCTTGTACGACTTAAAATGAGCGAGTTTTGTTTTCACGTTTGGGCCAGTTTTGCATGTTGTATCCCTAAGGAATGAAACGAACGTTTTTCCTGGCTTACAATTTTATTTGAAGTCACACATGCCTCAAAATACACTCACTTATATAGAATTGAACGCTGAATCCCAAAATGTAAGTGAAATTGCCTTGTTTTTTTTTTTTTTACATTATCTTCTATATATTCTAAATATATATCTGTGCAGTGTCTGTCTTGTGTTGTCTTGTCTTGTGTTGTCACTGAACTACTCCGTCAAACTTTTGTGAAATCGTACATTCCAACTTGACCCACGGCGGGAATATGCGCTCTACTGAGTGGCGTTCTAGTTGGGAATTGCATGCCATCACTGATGCATTTTCTGCCCTGTTCAAAACACATCACCATTCTAGCAAACTGTTCTGAGGTGGGAATTGGGATGCGTAAAGGTATCACAACTGCTACAATGGCATTGCAAACATCCCGCACCCATGGACCCGCTGTCTATTGACCAATACCAAACAAATGTCACACGGTCCTGCAGATTGAGTTTGTAGCAAGTTTCCACAGTGCCGTGCAACCTTCTTCCAGACAAGCATGTGTAAATAGTAGCAGGTGTCTCTCAGTCGCAGTACCTGTGCCAATTTGCAGCGCATGTAATTTTAGGTTACCTTGGACGTCCTAAATTTCTCCACCCTACTGTGTATGAGAAAGGGTGGCAGTGATTCTGCCCCACCACTCTGCAGACATCATGGCGGCTAGCATGTGCTCTTTTTATCAACACAGGTCAGCATTGGCTGCAAGATGCATCATTAATGGCAGATACTACTTATTAATACATAAAATCACTGCATAGTAAGTAAGCCAACTCAAAGCACAATGTTAAATTGACAAAATCTGTGCGCTGTCCCCCAAATATTCCGACAGGTCGCACAAGACCTGCCAGCAACCCTCTTATGGTGAAATTGCCAAAATCTAGGCTCCCTGCTCTCCTTCATTCCTCTTTTCTCCCGCCTCTGGAACAAACTCCCTCACTCTCTTCAATCCCACTCCTCCCTCCAGGTCTTTAAAACAGCTGTTCACCACCATCTCTTATCTTCCCCCATCCAAAACCTTGATCTTTTCTACCCCCGCTAATTCACCCCAAATCCACTTTTTTCTTGAAATACCGACTTCTTTCTTTCCTGGAAGTTCTAGCAGTGTCCATGTGTTTTATACCTCCCCCCCCTCCCCCCCGCCTCCGCCTTCCAATGCCTCCTCCCCCCGAGCCCGAGCCCTCCCACAGATCTCCCGATCTTCCCTCTCTCTCCCCATCTTGTCTCTCGCTCCCTTTATTGTATGTTTTGTGTGTCGGTGTTTTTTTTGTGTGATTGATGTTAGCTCTTACATGAGCCTCGATCTTGTATACAAAAAAAAAATGAAACACTACCCACACCTTCACCCACGTCGACCTGCAATCGAAACACAATTGTTGGAACGAACTCAAACATCTGAGCACGTGAGAACCACATGAACTTGCTAATGGAGACTACACGTATTGTACACGAACACCTCTTCTCCGCACCTCTCTGGTAACGTAATAAATGGTACATTCTATCAATGTTTTCAAAACTGGCATAATTTTCAACTTTGTCCATTTTTGATCATTATGGCTACCATCTATTTATTTAACAAATCTGAAAAGTAAATAAACAAGTTTAAAGTTTGAAAATGAGGACTAGGCCTATTTTTAAAAGGAGTTTTAAGGGTGGTGAACAGGTGATTTTTTTTTTTTTTTTAGCTGAACAGTTTCCTTATAGTCTTATAAACAAGAATCATGCTATTAGAGGTCATAGAAGTACCCCTAATTATTGAAAAATTTCCAAATTTTCTAACATCATACATGCCCCTCAATAACCGGAAGTAGAATTATTTGTTATAACTTTAATTTGCATCATTCTTTTGGGCTGAAATTTGGACAGGATATTCAGAATATCACTTCCTTTAAAATGATGAAGGCTTTTGTTTATATGAGTAGCCATTGTGGATTTATTGAAGGACAACCATGTTTTATCTGGTAATTGGCATAATTAGCTAATTAGTGAATATTTGACATAATTTCACAAAATCCTCTCATCAGGTAGTAGAGTAACACATGTATAATACATGTACCAAGTTTTGTGTGAAAAGAATGATAGGTGACATAGAAGATAGAAGTAGAAATGTGTTCTTTGTTTTTCCTTGTTTTTTATTGACGGTCTAATTTATGCAAATTATATGCATGTAATATGACAAAGAAGCGTTGAAACTGGTCTGAGAGCCAAGATTATATCTTTCAAGAAAAACTGGAAATTAGATACCTCTCAAAGGTACCTATGTAGTTTTCTCAATTTTTCACCAGTACTACACCCTTAAGTTTATAAAGAAAAAAAAAATCAATACTCTAGCAATGTATTATATGTTGCTTAAATTGAAAATCTATATTTGCCATCTCCATTATACTGTCTTTTTTTGTACACAAAGTCAAGGCTCATGTAAGAGCTAACACATTAAACACAAAAACATGCACAGGCACATAAAACATACAATGAAGGGAGCAGGAGACAGGAGGGGGAGGGAGAGGGAAGCACACAAGCACAACAACAGTAGAGAACAAGGACGTCGGTAGATCTGTGGAAGGGGGAGGGCTGGGGGAGGATAGGGTCAGGAGGAGGGAGGGAGGGGAATAAACGGTATAAAACAAATGAACACTACTCGGAATTTCAGGAATGAAAGAGGTGGATTTGGGGTGTATTAACGGGGGTAGAAAAGATCAAGGTTTTGGATGGGGGAAGATATGAGATGGTGGTGAACAGCTGTTTTAAAGATCTGGAGGGAGGAGAGGGATTGAAGAGAGTGTGAGAGTTTGTTCCAGAGGTGGAAAAAAAGAGGAATGAAGGAGTGAAGGTGAGCAGAGTGTCAGATCTGGAGAGGGTTGCTGGCAGATCTTGTGCGACCTGTCGGTGCACAGACAGATAGTTTCCTGCAGGAATATTTGGGGGACAGTGCACGGACAGAGCTGGGGGAGCGGCCGGAGAGGAGTCGGTAGAAGACAGAAAGACCACCAACCTGCCTGCGGTGAGAGAGTAAAAGGCCCTCAGAATCAGCTTCATCGCGGGAGATTCCAATGATTCTGAACGCTTTTGTTTCAACAGCGTGAAGCCGAGCTAGGTGTGAGGCAGGAGCACCAGCCCAGAGGGGAGAGCAGTATTCCATTGAGCTGCGGATGAAAGCTTTATATGAGGTGAGGAGCTCAGGTGTGCCAAGGAAGGATTTCGCACGACGGAGGATGCCCAGACGGTGACTGGCTTTGGAGGCCAGCTTGGAAATGTGGTTTTTCCAGGAAAGATCATGGCAGGTAGTGAGACCCAAAACCTTGAGTGACAGAACTTCTTGGAGAGGATTATTCAGAAAGTAGATGGGAGGGTTTTCCAGTCGGTCTTTTTGTAGAGACATAGTAAGAGTGTGAGATTTGTCAGGATTGAAAGACATGTTCCACTTGTTTGACCAGTCTGTGATTTTGTCCAGGTCTGCAGACAGTGAGGAGGCTGCAGACTGCCAATCTGAGGGATGAGGTATGGAGCGGCAGAGAGTGGAGTCATCAGCAAAGAGATAGAGAGGATTTTCCAGAGAGTCGGAGAGATCATTGATGAAGACCAGAAAAGGCACAGGGCCCAGAACACTGCCTTGGGGAACTCCATCCTGAACAGGAAGGGGACATGAGAGAAATCCATTCAGGGCCACACTTTGACTACGACCAGAGAGGAAGTCCGCAAGCCATGCGAGGAGATTTCCATGGATACCATAGGTGGAGGGTTTGGTGAGCAGAGCTGTGTGCCAGACTGTAACGAAGGCACGTGATATGTCGAGGGAGACAGCTCTGATTTCCTGTTTGGCATTGAGGCCCTCCATCCATTGTTGAGACAGCAGAAGCAACATGTCCAGAGTAGAGTGACCTGGTCTGAATCCAAATTGATGATCAGAGATCAAGCCATTGGAGAAGAGGAAGGATTTGAGATCCGAAGCAATGATGGATTCCATGACTTTGCTGATAATTGGGAGCAGGCTGATTGGTCTGTAGTTGCAAGGATCTGTTTTTGCACCTTTTTCGTGTAAAGCGGTAATGTTGGCTGATTTCCAAGCAGATGGCAGATGACCTTGAGCAAAATAGAGGGTGAAGAGAATAGAGAGAGGGTGTGAAAGAGCGGCAGAGCAGGATTTTAGGACCCGTGGGCTGATGCCGTCAGGTCCAGTTGCAGAATCAGAGTCGAGGTTTGACAGAAACTTTTCCACCTTGTCAGGAGAGAAGGACACAGAGTCCTGGAGCAGTTGGGTTCGACTGGGTACGGTGGGTACAGAGAGAGATGGGTTTGGGACACAAGATTTTTAGGCAAACACAGAGTTGAGGCATTCAGCTTTGTCATGTGCGGTGTCAACTGTGTAGCCATTTGAGGTCAGGGAGGGGATGGAGGGGGAACAAACACCAGAAACAGATTTGACCAGATGCCACCAGGATTTGGAGGAAGGAGACAGGTTTGAGAGTTCATTCTTGAGAGTAGAGATATTGTTTCCTGGCTCTCCTGAGGGTTGACACACACATTTGTCCGAGCTTGGTGGAAGGAAATCAGTTGGATTTGCCTTCCAAGAGGCAAAGGCAAGTTGTTTCAGGGCAACTGCCTCACCACAAGATTCAGTGTACCCACAACCCATTTTACATTCCCACCAACCCATTTTTCATTCCCACCAACCCGTTTTTCATTCCCACCAACCCATTTTTCATTCCCACCAACCCGTTTTTCATTCCCACCAACCCGTTTTTCATTCCCACCAACCCGTTTTTCATTCCCACCACCCCGATTTTCATTCCCACCAACCCGTTTTTCATTCCCACCAACCAGTTTTTCATTCCCACCAACCCGTTTTTCATTCCCACCAACCCGTTTTTCATTCCCACCAACCCATTTTTCATTCCCACCAACCCGTTTTTCATTCCCACCAACCCATTTTTCATTCCCACCAACCCGTTTTTCATTCCCACCAATCCGTTTTTCATTCCCACGAACCCATTTTTCATTCCCACCAACCCGTTTTTCATTCCCACCAACCCGTTTTTCATTCCCACCAACCCGTTTTTCATTTCCACCAACCCGTTTTTCATTCCCACCAACCCGTTTTTCATTCCCACCAACCCGTTTTTCATTCCCACGAACCCAATTTTCATTCCCACCAACCCAGTTTTCATTCCCACCAACCCGTTTTTCATTCCCACCAACCCGTTTTTCATTCCCACGAACCCATTTTTCATTCCCACCAACCCGTTTTTCATTCCCACCAACCCGGTTTTCATTCCCACCAACCCGTTATTCGTCGCCTTCAACTTGCCATGTATGTACACACATATATAGACGAAGTGGAGCAGAGGTGGTTTGATTATTTTAAATTTTCACAGGATTGGATAATGTGGACCATCATACGTTTTTCACACCAGAGTTGACCAGGACAAGAGGTCGTTCACTCAAGCTGAGTAACTTTTATTTTAACATGAAAATCAGAGAGTGTGCTTTTTCTGTCCGTTGTAGATAAATAATTGGAATTCTCCTCCTGGTCACGTGATTGAGACAAGCACGTTAAAGCAGTTTTAAGTCTGCGCTCGAGAAGCATTGGATGGTCCGACCATCACCTTGGCGTTTAACCCATCGGCCGATATGACATTCTTACTATGTTAGAGTTAAAGACACTGTGAAGAGGGGCGCATAAGCTACGCTTTTCGTCTCAAGTGCAGTAAGAACCAGTAACTGTAAGTAATCCTGCTACAATTAGTTTTAGCCAGACTCGGCAAAGATCACGAACCATAGGTTGGCAACACTCGCACGGGATTTAATGGGCCGAAAAAAGCCTCCTGAGTTGAAGATTCTTTCAAGGAAACATCCACTGTACTGTACAGTACATACAGTGTATTCTAAAAAAACCGAGTAAATTGACGTCATCATATACCCCGTGACCCCGCACCAGGTCGATGCGCATGCGCAGTGTGTTCCGCGTGGTTCTGCCGGCGTTCTTGAGATATATTTTTCCGGCATTGGTCAGGTTGTCGATTAAATATGATATTCAGCCGCTGCACGACTATTGCGCAGTTTGTCGGAGAGTTATTGAGGCTTCCAGTCCTCGGCCCAGGCTTCCCCGGGCATCCGAACGCAAGCAAGAGGCTCCCACGTGTTTAAACCGGGCCTGCTGAGTTTAGTTGGGTCAGTGCTGCGCGTGCTTGTATAAATACTTCCTGTTTGGTGTTTGGTGTGCTGTCGTTCTACTTCTAGCGCGATCTTATTGCTTATCTTGGTAGTTAGTGTTAATAATAGTGGCACGAGTCAGTTGGGTATTCATTTCTTGTGCCTTCTTTATGTTCACGAATTATTGTCAAAGTGGTGTCTTGTATATTATCCCGTTACATATATCTTCCTCCTTCCCCAATAAATCCCCCTTCACCAACAGTAACACTCAACAGATCCCCCTTCACCAACACTCAACAGATCCCCCTTCACCAATAAATCTCCCTTCTCCTTCACCAATAGATCCCCATTCCCCAATAGATCCCCATTCCCCAATAGATCCACTTTCCCCCAATAGATCCACTTTCCCCCAATAGATCCACTTTCCCCCAATAGATCCACTTTTCCCCAATAGATCCACTTTTCCCCAATAGATCCACTTTCCCCCAATAGATCCACTTTTCCCCAATAGATCCACTTTTCCCCAATAGATCCACTTTTCCCCAATAGATCCACTTTTCCCCAATAGATCCACTTTTCCCCAATAGATCCACTTTTCCCCAATAGATCCACTTTTCCCCAATAGATCCACTTTTCCCCAATAGATCCACTTTTCCCCAATAGATCCACTTTTCCCCAATAGATCCACTTTTCCCCAATAGATCCACTTTTCCCCAATAGATCCACTTTTCCCCAATAGATCCACTTTTCCCCAATAGATCCACTTTTCCCCAATAGATCCACTTTTCCCCAATAGATCCACTTTTCCCCAATAGATCCACTTTTCCCCAATAGATCCACTTTTCCCCAATAGATCCACTTTTCCCCAATAGATCCACTTTTCCCCAATAGATCCACTTTTCCCCAATAGATCCACTTTTCCCCAATAGATCCCCTTTTCCCCAATATATCCCCTTTTCCCCCCAATAGATCCACTTTTCCCCAATAGATCCCCTTTTCCCCAATATATCCCCTTTTCCCCCCAATAGATCCCCCTTTCCTCCAATATAACCCCTTTTTCCCCAATATATCCCCTTTTCCCCAATATATCCTCTTTATCCCCAATATATCCCCTTTCCCCCCAATATAATCCCTTTTCCCCCCAATATATCCCCCTTCCCCAATTGATCCCTTTGCCTCAATTGATCCCCTTTTCCCAAATAGATCCCCCTTCCCCAATTGATCCCCCTTCCCCAATTGATCCCTTTGCCTCAATTGATCCCCTTTCCCCAATATATCCCCCTCCCCAATAGACCCCATCCTCCTCCCCAACGGACCCCGTCCCCCGTCCCCCTCCCCAACGGACCCCGTCCCCTCCCCAACGGACCCCGTCCCCCTCTCCAATATACCCCGTCCGCCTCCCCAATATGCCCGGTCCCCAACCCCAATAGATGCCCCTTTTTTTGTATACAAGATTGAGGCTCATGTAAGAGCTGACATTAATGACAAAAAAAAAAAAACAGACACAAAAGACATAATAAAGGGAGTGGGAGACAAGATGGGGAGAGAGGGGGAAGCACACACGTACATCATTTGAGAGCAGGGACATCGGGAGATCTGGGGGGGGGGGGGGGGGGGGTAGAGGTAAAAACACGTGGACACAGCTAGGACTTCCAGGAAAGAAGTCGGTATTTCAGAAAAGTGGATCTGGGGTGAATTAACGGGGGTAGAAAAGATCAAGGTTTTGGATGGGGGAAGATAAGAGATGGTGGTGAACAGCTGTTTTAAAGACATGGAGGGAGGAGTGGGATTGAAGAGAGTGAGGGAGTTTGTTCCAGAGGCGGGAGAAAAGAGGAATGAAAGAGTAAAGGTGAGCAGAGAGTCTTGATTTTGGCAGTTTCACCAGAAGAGGGTTGCTGGCAGATCTTGTGCGACCTGTAGGAGTATTTGGGGTACAGATTTCGGGGACCTTCCCCAAAAGATGTCTACTATCCCCACACATGGGTGGGCCTCAGGAGATGGAGCGGAGATCTATTTAGGTCATGTGTGTATGTGTGTATTAGTGTGCTGCAAGTGCACTCCAGTTGAATATATATATATATATATATATATTTTCACACACACACACAGCTCAGAAGGTATGGGTTAATTAGTGGAAGTAAGGCCTTTGCACTGTTTGAAATTGCCTAGTTTATCTGCCTCTGATGTCAACCACCTTCAAGTACACATGAAGTGTCTGATGAAATGACTTGTAAAGTCGGTGGTGCACTCAATTGCCAGTAAAAACAAAAAACAATCCTTCTCGTTGCACTGCCACGCCATGTACCATCATGGTGCCTAATAAGAGATGAAACCGTAGGCTTGGTTGAAGGCTCGGAGTAGGTTCTTTGCTTCGTGTGTGAAAAAGATGTACATGGAAATTGTAACTCGAACCACTCTCCGTATATTCACAAACATACACAGTTTGAAGGGGAACTGTTTGTGATTGCTATATAAGTTCGATGACTCATTAACATTCATGAACAATCAATCCATGCATGGAGTTCTCGAATGAATTCAGATACATACTGCAATTTATTTGCAACAATAAACAGGGTTTGTTTCAGAGTAAGTTCCAAAATGATTTTGAATAAGTGGCATCAGCCTGTCTTGATGGCTTCATAATCACTCACAACATCCAGATGAGTATGCACCTTTCCATGAATGTTGAGGAAAATTTGCGAATGTTGAGGAAAATCCACGAATGTCGAAGAATATCCATGAATGCCAAGGAAAATCCTTGAATGTCGAGGAAAATCAGTGAATGTCGAGGTAAATCCGTGAATGTCGAGGAAAATCAGTGAATTTCGAGGAAAATCCGTGAATGTCGAGGAAAATCCGTGAATGTCGAGGAAAATCCGTGAATGTCGAGGAAAATCCGTGAATGTCGAGGAAAATCGGTGAATGTCGAGGAAAATCGGTGAATGTCGAGGAAAATCGGTGAATGTCGAGGAAAATCAGTGAATGTCGAGGAAAATCAGTGAATGTCGAGGAAAATCCGTGAATGTCGAGGAAAATCCATGAATGTCGAGGAAAATCCGTGAATGTCGAGGAAAATCCGTGAATGTCGAGGAAAATCCGTGAATGTCGAGGGAAATTTACGAAAGTGGGCAAAATGGGGATCGGTTATAGGTTCTCAGCGGTTCCTGATTCATGAAAAAGGCTGCGAATGGTCACACAGCAAAAGTCGGGGAATTGTTTCAATGGGGCAAAGAGGGATAGGTTATAGTTTCCCGGCGGTTGCTGATTCATAGGGGGGAATTTTTTAAAGTTTACAATGTTTACGACCGTGAATGCACAGTTTCACTGTTGCGGTGACATGTTGGTCACCGCAACACTTTCTCGAATCGCCTTCTCATTCTTCCATATGTTGCGAACGGTGGATTTGTTGACGCTGTCATGCCTGCTCAAAGAGGCCGCATTCTCTCCTCTCGAAAGCCGGTCGAGCAGCTCCACTTTCTGGCTCAGGCTCTTCACTTTCTTCTGCCTCTTGGTAGTCGATGCATCTCCGGCACTTGTCTTGCACTTAGAAGCCATGAAAAAAAAAAAACGGCTCGTGGAAATATTTTTTTGCTACTTAAAAAAACCACGAATACGCCGGACAAAGGGCCAATGTAGAAGCAGGTCTCATTTTGTCAATCGCGACTATGCGGAACCCACAAATGTTGGGACTGCGAATGTCGGGGTCTGACAGTATTATCATATAACGGAATGTGTGAATGGAGTTGTAACTCTGTGAAAATACATTATGTCTTTTAGCGAGTGAAGTTTGCATGTTGATGTTGCATTGATTGGTTGACTGACTGTCTGGAGGCAACTGAGGTTGTGGATCTACTGATTTAGGCAATTTACTGTTGCGGATCTATGACCGAGGTTGTGTATCTGCTGTTTGGAGAGGTTTTGGGCTGAAAGCATCGAAACCTCGAGGAGGAATGGTTCCCAGCTGATGATCCGTGCTGTCGGGAAACCAGTCAATTGCTGATGGGTTATGGTTCGTACTTTAGGTAAGGGAACTATGTTTTAAGTTTTGCAATTTAAATAAAGTTTAATATAGGATGTTGTGAAATTAACATCATTTACAGCAATCCTTGAAATTAGTGTGTGTGCGTGTGCGTGCGCGTGTGTACACCTGTTTGTGTGTGTGTTTGTCAATGGCATACATTTGGAAGAAAAAGTAAATATTTGTGTGCAGTTGTAATGAATTCATTTTAAAGTTACCATTGTACATTGTCCACGAATTCTTATTGGAAATGGTCCTTTGCTTCGTGCTTTGGTCACATAATGTCCCAGAATAATCACAGTGCCAGTTGGGATGAGTCAGTTAGTCCATTGTTTTAAAGCTGTTCCATTAATGTTGTTTTTCTTACTTCCAGTGAGTTGGCTGTGGAGGTGGAGGCAGGATTTGGATTGACCTGGAAAATGTTTGGAGGTTACAAGGATGCAGAGGCTTATGAAGATGCATTGTACCAGGGAGCATCACGTTCATCAACTGAGTCTGATGTGGATAGTGAGGCCGAATTCCACCTCTATGGCTTGGTGCATTATGCACAAGACCTTGGGATTTATAAAAAGCCTGATGATTCTGACATAACAGAAGGATCTGAAGAAGTGAAAAAACAAGGCCACTCCAGCAGTGACTTTACATGTTCTATAAACAGTTCTGCATCATCCAAAAAGTCATCATTAATGCTTCACAAGCCAGATATTATTTGTTTGGATTCCGAAGACAACAGTACAATAGTTATCGATTCGGATACAAGTGTGATAATGAATGTGTCAGAAAAGGAAATCTCTGCTGTTGAAGATGTGACCTGCAAAGAAAAAGTGCCACCCACACCTGAAGAATGTTCCAAGGAATTTGGTGATCAACATGTTCATTTGACAGAGTCTTTGGATACGAGTAAACAGCAGAACGAAGTTGTGCATGCATCCCAAAAAGAAAAATCCATAAGAGAAAAGAGAGAAAAGAAACAAAAGAGGGAAAAGAAACAAAAGAGAGAAAAGAAACAAAAGAGAGAAAAGACACAAAAGAGAGAAAAGACAGTTGCTGGTGGTAAGGGCAAGTGTCTGAGAGCTGGGAAGCGTGTCAAACAGTCTGATGTGGCACTTGCACTCCCAAGTAGCGACGAGGATTCGTCTTCAGTGCGGAGCTGGATGTTGCTGGAAGAAGAGTACGAGTTGGAAAGGTTGGAAGAGTTGGGCGAGTTGGACAGTGAAGACGATATATTGCTGAACGTTGTGCTGGGAGGTGAGTTTGGAATAAGACTTGCTGTTAAAGTATTTACTTTTGATGTTCAATAGTTGCCTTGAGGCCATTTTCAGGAAAAAGAAATGTTTTTTTTTTTGTTTTTTTTTTTTTGTTTTTTTTTACAAGATTGAGGCTCGTGGAAGAGCTAACATGGATCACAAAAAGACAAACTGACACATAAAACATGATAAAGGGAGCGGCAGACAAGATGGGGAGAGAGAGGGAAGCACACAAGTACAACATTTCAGAGCAGGGACATCGGGAGAACTGTGGGAAGGAGAGGGCTTTGGGGGAGGTGTGAGAGGTATAAAACATGTGGACACTGCAAGGACTTCCAGGAAAAAAGTCGGTATTTTAAAAAAGTGGAACTGGGGTGAATTAATGGGGGGTAGATAAGATCAAGGTTTTGGATGGGGGAAGATGAGAGATGGTGGTGAACAGCTGTTTTAAAGATCTGGAGGGAGGAGTGGGATTGAAGAGAGTGAGGGAGTTTGTTCCAGAGGTGGGAGAAAAGAGGAATGAAAGAGTGAAGGTGAATAGAGAGTCTTGGTTTTGGCAGTTTAACCATAAGAGGGTTGCAGGCAGATCTTGTGCGACCTGTAAGAATATTTGGGGGACAGAGCACAGATAGAGCTGGGGGAGCAAGGCCGGAGAGGAGTCTGTAGAAGACAGAAAGACCACCAACCTGCCAGCGGTCAGTGAGTGAAAGGTCCTCGGAGTTAGCTTCATCGCGGGAGATTCCAATGATTCTGAAAGCTTTGGTTTTAACAGCGTGAAGCCGAGCTAGGTGTGAGGCAGGAGCACCGGCCCAGAGGGGAGAACAGTATTCCATTGAGCTGCGGATGAAAGCCTTGTATGTGGTGAGGAGCTCAGGTGTGCCAAGTGTTACGTGCTCCTCCCCAAACCCCCTGGTCACGGTGTACCTCCGAGCCCCGAGAGGTGTCACGGCCGAAAGATGTGTTATTCTGTATGTCAAAGATCAATGGTGAAACCACACCAATTGTTACCAACAACCAGGTATTGTATTAAGATCACACAAGAACAACAGTACAACAACAATAGTAATCAATTGTACAACCAATATATATTTCCTATGATGGTACTATCAGGTTCGTACAATAAAACTCACTGTGCTCCAAGTGAGCGAAAAGAAGAACATTCCCAATGTCTCTATTCCCGCATCAAACCAAAGTCGTATTCCGGCATCAAGCCAAAGTCGTATTCCGGCATCAAGCCAAAGTCGTATTCCAGCATCAAGCCAAAGTCGTATTCCGGCATCAAGCCAAAGTCGATCCACTCCAGTGTGGATCCCGTTGAGTTGACAGACACAGTCACGCGGCCAAAGCTGCGCAAAGGCACCCTCAAGGCGACTGGGAAATCACACCCTCGGGTATGGACGTTCCACGGCTCCCACGAGGCGACCCGCAGATTTTCCACTCAAAAGCCACGTTACACACACACACACACACCAGATTAACGTCTGAATGCGGTGAAAATGGTGGAAGCGAGATGAAAAACCTTGAGCGAAGCACAAGTCCTGCGCGAGTCAAAATGGCCGACGGCCCGTTCTCATGGCGTAACGGCACTCCAACGATTCTCTTCGGAATCGACCGCAAAACCTGTCACGCAGGTTTATCTGTCACAGCGATGACAACTGTCGCAGGAATCCCTTTCCCTGGAAACCCAAAGTTCACTCGTGACTCTCGTTCGCCAATCGTTCGCTCCAGACCTCGAAGCAACTAGGCTTCTTCTCCGACTCACTCGCTCCGCCTTCTCTCCTCCTCTTCCTCTTCGTCCGTTTCCGGTTTCATTTAAAACATTAACTTTTTTACCTTTTGAAAATAGTAATATCTATTTCCCTTAAACGACAACAATAATAGTACATGGAATCAAAAATGTTTACAGTGGATGAAAACCACAACAACGGAAGTGATGAATCCGTAACACTTCCCCCCCTCAAGAAAGAAAGTTTGAACATCGTGAAAACTTTCTTTGCAGGCAAAAACTCTTTTAACAAACAAAAGTAAAACTCACACCCAAATGATCAATTCACGTGAGCCACAATAATTAATATTCCCCAAAATAAAGCAACAAAACTTCCAAACGACCTACAGAAATTTCCAAAGTTAGTTCACTCTGGACAAAGCATCAGCAACGACATTGCCCCTGCCCTTTACATACTCAATTTCCAAGTTGAACTCCTGCAATCTCAATCAATCTCATTGCCAAACTCAATCTCATCAACCTCTGATTTTTATTTTTCATTTTTTGAATGAAGGTTAAGGGGTTGTGATCAGTGAATCCAAAGCAAAGCAAATCTATAGCACTTTTTTAAGGAGGCCGAGCTGAGAGCCAGGTTTCATGGTGGTTTGGTGGTGAGGCCTGGAAGTATTCACTACATGGACGCCTTTAGGAACGTGGAGTTCACGGTTAATCCGTGTAGGAATCTTGGCTCGGCTGCTCCTGAGCACTCAGTGCTTCCAACTCTTCTCTTGATCATAAAAATCATAATCACAGTTGTGGAGTCGGGGGTTGTAGTCACGTGAGTAGCGGTCCCCATCTCGGCTACCACCGTAATAGTCATCCCGTCGAGAGTTGCCAAAACTGCGTTGCTGCTGCTGGGAGCCTCCGTAGTAATCACGACTGCGACCACCACCAAAACTACTACTCCCACCCCGGTAGCCATAGCCACCCCTGAAACTACCTCCACATTTTCCTCCTCTGTAGCCCCCTCGACGCCCATGGCCTGCCTTCTCTACTGTTATGGTCCGACCATCCAAATCCTTGCCATTCAAATCCTTTTCTGCATCTTTGGCGTCCTTTGTGTTTTCAAACGTGACAAAGCTAAACCCTCTCGACTTTTGCGTCTCCCTGTCTTTTATCAGCAGCACTTCCAAGAGTGGTCCATATTTGCCAAAGATAGAGTCCAGAACATCTTCACTTGTGTCAAAGTTCAGTCCACCTACAAAGAGCTTGCCAACATTTCCTCCATTCATAACTCGTGTGTGCTGACACTTAGTTTCAGGGTACTTGACAAGACGTGCCTGTGCAAAGCGTGACGTCAGTACCTTCTCCTTCTCTTCAGAGCGCTTCCTACCCTTAGCACGAGTCGCGGCACAGGATGGAAAGATACCCGGAATCTCCTGCTCTAACTGTGCGGTGTTATTTTCCATACTGGGCTTTTCAACCAACATTGGATTACCAGAAACTCGACCACCGGCCAAATCATTCCCGATAATAAAACAGATTCCCTCTACAGGAAGAGTGGCTTGTAAACTTATGGTGACCGGTCCTGACACCTAATCAGACTTCAAATGGATGACATGAAGTGGAGCTATAACATAGCTACCAACCCCCTGTAAAAGAACACTAACACCAGTTGCCGTCTTCTCTGACAATGGCAAAATGCCCTCAAGCATCAAAGATTGATGTGCTCCTGTGTCCCTCAATACCCAAACAGGTCTCTGGTTCGTTAAGTCTCCATCCAGTGACACAAACCCCTCTGAAATAAAAGGTTTGTAACCCGCTTGAACAAGGTCGTTCTGTGATGCCGTAACTTTGGCATGGGAACCTTCACAAGGCACTGTCCTCCAAGGACGATTTCTCGCATTTGCCAATGCATTCGGAGTTGCACAAGTTTGACTCCGCTCCTGATTTTTCCTTTTCAGGGCGTAACATTGGGACATCAAATGCCCAGGTTTCTTGCAAAAAGCGCAAGTCGGTCCAGAGGAAAAACTCGTGGTCTGCCTTGGGCCCCCTGGAAGATAAGTCTGTCTTGGAACTGTAGTCTTCTGATCCCTAAAAGTCGCGGTATCAGATTTGTCCTCATAGTCATCTCTCGGCCGCCTCCATGAATATTTGTTCTCCGAACCTGATTTACCATAACTCCCCTGGCTAACTCTAGGCGGGAAGTTAGGTTTGTGGAACCCCATCCTGTGTGTCAAGGCATAGTCATCTGCCACGTTTGCTGCCTCATACAACTCTGGTACTTTCTTTTCATCCAGATGTACTTTAATGTCCACGTGGACACACTGTTTGAATTCCTCCACCAAGATCAATTGTCGCAACAGGTTGAAGTCTTTCCCAATCTCCTTCGAGTCACACCACCGATCAAACATGGTTTCCTTCATTCTGGCAAACTCCACATGGGTCTCACTCTCCCTCTTCCTGGCATTCCTGAATTTTTGCCGGTAAGCTTCAGGGACCAATTCATAGGCTTTGAGAATGGCTTTCTTCACTTTCTCATAATCTGCATATTGGTCAATCGGTAAAGCCGAAAATGTATCTTGAGCTTTACCCACCAGAACACTTTGCACTAACATAGTCCAGGACCCCACAGGCCATTTTAGCACTTGAGCCACTTTCTCAAAGTGTAAAAATAACTTGGCTCCCTCCTTTTCATTGAAGGGTGGAACTAGCCTCACATGCCTACCAACATCCCAAGTGTTCTGACTAGTTGTCGAACTAGCCGGCATGGATACTACTTCTCACCGTTCCTCCATTAATTCCAGCTCCTTGAGTTTAAGTTCCTTCTGATACTCCGTCACATTCCTTTAACTCCCTTTCGGCTCTCCTTTCCACTGCTCTTTCCTCTGCTCTTCTTTCTTCTTCAGCTCTTCTTTCCTCTGCTCTTCTCTCCTCGAGTTCTTTTTCAGCTCTCCTTTCCTCTGCTCTTCTCTCCTCGAGTTCTTTTTCAGCTCTCCTTTCCTCTGTTTTTAACCATTCCTGGCTCTGCAGTTGCATCTCCATTTTTTGGAGCTCCACATTTTTCTTTTTCCTCGGGTAACCAATCCAAGGCTACCTCTTTCCATGTTCTTTGTCCCACCAGAGATTCTACCACCAATGTCTGCATCTCTGCTTTCTTCATATTAACTCGGACCTCCAAGTTAAAATATTTGGCCAATATCAAGAGTTCCGATCTTTTTAACGCTTGGAACTGTGCCTCATTAGGGGACGCCGCAAACTTTTCTGCGTCAAACACCATGGTGACTATCTGTTAGCACCTGTTAACCTTCACACATTTTTTTGAAAAATTTGGGAATGTTAGAAAAATTCCAAATTTGGGAATTTTGGGAATGTTAGGGAATTCTATCCCGGACGAATGTTAAGGAATTTAATCCCGGACGAGGATGTTAGGGAATTATATCCCGGACGAGTTTTAGGGAATTTAATCAGCAAAGACGAGCCCCCAATTTCAATTTCAATTTGGGCCAATTTTGGATGAGCCCCCAATTTCTGTTAGCAAAGACGAGCCCCCTATTTCTGTTACGTGCTCCTCCCCAAACCCCCTGGTCATGGTGTACCTCCGAGCCCCGAGAGGAGTCACTGCAGAAAGATGTGTTATTCTGTATGTCAGAGATCAATGGTGAAACCACACCAATTGTTACCAACAACCAGGTATTGTATTAAGATCACACAAGAATAACAGTACAACAACAATAGTAATCATTTGTACAACCAATATATATTTCCTATGATGGTACCATCAGGTTCATACAATAAAACTCACTGTGCTCCAAGTGGGCGAAAAGAAGAACATTCCCAATGTCTCTATTCCCGCATCAAGCGAAAGTCGTATTCCGGCATCAAGCCAAAGTCGTATTCCGGCATCAAGCCAAAGTCGTAATCCGGCATCAAGCCAAAGTCGTATTCCGGCATCAAGCCAAAGTCGATCCACTCCAATGATCGTCTGTACGATGTCGTATCAAGACCAGAATCCCGTTGAGTTGACAGACACAGTCACGCGGCCAAAGCTGCGCAAAGGCACCCTCAAGGCGACTGGGAAATCACACCCTCGGGTATGGACGTTCCACGGCTCCCACTAGGCGACCCGCAGATTTTCCACTCAAAAGCCACGTTACACACACACACACCAGTTTAACGTCTGAATGCGGTGAAAATGGTGGAAGCGAGATGAGAAACCTTGAGCGAAGCACAAGTCCTGCGCGAGTCAAAATGGCCGACGGCCCGTTCTCATGGCGTAACGGCACTCCAACGATTCTCTTCGGAATTGACCGCAAAACCTGTCACGCAGGTTTATCTGTTACAGCGATGACAACTCTGTCGCACAAATCCCTTTCCCGGGAAACCCAAAGCTCACTCGTGACTCTCGTTCGCCAATCGTTCGCTCCAGACCTCGAAGCAACTAGGCTTCTTCTCCGACTCACTCGCTCCGCCTTCTCTCCTCCTCTTCCTCTTCGTCGTCGTCCGGTTCCGGTTTCATTTAAAACATTAACTTTTTTACCTTTTGAAAATAGTAATCTCTATTTCCCTTAAACGACAACAATAATAGTACATGGAATCAAAAATGGTTACAGTGGATGAAAACCACAACAACGGAAGTGACGAATCCGTAACACAAGGAAGGACTTAGCACGACGGATGATGCCCTGTCGGCGACTGGCTTTGGAGGCCAGCTTGGAAATGTGGTTTTCCTAGGAAAGATCATGGAAGATGGTGAGACCCAAAAGTTTGAGTGACAGAACTTCTTGGAGAGGATTGTTGAGAAAGTAGATGGGAGGATTGGGAGGTGGGGGGTGTTAAACTACAAATTGATAACCGGCGAGAAACAATTACCTATTTGATTGTCTTTTTTTTTTTTTTTTAAGCATTAAGAAAGCAAGAAAGGAAGGAAGAAAGAAAGAAAGAAGAAAAAGCAGTAAGAAACCTGCTTATGGAGTTTAACACACACACACACATACACACACACACACACACACACACACACACACACACACACACACACACACACACACACACACACACACACACACACACACACTTTACTGGTGATTATAACAATACACGTTCACATGATAAATGAAACGCATCAGCATAAACACATGTCGAATCGGCGATTCTGATCAGGCAAGTACTATCGAGTTGAGACTTCACCGCCGAGAAACAAACAATAATAAAATAGAATAATAACATCGTCAAAACATTTCAAAATCCTATTTAATATGAAATAAGGTTTCCTTACTTATGAAAAGTGATGGTTTTGTTCACTCTCAACTCATGGGAAATCCTTTGATTCAGGGCAAAAGAACAGCAGAACACTGAACATGAACATGAACAGCATCTTTTTAACTGAAACCAGTGAGATGAACATCCTCCCTGGGCTATGTTAATCCAAGATGGAGGTGATGACTAATCGCTGGTGCCACTCGCTACCGAAATATCGCCCCAGCGAAGTTTGCTCCAGTTATAGAAACAGCTCAGTGGATGTGTTCGATTACCAAGCAGCTTATGGAGCGCTCGCCAAGCACTCAAGCTATCAGACCCACAAAACAGTTGATAAGAGATGGTTGCTTGGCAAGCAATAGCAAGCTGATTGGTAATGGGACACACAAGGATCACATTTTTTGCGTGTTTGTTTACTGCTGGTGATGTTAGGTGAGATTAATTAATTAGGGGATTACTGTTATTATAATCGCATAAAATAATTTAAAATATATCCACAGGAGTGGTTTAGGGAGGATCACTTTATTGTTTTTAAATACAGTACTACCAATTATTGTAGTTATTATTTTATTGAACCATTTGAAGTGGCCAGAGAAAAATGCCGCAAGGTGGAACAATGCTTTAAGCTGCTATATACAAAAACGGCAATAAAACGGGAATTTCTCCAGATTTTTTGGAGTCAAGTGAAGTCTAAAGCAACGTAGGCTAAGCGAGTGTGAAAATAGCACGGAGTCCTCCTACTTGTGATACAATTTAGGGTTCTGAAGCGTCATTCCTAATACCCTTGTCCACTATCATCAGATGCGGTGATACACGGTGGGGGGTTGGGGGGGGGGTTAGTCCCCTTGTCTTTTACTAGCCGACGGGACCCGGGACCTATGACGTCCTTCCCGGACAGTGTTAAATATGGTTTTAGGACTATGAATTCGCTATTACCTAAGTACTAACGCTGGCCGGAAACGAGGAAATAAGCCCCGCCCGAATCACGGGTGTTAGTGGAAACGCCGAGTGGTAGCGACCCGTGACCCGAGCCGTTAGCAATGACTAACCCGATCCAAGCGGTTCGTAATCGTGCCACGCTTACCCAATGATGGAAATGACTGAAACGGTCGAATTTGGGAAGGAAGGAATAACAGATTTTATTTACACTTTGTACAATAAAGAAGAAGAAGAATACACAGTGCAGCCTTATACAGTCTTAACTTATCCCTGGACAAACGGGCCCGTCACATTCAGACACACTCACACGGTGTTTGTAGTTGACCAGGTCGATGGTCCAGGGATGCGTCCAGGCAGCTCGTTCTCCGGTCCCCAACTCGCACCACGAAGCAGATGAACCAGACGGCAGGAGCTCTCCGCGTGACGTTTGGCGCGTGCGGGACTATCACAGGACAACGGTAGGCTGGCTTTGGTGGTTACACTCGCGGCTCAGCCGCGTACATAATAAGCGGACAGTTCCAATAACCGTGAACAATGCGCTCTTCAGTATCTCACTGCGTAGCTCAATGCGCTCCTTCAATACAATTCGCTCGCGATGCGTGACTCCGTTCTCATCAAGTCCTCTTGAGTAAGCAAGCTCTCTCCAATAAGTCCTCATACGGGCAGTCCTCCAGTCCTCCAGTCCTGTTCAAGGGCTTTGTGCAAAGACTTATATAGCCTTGCTCAGCGAACCTTCCAGCACTTGCTCGATGCGCCCTTACCACGCCCTCTCAAGCCATGCCCACCGAGCCCTGGTCGGTTGTTGCCCTTACCGTCACCGCCTCCTGACGTGCTGCTTGATGCGGCCACACCTCGTCCTCACGCTCCTCCCTCTTTCCAGGCCTACCTCGTGTCATTTGACTAGTTTCAAGTGAGACCAAGGGCAGCGAATGCTGCTGGCGGCCAAAGCGTAACAAACTGCCGCGGGTAGCCCAAAGCGTAACAAATTGAGGGATGCCAAATGGGGCGCGGGATCGATTATGCCCATGATGGAAATTGGAGGGTGGCCGCAAAATGAAAAGGACCTACGCTTATTATTTCTTTACACAACGCAGATGTCACTAGGGAAATGGCCTACTCTTACGCATACTATGACATAACTAATTCTAATGGGCCTACGTGTTGCTTGTGGACTAACTATGGGGGCAAACCTTTAACCGTTAATGATGTTATATGTACACTCTCAAAACCGCAACAATATATATATATATATATATATATATATATATATACACACATACATACATAAATACATATATATACACATACATACATACATACATACATACATACATACAGTAAAGCCAATTGTCTGGGGAGATTGGTGAAAATTGGAAGTATACCAGCTAGTTGTCATGGGGAAAATGGAATCACTCTTTCGTTACTCTTTCCTGTACAACGTTATCGTTATGCACATGTAGTGATTTACCCAGAATTGATATTTGCGATACTCTATCTACCTCATTCGCACAAAGCGGTGCTGCACTCTTTCAGTCTTTATTGTGATCCGAGCATGCTTCTATCTTAACAGCATCTTTGAACCATTGTGAGGGAAAGGAAACGATTAAATGCATATCGGCATCATCATCTGAATGAAAACCTAAACCGGTCTACTGTTGGATGAAGACCTCACTAAATTCATGTGGAGCGTTTGACAAACTTGCTAAGTGTGGGTGGGCGAGTATGAGCAACCACAGCGTCAAATCGACAACTTGGACCAGCAGCCGACCTCTGTGCGTGAATTGCAGCAGGCTATTGTCACTGCATGGCAAGCGATTCCTGTCCGAGTATGAGCAACCACAGCCTCAAACCCATACCAGGCAGTGGAGAAAAAAACACGTTCAAGCATTTTTGCTCTTGTCCCTTCTACCTCAATGCACTTTACGAGTTTGAACAGGTGTCTGATGAAGAGGAAGAAGGGAGACCCTGGCATTTGGTGTCTGGGAATTATTTTGGATATGTGGAGTTGGAAAATACGAGTTCAGAGGTGGGATTTGAAGGTGAAGATTGAGGCAGTTTGTTAGAGGGAGAGGGAGAGTGTGAGTGTGTTCAAAATGTATTGGATTTAAAAAGAGACAAGTCAGGAGACGACGATGGTTCACGAGCGAGCGGTATTCAATGACAAAGGACGGACTGTAACCGAAACAGGCCCGGACAGGCCAGACCCGGAAATGTCAAAACGAAGGTTGCTGACCTTGAAATGAGATAGAAAATAATGTATAATCAGTTATGAGGTTAGTTAGCTCCACAATACCGAAAATTCAGTGAAAAATGGAATGGAAAATAAATAAATAAATAAAGGAAAAAAAAGAAAAAAAATGAAAAATCGAGCTCCGTGGGGCTAGACACATGACATTGGCCTAACCAAATACCGGAACCCCTGTCAGATTCCACCAAACCCCTCTGAGAAGATGTAGCTTGAACTCGATTACCCCCTAAAAAGACATCTTTTTGGGGCGTGGCTCCGCCCACAATGGGCGCAATCTGCCCACTCTCGGCAGGACACAACTATATCATGATATCAACCTCCCATCCAAGTTTCATCAAGATCGGATATCATCGGGTAGTTATGCTGCGGACAGAGACAGACAGACAGACAGACACACACACACACACACACACACACAGACACACACACAGACAGACAGACACACACACATGACGAATATAGTGGTCACTTGATAATTCGTGAACCAAAAATGCTGGAACAAAAATGGAAGAACAGGTAACAATATTGGGAAGCAAGGCCAGACAGGTATTGGTGGAGGGGGGCGGGAAGAGGAGAGGTGCAGCAGCTGAGTTGAGGACTATGAAAGTTGGAGTCAGTATTTTGTCTTGTATCTGGTAGCTTATAAGGACCAGTGGATGATGAAGAATTGTGGCAATAAAGCCGGAGGGAGGTCTGGAGAACGTGCCTGGCAGAGTTGTTTTAAATTGAGTGTGGGGGCTCAAATTGGGATAGTGAGGACAGCGGGGAGGTAGAGGAGGTGACTGCCAAATCTGCTGCACTGCCATCACCCGCCCATCTTTTTAAGTCTTTAAATTTTTTGGGGGATTTGTGACGCACAATCTGTGCCTTCCATGAACCCTTCCTGACTGTTGCAAATTGTATGAGGTTTCCAATTGTAGACTTTTAAATTTTAAATTGATGACAATTGTGTTATTCTGGATAAATTGCTTCTGCTGTATTCAACAACTTACTCTGCACTTCTAATCCATGCTTCCAGAGGGATTAATTATTCCGAAGTTTATACGTATTAACTTGTATGTTCACAGAGACCTCACTTGTCAACAAAACTATGGATTTACTCTGGCCAAGCACTTCTTTTTGACTGCACCTTACGCTTATGGAAATGACCTAGTCTCGGAAGACTTGCCATGTTGTTATTGGGTTAGGTTTTTAAATATAGTGCCTTGCTGGCTTGCACAACTTTCAAGGGGACTGCTCAGTCAGCCTGGTGTTGTGGATATGTGATGCCAGTCTGCGTTTTGTGATTTGGCTTTATGCCCTCAGGGAGATTTGGGATTGGCAACCACATGGTCATGCAATGTAACCATAATTGTTACTTTTGTTGTTAATTTTAAAATGTGGAAATTTCTTTTGAATACTTGGATTGGCCTGTTTTGCATTTCCTAATCTGGATCCCTGGATCATGATATAACATTGGGAACCCAGGTTCAAATCTCAAATGCCGTATGTGTTTGTCCATTGCTTACGAATGCCTTTGTAACCCATGTAACCCACTGTAACCCATGAACACTGGTGTCTGTTCTTGTCTTTGTTATCTCCGCCATCAAAGGTGGACGGAGGTTATGTTTTCCCCACCGTTAGTCTTTGTTTTTTGTTTGTCTGTGAGCGGGATATCTCAAAAAAGTTATGGGCGGATTCCGACAAAATTTGGTGGACAGGTTTGGGTGTGTGACAAGGACACAATTTCATTCGGTTTTGGTGAAGATTTGGATCTGGATCCGAGAGTGGTCAGTTATAATGATAAACCGTATACTAAAAAGTAAACGGAAGTTGCTGGAGGCATTATGTTTTTCGTTCTTGTGATAACTTCAGAACGACCGAAGGGATCTATGTCAAACTTGGTGCAAGTGTGTATAATTATGTAAAGATAAACTGATGATATTTTGGGGGAAATAAGTCAACAAAGGTCAAAGGTCAGAGGTCCCGTTAGGTAAAAATTCTGTCACCGTGCTAACTTGTGAACCAGTGATGGGATTTTGGCCAAACTTGGTATTAGTATATATTATGATGCAAGGGTGAACTGCTTAGGTTTTGACATCAAGAGGTCAAAAGTCATAGAACATGTTAGCTAAAAATGTGATACTTCAGAACAGCTGAAGGGATTTAAATTACCGTAAACTTGGTGCAAGTGCGTATAATGATGTAATAATATTGGCAGAGACATATCGAAGTGGCACTCTGGTTTATTATTAATTGTCTTGCAGTTCATTTACTTTACTGTTGGTTTATGCTTTATCGTGAAAATGCAATGTACTGTACTGCGTTTAGAAAACCTTTTGTGGTGACATTATTTTCCTCAAAATGTTTGTTCCAGGATAAAATGAATGTTAAAAAACTTTTTTTTTTGCTTTAGCTTAGCCATGCTGTTTCAACAGGTGAATCTTCTGTATGAATACAAATCATCTGTCTTCTTTCCAGCAAATGTTTCAAATGTCTTATTTCTAGATATTTCTCTCAGCTTTTTGTGACCCTTTTACTTGTAGGGTTGTGTGGGCACAAAATTCTTCCACAGCTATACATTAGAAGGGTCATAAAAAGCTGAATTTTTAGATGTGCAATTAAGCAAAGCATAATGGAACAACACTTTGGGGTCTTGCATTACCACAACTATTCACCATTTGTTGCCTGCTGCTGCTGTTTCTCCTTGTCCTTTAGGCAATGGGTCGACAAAACGCTTCCCAAGTCGCGGTCACGCTCGTAAGTTAAACCAAACTTTCCTCTGTAATAGGTCTGTTGACTTTTACTGTAATAGGAGTAACTTTTGATTCTTTGAAATTGTTGTTTACTTTTGGAAAAAGTTGAAGAAATGGAAGCTGTCCCACTTAGAATGTCTCCATGCAAGTTGGAACTGCTGTCTGTATATTCATAAACCTGAAACACGGATTAACATGAAATGTTTACACCTCATCAGGAATTTTCACTCTCGTGATATATTTTACAAACCACAATGAAATATTTTTCTTGACGACCATCCTTAAAAATCCTTGTGACAACCACCTCTTTTTATATAATAAGAACCAAGTTGAGAGAGTGACCAATATCTCAAGACTAGTTTATTTTGATGATGTATGGAACTTCAGTCCGCTTCGCTTCATCTATTTTTGGCGCTATATTGTATACCGCTCCTTTCCTATGCCATCTCCAGGCGCTGCATAATGTCATCGGTGCCCGGTTGAAATGTGATGTATGCTGAAAGGGAGTTCTGAGTTTTCACTCCGGTTTCTTTTTGCTTGTCCGGGCGATATCTCAGCCATCCTTTGAGCGAGGAAGCTGATATTTCGGCACAATAGTGAGCAAGTACTTTGTCAAAAACGGTATTTTTTGTTTTTAGATGAATCAACCAATTGATTAGTTACTTAATTATTATCGATTAATTAAGTACCTATTTATTTCCTTTCTCTTCTGGGCATTATCGCAGGCACCTTTTGAGCTCGGTAGCTGATATTTGGACATGACAATGACCAAGTGATTTGGCTGTATTTTTTTTGATTTGCTGATAAATCAATTAATCGATTAATTATTTAATTATTTGGTTAAAGCCTTAGTTATTTTAAAGTTACGGATTCGGATGAAACGGTGATGGTTTAGGTATTCTGTTGGACAATTGATTCATTATTTAATTATTTTATGATTATTATTTATTTATTTTCATTAATAAACATTTATTAATTTTCTTTCTTATCTGGGCAATATCTCAGGCACCTTTTGAGCTAGGAAGCTAATATTTGGACATGGCAGTGACTAAGTGATGTGGTTATAAAGGATATTTTTGATTGATTGCTTAATCAACTAATCGATTATTTATTGATTAATCAATTTTTTTTTTTTTTCAATTAATGACGGTTAATTAATTTTCAAAAAGTTACAGCTTCGGATGAAGCATTGGTGGTTTCGGTATGTTATTAGCCAATTGATTAAGAAAATATTTTATGATCATTATTTTTTGATTTTAATTATGCAATTAATCAATCAATTATTGTTCACCTCTCCCTTCCAATACAGTCCAAGAGCTGCACGGCGGTATCGCCGGGCGCCAGAGGCGCCCCGGCAATGCCGTGCTGGAGGATATTTATTTATTTGGCATGGGGGCGGTGTACTTTGAATATATCTGTACTTGTTTATTTGATCTTGTTAAACAAAAAAAACGATTTATAATGTGGGAGACTATCCTCCTTCCAGTGTACGGTTTCATTGTTTGTTGGCAAATCATCAGCAATGGGAAATGGTTAAGTAGCTTTGATATTGTTTACATCTATGCCACCCGTAAATACTTTACCGTCGAGATGCTCAGGCTGAGTGGAAACCTGTGTATGAGATCTTTGGGACTAGGTGGTTAAGTTTCTTTACACACGTAATATCCTCGTCAGAGCTGAGGGTAATGCATTATATGGAGACTTAGTTGAGCTTTTAAGATTTACTTTGATCTTCTTTCTGCGTCTTCAACAGTAAGGAAAACATAAAGTTCATTTGCATCGCTGATTGGAATGTATCAAGTTGTTAACTCTTGCTTTTCCATGAGCATGTTTCTTGGTTTTGGCCTAATTTTGCTCCTGCTGTTTTTGTTGCATTTTGGTCATGTTTGGATGTGTGTGACCTTGAAATTTCCAGCATGGCTGAAATTTGCCTCAAGTCACAAACTGCTGTGAATATTTAGGAACAGTTTTTGTCAATCCTTGTTCATGATTCAGTTCTTGTAAATTCTGGCTCGTGGCAGAGTTGACATGTACACGCTCCTATTGCATGAAATCAACAGGACATTGATTGAGGTATGCTAATCGGCGCTGAAGGCAAGGAGAAGCTGACGTTTTGGCGTTAACCCTTCGTTGGAACCAAAAGGGTTTTGCATTTTAACCCTTTATTTTGCTTTGATGAAGGGTTAATGCCTGAAACATCAGCTTCTTACTTCCCACGTTGGTTGGCATACCTCAACGTTTTGTTGATTTTGTCCATTGTTTTACTTGCCCATTGAGGCAGATTGACACGTGTTTTGAGGAGCACGACTCGTTCTTCATTCTATATGTTTGTGTTTCCCGTTCATGATGTAGTGAACCCAGCTTCACGTCCCATATATGCTTGTCCATGTTATACTACTTAATGTCCTTGTAATTTATATAAGAGTACACTGATGGGTACTAATGCCTTTGTCTTGCGTGTAATATATGTACAAGTTCTTCCACAAGCCATAGATCATTGGGAAAGAAATTAATTTAAAACAACATCCATGTGCTAATAAACATGACCAGAATATAAATATTTCATTTCATTTTATCTTGATCCAAAGCCGGTTGAATCCACCTATTGGATTTCTTTTCAAATCTGTTTTTTTTTTTTTTTTTTGTTCATTGTGTGTCTCTACAGGTAATACGCTATCATGCTCGTGGGTAGATATGTGGCCCACTTTTTCGCTAACTGATCTGCAGTCCTTTTTGTAAAAGTATTCCTGTCCTCTTCTCCGATTTTTCAAAGCCTTGATGCGTGGCCAGCATTGAGTGCGCCTCTCGCGCGGCCTGGTAATTAACCACTGACTGATAATTCGCCGACAGAGCTGTGTCAGCAGGGAATGAGGTCGGCTCGCATGGGCGCCAGAGTGAGCCATAGGAGTAGCACGCTGCGCGTCTTACATTTGACTTGGCATGGGTCAGCACACGCACATGAGCACGCAAACAAACACTTGGCCAAGCACATGGCTGCATCTCCAGCCACTCCTGTAGCTGGGTGGGCAGTTCTGTGTGACAAGATTATAGTACCGGCGCTTATCGTGATGGTTTCCATTTTGTTGTTGCTGGCGCATAAAAATGCTTATCCAAGAGTGTGAATTATATCATCGTCCAGTTTTATTGTTTTACTCTTTTGGATGCTGTTAAAAGAATTTCTTGTATAGAGTCTGTGAATAGACATTGACTTCCTGGATATTGTTTAAGAAAAAGTTGCATAAACACTGAAATATAAAATGATTATTTAGTTTTGAGAATCCAAGATGTGTCGGGAGGGGTTTTTTGTATACAAGTGAACACCTATTTTGTTGAGATTTTGAGCCTTTTATTCCCTCTTCCTCAATGTGTTCTGCATTTGCTTCATGGAACATGTGTCGATGGAACTGCACACCTAAACTTCCTTCTGCCTAGCTGTGTTTGAGTCCCATTCTGAAAGCACAGCGTTTATGGCAGGCGTCAAGCAGTGAATGGGACAGATGATTTTGCCTGGCCCTTGTGTGGCTGTGTGCTGCCACCCTAATTAAGACTGATGGTGCCAAGGCAGGTCCTTTCGCCTGGGTCAGGCCTCAAAGGAAGTGGGCTGTGTGGCTGTCCAGCCGCAGGGCACTGCACCCACGATATTGGCGCTGATTTTTACTTGGCTAGCCAGAGCTTGCTCGAAAAGAGATAGCAATCGAACTGGGTGACGGCAAAATCCGTCATAGTCAAAGTGGGATGAGCAGTGGGTTGGGCAGGGCAGCTCCGGAGGCGAGGAATCGCCGTGTGCTGCCACGCTCCACAACGCTTGTCGTTGCACATGTTAGCTCATATATGCCTGCCGTGCGAAGCTTCCTGAGCAGCTCAGAGGCAATACCTAGGAGATGGAATTAAAAGATTTCTCTTCTCCAGCTTTTTTTCTTGCCACAAGAAGACTCACTCAAAATATTGCACCACATTGCAACTGGCATGGTTTCATTGTCTTTTGCAGAGTAAACTCTCTCTGCAGAGTAAACAGCATTCCAACTTTACAATTTTATGCCTCTTTTGCATTGTCCTTAATTTCCCACTTTGTGGTTGCTTTACCCATAAAGAGACAGTTTGGATGTAATTACTTAGTTTGCCATGCTGCGTCACCTGTTTACGGAAGTTATTTTACTTCCTTATTTTTACATGGATACATGTTGCATCTATGTACAACATCTTGATTGACTCGTGCTGCAGTTTTTTTATATTTAAATGCGACAGATTTTGTTTTTGTTTCATTTTGATTCATATTTTAAGGTTTTATTTGTTGATCTCGTGCTGCAGTTTTTATTTTTCAACGATGAGTCGGAGGATAACTAGCGCATTCTTCGTCCACAAAGGAGTTTGGCGGTGGTGGTGGTGGTGTGTGTGTCTGTCTGTTTGAGTGTTGTGTGCAAATATATCACCAATGCAATTGCTGTGGGTCTTCAAGACCGAGGAGCAACGGGAGGCACTGCTTATGTGGAACAAATCTATATCGGTGTCTATTAAAAGTAATAATTGGGCTGTTGCTGATTTATCTTTTCTATGACCTGACAGATCATTGGTATGCCATGTTGTCATTTCCAGAGTCAAATCGACATGGTTGTACTCATCCCTTGGGCAGGGATTTGTCCAGGATGCAGGTGATGACTTGACTCGTCTTTGTCAAAATATACTGAGGGATCATTAATGCTCACCAGCAATCAATGCTTGTGGTCATGTACCCAGCTTAAAGCCCATCTGATGGACGCTGCACTCGTTGATGTCCTGCCTGGGAAACACCAATCCAACAGTTTTGTAGTCATGCTGAGATTGAACATATTTTGATACCTCTGCATCATCTTTTCAAATTATATCACACTGGTGAAGAACCCGTTCTTGTGGACGCTATTTCCCCCAGAGTTCGATGGGAGGACCTGCAATACTTTGGAGTGGCACTTGTATGACACACATTTGCATCAAGAGTATCAGGCCTTCACCCCCTACCTATCGGACTCTCTCTCTCTCCCTCCTCTCCCCCCTCCCGCCCCCGCCCTGGGTACGACCAGCAGACTTCAGTTCACCCCGTCTCATGATGATTCAGGAGTGCATAGAAGTCACACACATACACTACTCCAATTATATATCTGTATAGGCATATATTGAAGCTAAATAATTAGGTTGCTGCTTTCGTTGAAGCATACTGAAATACATAAGTACAATATGGAAGCGTGTGTGTGTGTGTGTGTGTGTGTGTGTGTGTGTGTGTGTGTGTGTGTGTGTTGTGTGTGTGTGTGTGTGTGTGTGTGTGTGTGTGTGTGTGTGTGTGTGTGTGTGTGTGTGTATATGTATATATGTGTGTGTATATATATATGTGTGTGTATATATATATATATATATATATATATATATATATGTATATATATATGTATATATATATGTATATATATATATATATGTATATATATATGTATATATATATGTATATATATATATATATGTATATATATATATATATATATGTATATATATATACTATATATGTATATATATGTATATGTATATATATATGGTATATATATATATATATGTATATATATATATATATATGTATATATATATATATATATGTATATATATGTATATGTATATATATATGTATATATATTATATACTATATATCTATATATATATATATATATATATATATATATATATATATATATATATATATGTATATATATATGTATATATATATGTATATATATATGTATATATATATGTATATATATATGTATATATATTGTTGCGAATATGGAATTTGGCCTCCCATATCCGCTTGTAAATATTCCCCTATTTCTCCAATACTCCCCAACTTTCCCCAATCCCCCATTCCCTAGTCCCATTGTCTGTAAACACAATCAGTAGAGCCGACCTTCCCCTTATTCCCCCATTAAATGTCGTGCCCAGGTCCACGCACCACACGTAGACAACTTTCGGACATCTTGCTAGTTATTCTTAGTCTATGTCAGTTTAAGGCCTCGTTTCCATTAATTATGACTCTTCGTTGCACCAGAATGTGATTATATGGCACCAGTAGTGAGTTTAGGACCTTTCCCATACCTCCTCCCATCTTCTTCCCCGTCTACAACAACAGAGGGGCACGGCGCTGCGCGGGGGGGGAGTGTGCGTCCTCCCACCGGCTCGGTTCGCCGCCATCGACAATGCGCTCCAGACGATGCGCTCCAGACCATGCGCTCCACGGGGTTACCACGAAGGGGCTCCTTGTCAGCTCCTCGTCAAGGGCGGAGCCTGGTAAACCCCCCGCACTCACCAATGAGAAGCAACGTGCCGATTCCACGAGGCGGAGCTTAAAGAAGCCGAGGGCGTGTCACTCCCCGCCGGATATACGCGGCCACGCGCCAGATGTGACGTCAGATGCGCCCCCAGCTGGAGAAAGAACGTTGCCTACGACCGCTGAGAGGAAGAGAACCCGCCTGTGAAAGAACGTTACCACCTCGAGCGCTGTGCAACCTTCCGCATCTCTGGACCGGACCGGGTCGACCCTGTCCTTGAGCCAAGAGTGCACCTTGAGCCCATCGATACCCGCTGTCCTTTTCATCAACCCCCGTGTGAGTCAGCCTTGTCCCGTTTGCCTGTCGTCTGTTGGGGAATAATATAAGATTGTGTCTAAGTGCTTGTCTTTCTATGTTGTACCTCTCGTCCCTGTAATCTGACCTTCCGCACGGAATATAATCTCCTCCGGAGGTCTTGAGAACCGTATCCCTGGTGTCTGTCATTATAATTCAGCCGTGTGTCTTCTTTTTCCTTATTGAGCCAGCGTGGCGCGGCTTCGTCAACGTTCGAGTACAATCGGGTAATTTGTGCGGACACGACGGCCATTCCGCTCGGCCCACCTAACATCAAAGTCGTGTCTGTACAATTGGTGTCGAGGAGTGAGATTCGGACCCGGGACTAAATTAGTTAGGCCCAAATTTTGGGAGGGAAAATCGAGCCGGAGCGCATACGGCGCTCGACCAAATCGATCCGGAGCGCGGGTCCCGCGGTTACTGCGCTCGACGAAATTATAACAGCAAATTTGGATTTGTTTTACGAAACTCGAATTTTGCAAGTCATCAAGACGGCTGGGTGGTAGGGGAGAGTGAAGCAGGGTCGGTCCAGGACCAATTGAGGGACGCGAGGAGAGCGAAGCAGTGAGGGTAGCAGGTTCGCAAAATAGCGCCGTCACGCACGAAGTAGCGGGCGCGCAAAATGGCGCCTCGCAGATGGCCACGGCGTCCACGCCCGCGGACCGTGGCAGCGCCCCCGATGGATTGGGGCCTTTTTTTCATACAAATGAAGGCCCTTATGGCCCAGAATAGCGAGAAAATGAGGGAGGAAATGAGGGCTGATAATGAGCGGTTGGGAAACCGGATGGATGCTCAGAGTGAGCAATTGGGGGTAATGGGGGACCGGATGGATGCTCAGGGTGAGCAATTGTGGGTAATGAGGGACGAAGCGAGGGGTACCAGTGAGGGATTAGACAATAATTTTAAGGGATTAGACAATAATTTTAAGGGATTAGACAATAATTTTAAGGGATTAGACATGAAATTTGGGAAATTAGACGATAGATTAGGGGAAATACAGGAGGGGTTAACGGGGGTAGAAAACAGAATGGCCGCTCAAGAGAATCAAATGGAAGGGATGCAAAAGGGGTTAGAGGGGGTAGAAAATAGAATGGCTGCCCAGGAGAATCAGATAGAGGGAGTGAAAAATGGGTTAGAGGGGTTAGAAAACACCATGGAAGGCAAATTGAGGGACATGAGGGACCAAGCGGAAAGGGAAGTTAACCAAATGGGGCAGCAGATAGAGGGGGTCAGAATGGGGGTAGAAACCAAACTGGATGCTCACAGGGAGGAAATGGAGCAGATGAGGGTGGCATCTGGGCAGGAGATGCAAGTGATGGAGAGGGAGATCAGGAGAGGAGTGAGTGAGGAGGTCGGAGGAGTGCGCGAGGAGGTGAGGCACTGTAAGGAGCACATGGAGAAGGAGGTGAGAAAGGGGACTGTAAAGTTACAAGGGGGCATAGAGGTCCTGACGCAGGAGGTGGAGCAGCTGACGGTGGGACAGACGGAGTTAGTGGAGCAGGTTCAAAGGAACACTGCGGTATTAGGAGGTTTAAAAGCGACACAAAACGACATAAAAAACGACTTAATAGCGACAAAGAGGGAATGTCAGATGGTACGTGAGGGACTGACAACGAGGTTGGACGAGGTGATAGAGGTAATGGAGACGAAGGACCGACAGGTAAGGACGCACATGGAAACGGTCAAGGTAGCCTTGGAGGGACGAGCTTGAGGAGACGTACCGGGGAATAAAAGAGGTGAAGCACAAATTAGAAGAAGTGGAAGAAGGGATGAGCGAAATTAAGAAGCGACGGAGAGGGGATAAGAAAGAGATAAAAGAGGAGATAAAAGAATTGGTCCAAAGTCTGTGTTTGGATCGTGATGATGTGCTCATTAACCGGATGAGGGATTCGCAGGTGATGGAGGAGAAGCGAAGAGGAAGAGGACCCGGTGTAAGTGGTGACCAATATGGTCGTGCGTATGATGCGCCAGGGGATTTAATAAGCTTGGGGGTCGAGATAGACCCGGGGTGTTCGTGAGAGGCCGTTGGTGAAGTGTGCGACAGGTCTGGTGTGCGAAAGAGGAGGTGTGCGAGAAAGTCCGACTCTGGGGTGTGTGAGGAAAAAGTGTGTGCCGAGGAGTGAGTGTGCCGTCAGGAGTGAGTCGGTCGTAGCGCGTGTGCGAGGGGGCACATGGAAGCGCGGTGTGGTGAGTGTTACAGAGGATGTAACGGGAGAGTGTGCGCGAGAAAGGGGTGTGACGGACAGGTGCACGAGGAAAGAGTGCGCTGTCAAGAGTAAGGGTGAGTGCGCTGTCAGGAATGGAGGTGAAAGTAGTGAGAGTGACATGGAGCGTGAGTTAGTTGTGACAGGTGAGCGAGGATGTACACCTGGGATGGAAGGATGCACACCTGGAATGGTAGAGCGTGAGTGGGAATGCACGCTGGAGTTGGTGGTGAGGCACGTGGTTGGGTGTGCGAATGAGAGCACACCTGTGATTGTCACAGAGGAGGTGACTGAGGAGGGGGCGCGAAGAGGTGTATTGGTGAGGTGTGCGAGCAACGAATGTGTGCCAAAGTGTTCGGTGGTCAGGTGTGTGACCAAGGCTGTGAGTGGAATGGGTGTACCTGGGTGTGTAAGGAAAGGTACGAGGAGCATGGGCACGGCTGGATGTGTGAACAAGGAACGGGCTGCGGGGTGTAAGCGTCCAGGTGAAGCATCGACGTTAGACGGGGTAGAGTGTAGAACGACTTATGGCCGAATCGGGCCCTCGGTGCGTGCCGGGCCTCGCTTTGAACGGCCGCGTCCGTGCTCCACTAGGCGGAGCTGGCAGCCCGATAGAAAGGGTCGTCATGGCGACCACTTTTTGTTGAGACGTGCCGGCAGGTCGAGATCGGGACATTGGATGGCTCCACGCCGAGGTGGTGCGTGGGATCTCGGCCCGGGTAAGCCCCCGTCCCTGCCCCGAATGCCGGACGCATCCAGCCGCTGGCACAAAACAACCAGCATCCATTGCTTGGCTTTACGAAGCCGGGCTTTGGACAGGGATTGGCGCACCGAGAGGTATTAGTGAGTCGACTGGGTGATGAGGTTAGTGTTTTGGACCCAAAATTGGAGAAAAACAAAATTTTGATGATTGGCAAGGGATAGGCAGTAGTGATTGGCAGATGATGGGCAGTGGTTGGCAAATTTTTAATTTGTTGAAATTTGATGTGCAAAATTGGTAGTGAGAGACCCCCGATGTGGTGGGATGGCAAATCCACCATCCTTCCCATAATTGGGGCAAATGCGCAATAGTTTATGGGGTGTATGGCAGTGAAAACTAGCCCGGGTGGGTTAGGTTATATCAATAGGGCCCTAGAAGATGACAGTAGGTAACGTTAAGATTAGTTAGTGACTGATACCTGTAGTGGGGACGCAGGTAGATTAGTGTGGATGATAATGACGAGGGAGCGCAATAGTTTAAAGGGACGACTGGGAAGCGCAAGTTTCAGAAGGGAGTAGTTAGCTGAGATGATGCCGTGTGTGTGAGGATTGAACAGGTGTGATTGCACAGGTGTGTGTGCAACTGGACAGGTGTGTGGAGCAGTGAGTGAGTAGTGAGTGTGTGGATCAGCGCGAATGCGCTTGGGGAGAGAAGGGTGCAGGCGGCACCAAGAATGAGAGCACAGGTGTGCAAGTACAGGTGTGTGGAGAGAGTTGGAGTAAGTGGTACAGAGTGGTGTGCATGGTGCGAAGGTGTGGATGGGGGAAGAGTGGACCCCTTTCACGAGTACCCGGGGCGGGTAGTGTAAGTGTTAGGTAGAGGGTACAGGTAAATTGTGGTTGGATATTGGCATCTGTGGTGCGGTTGCAGAATGGTGTTGTGGATGGGTGCATTAGTGTTGTGGAAATGGCTGGGCGTGTAGCCTGTTAGTGTGTGTAGTTGGTTGGGCACTCCACCACTGTGAGGATGTCGGCCAGGTGAGGCCGCAGGTGGGCTCTGGGAGCCGGTAGAGTTGTGGATGGGGCCCGAGGATCCGGAGGATGGACCCGGGTAGCCCAGTGCCAGAGAGGGCACCGAGTGGGGAGAGTGCCAGAGGGCCTTCCCCAGGTAGTTAGGTTAGGGTGAGGAGCAGGTAAGCTCGGAGGCAACTGCAGTGGTGGAGGTGTGCAGGTGGGTAGACCCACTGGGAGAGGTACACGCCACAGCCCAGAAATTGTGCGAGGGCACCGGGAGATGAATCGGGGGAGTGAGACCCCAAATTGAAAAGCACCACAGTCTGGCCAATGGGAATTGGTTTTTAGAACCCAATAGTGTAAGAGGGCCAATGGTTTGGCCGGAGAAAGACCCCGGGTAGTGTAAAGTTGTTAAAGTCACTTAGGAAATAGTTAGGATTGATGAACCTGTCGCACCATACTCAGCCACTTACCTGTGGTGATGATGATGACTCCACACCTGTGTTTTCTTTGTTTTGTGTTGCAGGAAGTAAGAATTGTTGTGAGGATTTGTGAGACGCATCACGACGTGGATGAGACATTGGGGTGATTCCATCTCTCCCTCCCTAGGAGGGACTGATGATGAATTGGTGATGGCAAATTTTGATGTTCAGTTGAAAATGGCAAATTTGATTGGTTAGGAGGGAGAGAAGACGAATTTGGTATATGGGAGGAACGGGGAAGACAGTAGGGATGTTTGTTGATTTGTAAAGTAGATGTTTATGAGTAGTGTTGTGTTGTGTGGATACAGTAAGGGGTAAGGGAGGGGCCATGTAGGTTACCTGGTGGGGGGGGCGTACGATAGGAACGTACCTGTCTCACCTGGTTCCCTGTGCCCCCAGTGTGCATCACCTTACATTGCGTGCACTTTTGCGCCCTTACCACCTTACTCACTTGTCTGCTTCTTTTGTCTCCCACCTCCGAGGATCTGGCTTTGGGGTAGAGAGAGAGGAGAGAGAGGTGCTGGCTGCGCAGTTGTGGGCCTGCACTTTCGCTGTTTGCTGCCGGGATCGATACACCATATGGACCGCAATGTTTGTGGCCACCCACAATGGACCGCAGTTCGTTTGCGGCCAAGCACCACCCGGGGATGGACCTATGGGTCAACGTGGCACCTATGCCATACAGGTGAACCACTTTTAGTTAACACCAAGTGCACCACAAGAAGAGCAAGAGACACCTGCAGGGTTAGGGGTTGTCGAATTTATTTTTATTCCAATGAACAATGGTGACTGCACCGATTGGTGGTGGGGTGGTGCTTTTGATGCTCGGGAAGGGTGCTCTGTACGTTATTAAAGGCCGTCGGCCACAGAGCACTCGTGGGTTGGTGTATCGATGTTGGCAAGCGCGCTCTCTCTATGCATAACATCTGCATGTGTTCCTCCAAAAACAGGTCCTGGATCGTAGTGTAAATAGCAGCGTAGTCTTGTAAATAATGCTCCCTACCGGCTGTATGTGTAGTTTGAGAATTCTTTCCGGATTCGGTTATCCTGTGGGTGTGTTTCTGTGAGGAGAAGGGTGCAACGTCGCAGGGGGACATATTTACTCATTTGTGAATATCTGTAAAACTGTCGCACTCAGGGTAGAGTTAATAGTAGAGGGAACTACATTGCGTGCCACACTAAAGTAGGTAAAAATTTATCGGGTCGGGACGCCCCGAGGGTAGAGAAGGGTGCAATGTTGCGAATATGGAATTTGGCCTCCATATCCGCTTGTAAATATTCCCCTATTTCTCCAATACTCCCCAACTTTCCCCAATCCCCCATTCCCTAGTCCCATTGTCTGTAAACAACAATCAGTAGAGCCGACCTTCCCCTTATTCCCCATTAAATGTCGTGCCCAGGTCCACCGCACCACACGTAGACAACTTTCGGACATCTTGCTAGTTATTCTTAGTCTATGTCAGTTAAGGCCTCGTTTCCATTAATTATGACTCTTCGTTGCACCAGAATGTGATTATATGGCACCAGTAGTGAGTTTAGGACCTTTCCATACCTCCTCCCATCTTCTTCCCCGTCTACAACAACAGAGGGCACGGCGCTGCGCGGGGGGGGAGTGTGCGTCCTCCCACCGGCTCGGTTCGCCGCCATCGACAATGCGCTCCAGACGATGCGCTCCAGACCATGCGCTCCACGGGGTTACCACGAAGGGGCTCCTTGTCAGCTCCTCGTCAAGGGCGGAGCCTGGTAAACCCCCCGCACGCACCCAATGAGAAGCAACGTGCCGATTCCACGAGGCGGAGCTAACGAGCCGAGGGCGTGTCACTCCCGCCGGATATACGCGGCCACGCGCCGGATGTGACGTCAGATGCGCCCCAGCTGGAGAAAGAACGTTGCCTACGACCGCTGAGAGGAAGAGAACCCGCCTGTGAAAGAACGTTACCACCTCGAGCGCTGTGCAACCTTCCGCATCTCTGGACCGGACCGGGTCGACCCTGTCCTTGAGCCAAGAGTGCACCTTGAGCCATCGATACCCGCTGTCCTTTTCATCAACCCCCGTGTGAGTCAGCCTTGTCCCGTTTGCTGTCGTCTGTTGGGGAATAATATAAGATTGTGTCTAAGTGCTTGTCTTTCTATGTTGTACCTCTCGTCCCTGTAATCTGACCTTCCGCACGAATATAATCTCCTCCGGAGGTCTTGAGAACCGTATCCCTGGTGTCTGTCATTATAATTCAGCCGTGTGTCTTCTTTTTCCTTATTGAGCCAGCGTGGCGCGGCTTCGTCAACGTTCGAGTACAATCGGGTAATTTGTGCGGACACGACGGCCATTCCGCTCGGCCCACCTTAACATCAAAGTCGTGTCTGTAACAATATATATATATATATGTATATATATATATATATATATATGTATATATATGTATATATATATGTATATATATATATATATATGTATATATATATATATGTATATATATATGTATATATATATGTAATATATATATATATATATATATATCTATCTATGTATATATATGTATATATATATGTATATATATATATATATATATATATATATATATATATATATATATATATATATATATATATATATATATTATATATATATATATATATTGTTACGGAACCTGACGTCGGCCTCGGTTCCCGTTATCGAGGGGGCATGAAGCCCCTCGTCTGTTACTGACCGACGTGGTCCCGGGGGTATGACGCCACGCCCGGTCGGCGCTGGGTAGGGTTTTAGGCCCACAAGTCCTATGACCTAAATACCAGCGCTTCCCGTTACGCGAAGGAACACCCCCCGCTCACGGCCGGCAGCGTAATGGATGTTGCGCGAGCGAAGCGAACCGCGGCGTGAGCCGTTTACCAAGACTAGACCCGATTCCTTAAACGTTGGCCAAAATCGTGCCACAGGTATTCAATGGGGAAAAGACAAAGACGACGGATGTGAAGAAGAAGAAGACAAAAAGGGTTTGAAATACGACTATAATTTATTACTACTATTTACAAGACCAAAGAAACCAAGGAGAAGGAAGGATACGAAATAAAGACAGAAGGAATCAAGGAGACACAGTGCAACGAGACACAGTGCAACGCTAGCTTACCTACAGTCTTAATTATACCCAGGACGAGACACACAAAACGGACGACAATCAAACTCACACGAATGGGGAAATGAAGGCAGGAACGATTGGCTGGAAGGAGGGGAAGGTCCAAGTGGTCCACAGAGCTGGAAGGGTGCGGGTGGTGGGGTGTGATCCCGGCTCGAGTTGAGCAGCCGCCGACTCTCCCCAATCGGCCTCCGCACGGCGACGTGGGCTTCTTGGCCGCAACTGTCGTCACCGCCCGTCGACGCTCCAAGCTGCGGTTTGTTCACAAGCTGCGGTGGACTCTTTTGTGCGTCTCTCTCCGAAGCTCGTCTCACCTCCTCTGGATTTATCTCAGGTGCATCCCGTGGTGGGGGGCGTCACTCCCGGGTTATATAGGCCACACCCTTCAACCTTTTCGAACCTCCTCGATCGCTCTTCCTCCGCCCTCTCCAGCCAAAACCCCTTTGGCTGGGTTGGTTGAGTGGGGGCCGACTCACTCCTCCCTCTATGACGAGGTGGAGACACGCCCTTTCTTCTCCGAGCTGGAGCACATGGCAATGGCGGCGAATGCAGTTGGCAATCGAGGCTTTAGGAATGGGAATGAAAGGGAATGGAAATGAAAGGGAATCTACTCTATTTGAATTCGGTGCAATGGAGTATTAATTAATGGAAGACAAAGCCTTAACCTAATACACAGAATAAGGAAATAACTACCAACAAGCATGAAATCTATGATTGGCTAACGCGATTGTATATGACCTAACGAAGGGACAGCCTTTGACCTTTATACACAACTGGAGGAAGGAGGGTGATATTTTTACAACAATAAAAAAACACTTCTCATTTCCACAACAATATATATACAGTATGTATATGTATGAATGAATGAATGAATGATCGTTTTTTTAAGGCCATTTTTCCCCCGCTAGAGCAGGGGCTAGCCTATATATATACAGTATATATATATATATATATATATATATATATATATATATATATATATATATATCTATATTATAATAGCCGTAGATGATTCTGTCTGTCTTTTTTTTTATCTGTTGGGTGTCTGTCCGGGGTGTGGCTTACTCGGTTTGCAGAGTAGCTCCACCCATAGCTCCACCCATTCTGGGAGTGGCTATAAAACAAATATCCACCATTTTTATTAACTCGCATAGCTTTGAGTCCTGTTTTGTAGGCCCGTGGTGTCTTGCTCTCCCCCAGTTTTATTTCAAATCAAATTCGATAAATCATTTCATTTTTCACAGTCGCTAACATAGTTTTAGACTCGGTTGAAAAAAAACGGGAAGAAAATCCGATGAAAGTTGCCGTTTATAGAACGAAATGAATTCTCAAAGGCCTGTAACTTCAAGGCCATTGAGTCTCTCTCACGCCTTTATCTCCAATCTAACTCACCATATGATTTCATTTTTATCGATGGTTTTACTTTTAGACTCGGTTGTCAGCAATAATTGAGAACAATCCACACACGCGGGAAAATGCAGAGATATATTTTTTAAAATCGCGTCATGGTGTATCATACACCGCCCAACATGACACCGCCGGCAATGTGTCGATATATATTTAAAATTCGCTTTTGCTTTTCTGTTATGATATATTACTATTTCGTTTGATGATAGTCGTCACAAAAACGTCAACAATGATGCCGACATATATTTCTTCGTTTTTATTTCATTCAACATATTAGCCGGAAGTAAAATATGTTTCAGGAAATTACCGAGAGATATTTCTTCGTTTTTTTTATTAGTTATGTGCGCATACACTTTAAATAGGTTTATTTGAAATCTTTAATTTTCCACA
>NC_136268.1:62020035-62237535 GCF_964187855.1 Myxine glutinosa | reverse complement strand
ACATCCAACAACTAATGGGACGCAAACGGGGCGCCCAGTTTAGCGGTACACACATTGATGAATCACCCTGCCTGTGATTCACCCATGACAGGTTATAGCTGGGTCGGGATTCAAACCCAGGCTGGACAGTTTAGAGTCAAGTGTGCGTACCTCCAGTCCAGGCCATCCTGCCAACTTGTATGCTGCATACAGGTGAAAATATAAAGCGCGAGATATTTTTATATATACTGTATATTTAAAAAAAAATTGGTGTGGTTTTTGGCGGGCTGGAACGGATTAATAGCATTTCAATTCATTTTAATGGGGAAATTTAATTTGAGAAACGAGCAAATTGAGTTACGAGCTCGTCACAGAACGAATTAAACTCGTAAGTCAAGGTTTCACTGTATATATATATATATATGTATATATATAGTTGCGGATCTCAGCGCCGGCCTTCTCCCCTTACCAAGGGGGGATTAGTCCCCTTGTCTTTGACTGGCCGACGGGGACCCGGGACCCATGACGTCCTTCCCGGACAGCGCGAAATAGGGTCGTAGGACTAGAATCACTATTACCTAATTACTCGCGCTGCCCAGAAACGAGGAAATAAACCCCGCACGAATCACGCGTGCTGAGACGCCGAGCGGTGCGTACACGCGATCCGTGCCGTTTAGTTGGTGAACCCGGTTCTAGCGATCTTACTCGTACCATGCTTAGCCAATGGAGAAATCACACAGGCGATCGAATTGGGAAGAAAGGAATAACAAGATTTATTTACACTATTTACAATGATTCCAGAAAAGAGGACACAGTGCAGCCTTAAAAACAGTCTTAACTTAATCTTTAGGACAAACGGGCCCGTCTCACACACAGACACATTCACATGGGGTTTGCAGCTGCAGGATGATGTTCACCACGTCCAGGGATGGCTCTCGTGCAGCTCCCTCCGGCCTCTGGTTCGTCCCGGGCAGATGGTAAGTAGAGGGGCAGGAGCTCTCCGCGTGTCGTTTGGCGCACACGGGATAATACGGGGCGAACGGTAGGGTCTGGGCTCTGGCAGTTGCCGGTTATCACTGGCGGCTATTGCCGCGTTCACTCGCGTGGCTGAATAGGCGATATTCACCACCGGCGTGTCTGGCTGCCTTTCCTTCGGCGCGTACATAATACTGAGATATAGCGCAATGCCCCCAAAGCGAGCGCTGTTTCAGTCGAGTCCTGTTCACCACTCACTCGTGCTCTCTCTCGTGCTCCTTACAACAAGTCCCTGCAGCGCTAGTCCTCCTGGTAAGTCATGTCCAAGGGCTTTTTTGCCAAGACTTTTATAGGCACGCCCCACAAACCTTCTAGCCCTTACCAGACGCGCCTCTCCACTCCCTATCACGCCATGTCCTTAGAGCCCTGGTTGGCTGGTGGCCCTTACCGTCATCGCCTCTGACGCGCTGCCTTGATGCCGCCCCACCCCGACCCCGCACTTCTCCCTCTTAGGCCTACCTCGTGTTACTCGACTAGTGAGCGAGCAAAGGGCAGCAAACGCTGCTGGCAGCCAAAGCGTAATAAATGCTGCGGGTAGCCAAAGCGTAACAAACTGAGGGATCAGCCAAATGGGGCGCGGGATCAATTACGCCCATAGAGATGGAATTGGAGGGTGGACGTAAAATTGAATGGGACCTAAACTCATGTCTTTACACAACGCAGATATTACTAGTGGAAATGGCCTATACTTACACATACTATGACATAACTAATACTACAAGGTGGCCTACGTGTATCACACATCCTTGTCACACATCCTCCTTCTTTCTGTCCCACACACTCCCAGCCGAGTAAGAAATGCAGAAAAGGAATTGCCAATATACCCTCGACACCCCACCTCAAATGGCTGACACGAAACTCGCCAACCCTTCTCCCGGCACTCTGCCTCCAGCTCACTGTACTTTCCTCTCTTCCTCTCGTGAACCTCCTCCATCTTCTCTTCCCAAGGTACCGACAATTCCCCTAAGATGACCTGTCTTGTTGCACCTGACCAAATGACAATGTCAGGCCGCAACCTTGTCACACAGATCTTCTCTGGGAATACCAATTGTGGCTTTAGGTCTGCCACCACCTGCCAATCACAAGCATCTGACAGCCCTCTTGCTTTCCACCTCCTCCTCTTTCCACCTCTTATCACTTGGCCCTCTTTGACAAACCACACCTCTCCCCCATCAGTCTCCTTCTCCACTCTTCTTTCTCTCGACCTCAGCACCTCTTGTTGCACCATCTGCACCACCACCGCCAGCACCTGATCATGTCGCCACCTGTATTGACCTGCTGCCAATGCTACTGAACATGCACTCAGTGCATGCTGCACTGTTCCTACACCTCCACACAAATAACATCTCTCCTCCTGCAACAACCCCCACAATCTCAAGTTTACTGGTGATGGAAGCACATCATACGTTGCCCGCAACAGGAAATTCAACAATATTGGCTCCATCCTCCAAATCTCTTGCCACTTCAATATCCTCACCCGCACACCTTCCCACTTAGTACAAGCACCTTGCTGTGCCTGACCGACTGCTTTCACATATCTCCCCTCCTCTTCCTTTCTTCTCACCTCCCTCTCAACCATCTTCCTCCTCTCTTTCACACATGCCTTTCCCCATCGCTCATGCTTCATCCACCCCAAGCCATGCTTCCCATGCTGTACCATCCCCATGACCTTCTGTTGCAACCACTCCTCCATCTCGTCCACCTCTGCTCTTGCATTCCACTTCCGACTTCCCTTCTTCTCTGGGAGAGCATTCTTTACCACTGCATCACTTGAATCCCGCAACATCATGAACTCCCGCACCCTCACCACCTTAAACTCCTCGGTTAATGATGTCAAGGGAAACTGGAGTTTTCCACCCTGACCATAAAAGGCAATGTTCGTCAAACAGCGTGGCACTCCCAACCACCTCCTCACAAACCCGCTTACCACAACCTCCATCTTCTCTGCATGCCCAATTGCAATATCATACATCATCAATGGCCACAATACTCGTGGCATCAATCCAAACTTCAAACACCATACCTTCAACTTACCTGGCAAACCACATCCATCAATCCTCTTCAAACCTCTCAAAAGCTTGTTTCTGACCTCCTCCACTCTTCCAACATCATTCAACTCCACTGTATACTATCTTGCCAAACTCTTCACAGGGGCCTCTACCAATGATGGAACCACCTCCCCTCCCAGCTCAAACCTGTGCATGTTATCCACCACTCCTCTTCTCACGACCACACTCCTTGACTTTCTTGCTTTAAATCCCATTCTTGCCCACCGCATCAACCTTTCCAGTCGTCCCAGTACCTCTACTGCTGCATCAGCGGACTGTTGGACAACTGTCAGGTCATCCATGAAAGCAAACATTACTGGCAACCTCTGACCAGGGGCTAGCTCCACTTCTTTCCCATGTTCACTCACCGCACGTATCAACAACTCCATAACCAGCACAAACAAAATAGGGGAGATGGTACATCCCTTCGGGATCCCCACTTCCAACTTCTGCCACTCTGTTACATAGGACTGTGTCGCAAACCGCATCCAAAACTGATCATAATATGCCATCAAAAAATCCTTAAATCTCCGTGGCACCCAAACGAAATCCATGACATACCTGATCAAGGCACGCGGCACTGACCCATATGCATTCTCCAAATCCAGCCATACCACCGCCACATCCTTCCTTTGCCTCTTTGCCTCCTGTAACACTTGCCAGACTATTGCCGAGTGTTCAATGCATCCTGGTGATCCTGGTATTCCTGCCTTCTGCACAGAACCATCCACAAAACCATTCCTTCTGATGAAGCCTGAGAGCCGTGCTGCAAAGACACTCATCAATATCTTCCCATCTACATCGAGCAATGATATTGGTCTAAACTGCTCCAGTGTCACAGCCTCCTCCTGCTTTGGAATATAAACTCCTTCCGCCCTAGTCCATTGACTGGGCACCACTCCTTGCCTCCATACCACCTTCAGAGCCTTCCACAGATACTGCCTGATGCCTTCACAACTCTTAAACACCTTGTATGGCACTCCACTTGGTCCTGGAGCCGATGCCGCCCGTGCCTTCCTCAAAACTGCCTCAATCTCAGACATCTTTGGCTCTGACAAATCAAATGGAACACCTGGCTCTGTGTCGGTCTCACCAATCCTTCGATGTCCTCCACCACTTCGTTCCTCCTTGTGTCTGCATACGTGACACGCAGGTGACCTTCCAACTCTTCCTTTGGTACCTTCAGTACACCACCTTGAGACGGCTCCAACTAAATCCTTCATAAACTGAAAAGGCTTCTCAAAGAACCTCTTTCTCTTCCTCTGCCTCTCCTTTCTTCACCTCTTCATCCTTTCCACTCTCTTCAACTTCACCAACCTCATCCTCACCTGCTTCGTCAACACCTCAAGCTCATTCCTCTCCCCTTGCACTGTTCTCTTCCATCTTCCATTCAAACTCCTCAACTCCTTTCTCAACTCATGGATCTCCCTCTGCCTCCTGCTCAAACATGCCTCCTTCTCACCCCTCTCGACACACTCTTTCACTCCAAATGTGACACATGCATACTCAAACACAATCTCATTCATCTTTCTCAATCTATCTTCCACCCTTCCTTTCAACCTATGAAGTGCCCCACACATCACTCCATCCATTCTCTCCCATACTTCCCTTTCTCCCATACCTGGCCATTTCACTCTCCTCCTCCCATCCTTTCCCTGCTGAAGTACAACCCCCAGGACATACAACACTGTGGCTTGCTACCTGGCTGTTTCTCCCGGCCGTCTTACGTGTCCCCTTTTCAAAGGCACTGCGTTGCTGTACCTCCTCCTCACCCACCTTACGCACACACCCCATTCGGCTCTGATGGACATGCAATCCTCTCACCGACTCAAACTCACGTCCACACCCACACTTCTCTCGAACCTGCCCTGCCTCCACATGCACACCATCACACCATAGACATACATCTCCCACACGATCACTCCCACACCCTTTCCTGGCCTGATGGATCCTCAACCCTCTGATGGATCCGAACTCACGTCCACACTGACACCTTACCAGACTTGCATCCACAATCCGTTCTCGTTTGTCAACATCAGTATAGGGGTCTTTATCCGTTTTATCTGTCCGTTTGGGCCCATCTTCTGCCCCACCTCTCGGAGAGCCCTTGGGGTGTTCTCTATTTTTAACCAACACTGTAAATTATGGGTGCCACACAATCCAAACCATGCAGCTTGGCAAAATGGCTTACAAGGCCACCTGCCCCCGATGCTGTCTCTCTAGTGTCATATCTATATATATTTACGTATCTGGTGTGACCTTCCGTGAAGCGTTTTCATTGTGCAACATCTCGGATGATGCCATATTGAGCGGCTGCTCATTACATTAATCGATGTTATGAAGCGTTTTCATTCTATAACTCCTGGAGGATGACTTGTTTACGCAGCTGATGGGATATCCCGTGAAGCTCGCTTATAGTGCGGCTAAAATTCACGACCATGAAAAGGCAAAGCACACTGCCGCTAATGTCGACGCAAGTCATGTGGTAGATACGATGAAGTGTTTTCATTCTGTTCATTAACTCACAGGGGATGACGAGTTACACAGCTGGTGGGACATCCCACAAAACTTGCTTATAGTGTGGCTAAAATACGTACTGTATTTTAATCCGGCAGCGAATGTTGTGAAAATGTGAAGCACAGCGTCGTGAATGTTGAAGCAGGTCATGCTTGCGGTTTGTAGATGTTTTATTGTGGACGTCTGGCTACTTTGTACATAGCTAGTGAAAGATGGGTTTTATGACTGTCATGCTCACGGCTTGTGAATTTTTTTTTTTTTGCACCTGCCAAAAACCGCAAATTTGCTGGACACATGGTCATGAATGTGAATTTCGTCCATGAATTTCGGGGTCCCCGCGGGTGGCGTAATGTAGGTACGAGGTTTCAGAAATTCCTCAATACAATTATGATTTTAAGGTCACAATTTATCAATGGCAAATACACGGAGCCCGCGAATACGTGGAATCCGCGAATAGCGGAAACCCCCGAATGACAGGGTCCAATTGTGTACACACATATATAGCAGGTTTAAATCTCTCTTGGAATCATTAAATTTGTTTGCTAATTCGCTTAAGATGCTGTCTGGCATGGCGGAATATGGAGTCTTTTGAAGAACTTGCACCACTTTCGTCTGCCTGGGCCCACTCATTGATCACTGTCTCGGTGGTTTTGAGTTCCCTCGGCTCCTTCCATCATACGCCGCCGGCTCTCCCAACATCATCCGATCCTCCTTCTACCATCAGGATTCCAGTGCATTGTTCTTTTTGTGATGTTGTTTTTCATAATTATGCAGTACATGTGTAATCCATCTCCACCTCTTCATTTTAATTTCTACCATGATATTTTCCTTTTGAAGAATGAATGAATAGATCTAATTCCCTCAATAGCCACACTATTTTTCCTCCTTTAACCCGAATACTGCACATTTTTTTTCCCGTTGTACGGCTTTCTTCATTAATATGATGTTTCAACATTACAGGAACGTAAGCTATTTTTACTCCATTTTCCCTAAAGTTGCAGCACTGAATCCATTATTATGAGGGTCGGTACGAAAGTAATGCCTCTTATTTTTATGCCTCCCCGACGTAGTCACTGCAGGTATTATATTTTTGGGTTGTCCATCCGTGATAAGTTATTTGTGACTGTGATAACCTAAGAACAGCTGAAGGGAACTAAGTCAAACTGGGTACAAGTATGTATGATGATGTCAAGATAAACGGAATAGATTATGGGGTCAAGAGGTCAACGGTCAGAGGTCCGGTTTGGTAGAAATGCTGTTACTGCGCTAACTTGTGAACCAGTGCTGGGATTTTGACCAAGGTTGGTGTGTGTATATATTATGATGTAATAATGTAGGTGGAGGCATATCGGTCGACGTTGCAACCTCAAAGAATGCTGCTCTAGTTCAGTTCATAGAAAAGCTGTGAAAAAGCGTTGTCGGAAAGGAAATGTATGTGAGTACAATTAGACATTGGGCAAAGCGTTTCAAGAGCGGGGAAACCAATATATCGATGACATGCCTCGAAGTGGTCGGCTTGCAACCGCAGTGACACCGGAAAACAAGAGTCTGTTCATGCGCTCATTAAAGTGCTTTTCAGTTGATGGAGACGATGTGGAAAAATGACTTCATATTTGCCACATATGTTGTAAATATACAACAACAACAACAACAGGCATTTTAAGGCCATTTTCCCTGCTCGAGCGGCTGTTAGCCTTGCGGGCCCCATGACGATCTTCTCCATTTTGCCCTATTTTCTGCATCTCCCTATGTTAACCCCCTTGCCCGCATTTCTTCTTCCACCACCTTTTGCCAAGTCTTTCTCGGTCTTCCCCGTCCTCTACTTCCTTCTCCATTCATTTCCATCACTCTTCTCAACCAGTCACTTTCATCCTTTCTCAACACATGACCGTTTGGCGATTTGTCGTTTGGCGACTCATTTCAACCTGTTTCTCTTTACAGCATCCATCACAGGCTCTATTCCCATCATCTTTCGCAATTCATAATTTGTCTTCCTCTCTCTCTACGATACTCTACACATGCACAGAACCATTCACATTTCCACCCTTTCCAGCCTTCGTTGCTGCTCTACGTTCATTACCCATGTCTCGCTCCCATAAATCATAACACTTCTCACACATGCAGCATACACCTTTCCCTTCAGCTTCAATGACGCTCCCCTCCTCGTGAGCACGCCACTCAGTTCCCGAAACTTCTTCCATGCACATGTCACTCTAGCAACCGTTGTCGAGTCTGATCCACCTTCTCCATTCAGCATGTCTCCTGGGTAACAAAATGTTTTCAAACGTTCCAGCTTCACGCCGTCTCCAAGATCCAACTCAACATTTCCTCCATCTGCAGCTCCCTCTGTGCACACCTTACACTTGAATGTAGCTGCCACACTGGTTGATGACCCTCTCAGACCACTACATTTTTGATGAACCCACTCGGTGCACATTGTACATTGAATGGAGTTCAGTCCGACACCCTTCCTGCACACAGCACAGGGCCACTTCCCAGTTCTTTCCAACTCACCACATGCTTTACCACTTGCCATCACCTTTGTTTTTCTGATATTCACCTTCAGACCTTATTGTCTCCATACATTCCTTCCACTTGTTCATCTTCTCCTTCAGGCCATCCATACTCTTTCCAATCAATACCAGATCATCTGCATACAACAATTCCCACGGTAAACCCTCCTTTACGTTCCGAGCCAGCACCTCCATCACAGCTACAAATAGTAGTGGACTTAGTACCGACCACTGATGCACTCCCACCTTCACCTCAAACTCACCACTGTTCCCGTCCTTAGTCCTTTCAGCTGTGCGCGCTCTCTCGTACATAGCCATCACTACTCTAATCAACCATTCCTCCACTCCTAACTTCCTCAATGCCCATGTCACTACTTCACGTGGAACCCTATTGAATGCTTTCTCCCGATCAACAAACCCAAGAAACAACTTCTTCCTCTTCTCCATGTACTTCTCCTGTAACTGTAAAATGTTAATATGTTCCCTGTAATTTTCATTGTAATTGAAATCCTATTTAGTGAGAAATAAAAAAATGAGGCATTACATTTGTACTGACATTTGTAGTCTTAGCTTTCAAAGTGAAATCACTTTTTCACAAAGCTTCAGAATAATATTTTTCAACGTGGTGACCAGTAGTCATCCTCATGCATCCAATATTACGTGGATAAAAGTCTGTCATGCTTTCCTTATGTCGATGTGTTTCTGAGGCATTGATGAGAGTGGGGGAAGGAGGTGGGGTGGTTGGAGGGGGGTGAGGGGATGTTTTGAGGGGAGATTTCTCAAACCTTTGTATTACTTGTAGCTGCCAGATGGGCTTTCCTGCCCACTTGCAGTCATTTCCAAGTATGCTTCTGTCAAGCAGTGGAGGATATCAAGATAGATGACATAGTGTTAAATCCCACTTACAGACAATTTTTTAATTTTCCAGACGTGGCCGTTTTCTGACCGCCGAAGCGGGCGTAAAGAGCTAATTACATGTGGGTCTGAGCAAAAATAACTCCTCATTTTGGGCGAGAGCGAGCGAGAGGGGTTGGATTAATGGTGCTATTTATCTTGTTTTAAATTTCTGTCTCTGGCCAAGATAGCTGGGTGCTCCCCAAGGAAAATGAACGTAAAATGAAATTGAAGTCATAACTTAATAGGTTATTAAAATGGCTGAGCGCACATCACTTCTGTTTTGTATTGCTGTAAATTTGAAGAAAAAAAATCCACCCCCCCCCCCCACACTTTTTTGTGGAGGGGGAGGAGTAGTAGCATTATATATGATAAAGAGGGAAGTCTCGGCTGAGAAGCATTGCTGTTTTGGTGAGGGGGTGTGGCTTTTAGAGGTACATGTTGTTTGATGGGGGGGTGGGGGGAGGTGGGGGATGAAGGACTCATACATCTTTGTCAGAGGTGCCTGTGAGCCCAGATTTGTTTCTGCTGGGAGAGTAATTGCCAGAGGCATGTTGCGAGCCCTGCCTATTTTTGTTCTCGCATTTATTTTTCAGGAGGATGACAGATTACAAAATTTCTTGCCTCCAAACTGTGCCTTTTACAGGGCGATGTTGTACGTTTTATTGATAAAATGCTCTTTAGCCTTTTTCGCTTCATGTTTATGGCCATCTCGTTTTGGTGTGTGCCTTAAGTTTGGGTCGAAGCAATTCTTTACTGCTGCGCTGCCGAGAGCCGCACCTGTGCATTTCCGTTACGGAATTGTTTTCGAACGATATTGGCTCGCCGACGACTGCCGGAAAGAACCGTGCTTGTTCCCTTCAAAAACCGGCCACGTCGTGTTGAACCGCAGCACGACCTCTTCCATGCACTTTGCTTTTAATTGTACATTCATATTGCTATTTTTATTGCAGTTCGCTTTGCTGTATCACATTTTTTCTTTTTTTATTATTATTGGCCTTTAGTTGATAGATATTCATTAATTTCCCGTTTCAAGCTCACAAAGCTGGATTCAAAATGAGGCCGGATTTTCCACATGTGATTAAATGGACGTGAAGCTTGCAATGGGAAATGAAAGTCTAGCAGCAAAAGGTTAAAAAAAAAAAAAAATAATCGCGATCAGTCATAATAAATGTGATTACGAGTGGAACACTATAGGGAATATGCTTAAGCCTTTTGGCATGTGTCCAATTTAAACGAAACCAATATACCATATTCTGATTTCGAAATCTCTTGCTACTTTGGGCCTCTTCTGTTATATTGTGAACAGACTGGCAAAAGAGGAGGGTGGAGGTTGGTTATTCAAATCCCAATATTTTTTGACTGGAATATTTACTGGTGGTGCCACACTAGGAAGCTGACTGAACTTTAGTCTGGAAACCACAGTGTTTGACACTGTGTTGAAGGCTGCGAGCCGCGTGCTCTTCGATTTTACATTGGATGTTCCTTCGGTGATTTTTAACTAGCTGTTTAACTTCGGTTAATATAATAAACCTTTGTCGACCTCATTTTTTTTTCAAATGAAAGCATCATAAACACAATAATACGGTTTAATGATCACATATATGTATTTGGCAGAAGTTCTGCTGTATACAGTAATGGGTCTTCTTTGAGCATAATCGTTTTGCAGCTTCATATCTTGGAGAGTACTCTGCAATAAAACTGTTTCTTGTACTCGTCTTACTTGCACTTTTATTTGTTGCCACCAGTGGTGTGAATTTACTGATGAGAATGCCCTGTTTTATTCTTTATTTTCTAGAAACGTTTTGGCGTAATAAGTTGCTAGGAAAGTTACTTTATCATGCTGGATGTCTCTTCCCCCCTCCTTTTCTCAATCAACTCAATAAAACTACAGCAAGGAAAGCCCTGCAACAACATTTTGAACTTGGCCATTTGAGTGGAACTTGGCCGGTTGGGAGAATTTTGTGTGTGGGCGGAATAGGTGCTCTAACCTTGACCAGGTTGCTGTATATTGTGGAAGCAAATGTTGTCATTCGGCCCATTTAAACTGCACTGCAGATATTGTTCTTTATTGTCATTCATTTTTTTTGTTTGTCTAACACTTTTATTTTGTTTTACCTGTTCCATTTTTCCGCTATTCAGCTCCGCCGGGGGAAACTCCCTCTCCCAACCCCAACCCCTGCCCCAAACCACCTAGAAACCATTCAAGCTATGCCATGAGATATGCTTCGGCATATTCACGTTGGCGAGGTTAGGTGGTCACACACGGTTTAAAGATAAATGAATAAAATGTCGACTTCGATGCAAGAACAGAATGACAATAGAAGTAAGTTGAGGAATAAATGCACCCATGGCAGTTATTGGGAGGGATAAGTTAAGTTCAGAAGTGCTGGAAGGGGTTCCTTTGACTTGGCCTTTTGTCACGTGATACCATTTCCACCCAGGTTTTAGCCTCCACTACTTCCAAGGGTTACAAGGTGGAATGCAGCAGCCCCAGCCCATTGAGAGAGGCCACGCTTTATTGCAATGCGCACACAGTCCTTTTCGTATATCATGAGATCTTGGCAGACTATGATTCATCTATTAGGTTTTGCAGACCAGATTGTGTATGGTTTGTCCAAGATATAAATATTGAATTAAGACCAAAGAACGAAGAGAGTCTGGTAGTCGTAACATCATGAGAATGTTTATTGTACATGAGCGTGTTTATTCGGGCCATACCGAAAGTCATGAGCACGTTTATTCGGGCCATACTGAAAGTCATGAGTACGTTTATTCAGGCCATACCGAAAGTCATGAGCACGTTTATTCAGGCCATACCGAAAGTCATGAGTACGTTTATTCAGGCCATACTGAAAGTCATGAGTACGTTTATTCAGGCCATACCGAAAGTCATGAGCACGTTTATTCGGGCCATACTGAAAGTCATGAGTACGTTTATTCGGGCCATACCGAAAGTCATGAGCACGTTTATTCAGGCCATACCGAAAATCATGAGCACGTTTATTCGGGCCATACTGAAAGTCATGAGTACGTTTATTCAGGCCATACCGAAAGTCATGAGCACGTTTATTCGGGCCATACCGAAAGTCATGAGCACGTTTATTCAGGCCATACCGAAAGTCATGAGCACGTTTATTTGTCCTATACCGAAAGTCATGAGCACGTTTATTCAGGCCATACCGAAAGTCATGAGCACGTTTATTTGTCCTATACCGAAAGTCATGAGCACGTTTATTCGGGCCATACTCAGTCATGAGTACGTGTATTGTATAGTAAAACAAAGGTACAAGTATTGGACAAAAAAAGAAAAGAAAACTGTGTAAATGATGGACACATATTGAAAGCAACGGCTTCCACACGGGTATGGCCCATGTGCTGATTAAGCAAATAACATCCCAATGTGCTTTGTGTCTTGAATAACACGAACGGCACTCTTCGACATCGCAACGTCGACTGATATGCCCCCACCCACATTATTATATAACTAGCCGAAACCCGTGGAACATCCACGGAAGGGAGGATGTGGTGTATGGATAGAGTGTACCATTATGGATGGCATAGGGGATTTGCTTGTCTGAGTAAGAGTTAGGAAGAAAGATGAGAATGAAGAGTGCGTATATGAACAACGATCGCCGACACCGGCGCACATGCATGCTCTGGATTGTCCACTCAGTGGACGGCTTGCTTTCGCCTTCGCCTGTCCAATCAGCAGACGGCTTGCTTCGCCTTCGCCCAGCAGACGCCAATACGATGGCGTCGTAAGATGGCGTCGTATCGGCAGTTAATCGGATGCTTTTGGGCCCCAACGTCGGCTAATTCAGATTTTTCGAGTATGGCTGTACGTGATAAACAAAGAGTGCGGTTCGTAGATCGTAAATCCAATAGTGCCGTGGGCATCGGGTCACTGGGTGCGGCGTAAAAGGGATAACAAAGTCGAGTCCTTACGCTATTATTATATAGATTACAATACTTGTACCAAGTTTGATTTAAATCCATTCAGCTGTTCTCAAGTTATCACATTTCTACCTGACATGACCTCTGATATTTGACCTTGACCCCAAAATTTAATCAGTTCATGTTTACATCATTACACCAAAACTGCATCAAGTTTAAATTTAAATCCCTTCTGCTGTTCACAAGTTATCACATTTTTACCTGACATGACCTCTGAACTTTGGCCTTTGACCTTGGGACCCCAAAATCTAAAAATCTAAATCAAAATCAAAATAATTTAATATTCACATCATTATACATATCTGTACCACGTTTGAATTGGATCCCTTTGGCCGTTCTCAAGTTATAGACCTATTACAGATTTTGACTTTGACCTGTGACCCCAAAGTCTAATCAGTTAATTCTAACATCATTATACATATCTGTACCAAGTTTGAATTGGATCACTTCAGCCGTTCTCAAGTTATAGACCTATTACAGACTTTGACCTTTGACCCCAAAGTCTCATCAGTTAATCTTTACATCATTATACATACTTGTACCAAGTTTGAATTAGATCACCTCAGCCTTTCTCAAGTTATAGACCGATAACAGACTTTTACCTTTGACCTTTGACTTCTTGGCCCCAAATTCTAATCAGTTAATCTATACATCATTATTCAGGGTGTTTATGAAGTCTCTATCTATTTCAGAGAAATAACCAGTAACTAAATATATAGGGACATTATAAACACCCTGTACATTCCTGTACCAAGTTTTAATTAGATCACTTCAGCCGTTCTCAAGTTATAGACCTATTACAGACTTTGCCCTTTGACCTCGTGACCCCAAAATCTAATCAGTTCATCTTTACATCATTATACATACATATGCCAAGTTTGACTAACATCAATTCAGACGTTCTCAAGTTATCGCGGTAACGAAAACCTATCACGGACGGACAACCTGAAAACATAATGCCTCCAGCGACTTCATCAATGGAGGCATAAAAATGCAACATTGGCCTGATTGCCTATAATTATGGCTAGCATGGCTGCAAGAGGAGATCTCAATGACTGAAAGAGGGCTGAGTGGTGCTGCGCGTTTGGCAGGACCTTCAGTGACAAAGACTGCTCAACTTGCCGATGTTTCACGAGTACCGGTGTGTAAGCCGTTTTCGGCATGGAACTCTGAGGGAAAGACATCGTCATCAAAGGGCAGCAGTGGGCAGAAGCACATGCTCCAGGATCGTGGTGCTTTCAATCGTAGACACCATATTGCATCTTCTATCGTAGTTGCTTTCAATCGTAGACACCATATTGCATCTTCATTCTGCGATGGATTTCACTGGGATTCACATCCTCACTTCCCAAGAAACGGATGACAGAACGTTGCTCCTCCCTGGTGCATGCTTCGAAGGGAGCCGCCATCTTGGAACTGCTCTACTGACGTCATACGCTCAATGTTACCAGATCAAAAACAGGCAAACATGACTCTTACCCAATTACCCATAGATATAACATACGTCATCTACAAATACACACATTACATTCTCAAATTTATATCGCCATTTTAAGGTTCTTTATTGACTGGCCCTTGTATATATTGTAGCATCAACAGCTCAATGTCGAGCACATTCCGACGGGAGGTTAAAATCCCGCAATGTACCAAACTGTCTTGATTCCTGTGGAGGCGTTCCGAATTATGGCGATATAAGCTCGCGCACATGACTGAGGAGAATCACGAGAACCATAAAGCTTTTTATTTAACTAAACGGGTTTTTTCCTGAACAACTGACAAGCAGGGAAAACAAAATCAATTATAACTACAGACTTGGCATTTAATATGGATTTTTTTTTTTCTTGATTTGGGTTTACTTTCTTAACTCAGTATATCAATCTGGTGAGTTTCTTTCACACTTTGGTGATTTATTTGTTAAAAGAACCATGTCACTGATTGTCTGTCGCAGCAAGAAGTCAACACCAGGATTATATCACAGGTGGCGTGGCAAAATGTATGGACAGGTGCATTTGATGATTGGCTTCACAGTCGGGTATACAAGGGTTGTTGCGTTCTGTATCAGTGGAAAACAACTGCTGTACGTCTACAAAAGTTATTGCCGCTTCCTCTGGAGATGGTCCGTCAACTCGACAATGCTGTTTGTCATGGAGTGGTGGCTTTACGAAATTACGGCATGAAACAGCGTGCTATTGCTCGGCAGTATGGCATCACGCAAGGTCAGGTGTCAAAGATCCTGAAACGAAATGCTCAGAGGGGTGTCCTTACTCCAATACCGAGGCCAGGACGTCCACGCAGAACCACAAGGAGAGATGATCGCCAGCTGCACCGGTTAGTCTGCAATGGCCGTACCAAGTCAGCTAATCGGCGTAGGGCTGAGTGGCAGCAACTGTCAAATGTGCCTGTATCTAGAAGGCTAGTCAACCAACGACTGGTTCAAGCAGGCTATCGTGCCAGGCGTCCCCTGAGAAAGCCACGCCTGACCAGACAACACAGCCAGCGCCGATTGCAGTGGGCCAGAGAGCACCGTCAATGGCAGCCAGGACACTGGAATCACGTGACCTTCAGTGACGAGTCTAGATTTCTGGTCTATCGTCAAGATGGCCGCGTCCGAGTGCGCAGACAAGTACATGAAGCCCACAACGAAGATTGTATAGTGCCAAGAGTCCAGGCTGGAGGTGTTGGGGTGACCGTTTGGGCTGCTTTTCATGCAGGGGGCAAAACTGATCTGGTTGTTCTGAATGGAAACTTGAACCAGTTCAAGTACAGGGTCATTCTGGAAGAAACATTGCTTCCATTTGCTCGTGCAGCCTTTCAAGGAAACTTTGTCTTCCAAGATGACAATGCACGGCCTCATCGTGCTCGCATGATCCAACACTTTCTTGCTGACCGTGGTGTAGAGCATAAGGAGTGGCCTGCCATGTCCCCGGATATGAATCCGATAGAGAACTTGTGGGCAGAATTAACGCGTCAAATCGACCACTTGGACCAGCAGCCGACCTCTGTGCGTGAATTGCAGCAGGCTATTGTCACTGCATGGCAAGCGATTCCTGTCCAAACCTTGGCAAATCTCGTGAACAGCATGCCTCGTCGTGTACGTGCTCTCCTGAATGCTCGTGGGGGTTACACGAAGTACTGAACTGTAATTTTACTGTCCGTAATCCCAGTTATAATTTAGCTTTTGTTTTTGTTGAAATTTTTTTTGGCTAATGTGCAAAATAAAGAGATACTTCTGGAAAACGTACAGAAGTTTAACACAGTACTGTCCGTGAATTGAGTTCGATATCAGTTTATATCACTTTCAAGGATCAATTTATTTGTTTCGAAATGTCAAATGTGGTTTTTCTTTCTTTTAAAGGTCACATCAACAAAATCGAGAATAATTTCAACAAAATTCCAATGAACTCTTGGTTCTAAGTCATCTTGAAAAGTAAGTTCACCCCCACAAAAAAAATATTCCATATTAAATGCCAAGTCTGTATATACAGACTTGGCATTTAATATGGAATATATTTTTTTCTTGACTTGGGTTTACTTTCTTAACTCAGTATATCAATCTGGTGAGTTTCTTTTACACTTTGGTGATTCATTTGTTAAAAGAACCATGTCACTGATTGTCTGTCGCAGCAAGACGTCAACAACAGGATTATATCACAGGTGGTGTGGCAAAATGTACGGACAGGTGCATTTGATGATTGGCTTCACAGTCGGGTATACAAGGGTTGTTGCGTTCTGTATTAGTGGAAAACAACTGCTGCACGTCTCCAAAAGTTATTGGCGCTTCCTCTGGAGATGGTCCGTCAACTCGACAATGCTGTTTGTCATGGAGTGGTGGCTTTACGAAATTACGGCATGAAACAGCGTGCTATTGCTCGGCAGTATGGCATCACTCAAGGTTAGGTGTCAAAGATTCTGAAACGAAATGCTCAGAGGGGTGTCCCTACTCCAATACCGAGGCCAGGACGTCCCCGCAGAACCACAAGGAGGGATGATCGCCAGCTGCACCGGTTAGTCCGCAATGGCCGTACCAAGTCAGCTAATCGGCTAAGGGCTGAGTGGCAGCAACTGACAAATGTGCCTCTATCCAGAAGGCTAGTCAACCAATGACTGGTTCAAGCAGGCTGTCGTGCCAGGTGTCCCCTGAGAAAGCCACGCCTGACCAGACAACACCGCCAGCGCCGATTGCAGTGGGCCAGAGAGCACCGTCAATGGCAGCCAGGACACTGGAATCACGTGGTCTTCAGTGACGAGTCTAGATTTCTGGTCTATCGTCAAGGTGGCTGCGTCCGAGTGCGCAGACAAGTGCATGAAGCCTGCAACAAAGATTGTATAGTGCCAAGAGTCCAAGCTGGAGGTGGTGGGGTGACCGTTTGGGCTGCTTTTCATGCAGGGGGCAAAACTGACCTGGTTGTTCTGAATGGAAACCTGAACCAGTTCGAGTACAGGGCCATTCTGGAAGAAACATTGCTTCCATTTGCTCGTGCAGCCTTTCGAGGAAACTTTGTCTTCCAAGATGACAATGCACGGCCTCATCGTGCTCGCATGATCCAACACTTTCTTGCTGACCGTGGTGTGGAGCATTTGGAGTGGCCTGCCATGTCTCTGGATATGAATCCGATAGAGAACTTGTGGGCAGAATTAACGCGTGAAATCGACCACTTGGACCAGCAGCCGACCTCTGTGCGTGAATTGCAGCAGGCTATTGTCACTGCATGGCAAGCAATTCCTGTCCAAACCTTGGCAAATCTCGTGAACAGCATGCCTCAACGTGTACGTGCTCTCCTGAATGCTCGTGGGGGTTACACGAAGTACTGAACTGTAATTTTACTGTCTGTACGCCCAGTCGTAATTTAACTTTTGTTTTTGTTAAAAAATTTTTTGGCTAATGTGCAAAATAAAGAGATACTTCTGGAAAACGTACAGAAGTTTAACACAGTACTGTCATTCAGGAGAGCAAGGAGTACTCGTGAAAGTACATTCAGGAGTACTCGTGAAAGAGCTAACATTTATCAAACAAACAAATCAAACAAACAAGCAAACAAAGTATATAAAAAGGGGCGTGGTCGACAAGATGGGGAGAGAAGGGGAGGAAGCACACAAACACAACATTTGAGAGCAGGGACATCGGGAGATGTTTTTGGAGGGAGAGGGCCTGGGGGGAGGCAGGATAGGTATAAAACGCAAGGACACCAAGGACTTCCAGGAAAGAAGTCAAAGGTCACCTCAAAAAAGTGGATTTGGGGTGAAATTAGCGGGGGTAGAAAAGATCAAGGTTTTTGATTGGGGAAGATAAGAGATGGTGGTGAACAGCCGTTTTAAAGACCTGGAGGGAGGAGTGGGATTGAAGAGAGTGAGGGAGTTTGTTCCAGAGGTGGGAGAAAAGAGGAATGAAGGAGTGAATGTGAGCAGAGAGTCTTGATTTTGGCAGTTTAACCATAAGAGGGTTGCAGGCAGATCTTGTGCGACCTGCAGGAATATTTGGTGGACAGAGCCCAGAGAGAGCTGGGGGAGCAAGGCCGGAGAGGAGTCGGTAGAAGACGGAAAGACCACCAACCTGCCTGCGGTGATTAAGTGAAAGGCCCTCGGAGATAGCGTCATCGCAGGAGATTCCAATGATTCTGAACGCTTTGGTTTCAACAGCGTGAAGACGAGCTAGGTGTGAGGCAGGAGCACCAGCCCAGAGGGGAGAGCAGTACTCCATTGAGCTGCGGATGAAAGCCTTGTATGTGGTGAGGAGCTCAGGTGTGCCAAGGAAGGACTTCGCACGACGGAGGATGCCCAGTCGGCGACTGGCTTTGGAGGCCAGCTTGGAAATGTGGTTTTCCCAGGAAAGATCATGGCAGATAGTGATACCCAAAAGCTTGAGTGACAGAACTTCTTGTAGAGGATTATTCAGAAAGTAGATGGGAGGGTTGTCCAGTCGGTCTTTTCGGAGAGACATCGTAAGAGTGTGAGATTTGTCAGGATTGAAAGACATGTTCCACTTGTTTGCCCAGTCTGTGATTTTGTCCAGGTCTGCAGAAAGGTCTGAAGGTTTTGTCCAGGTCTGACAAGAATGACGACTTCATCTTGTCCGTTCATGGAGAGTAGACCGAATATTTTCATCGACCGACTTGTGATATACGACGCCAATGAAGCACGATGATCGAACACAGTTCCGTCCAAACATCTTAAGAGTTTTTGGTTTGAAGGACGTAATAAATTTTCTACCATATCTGTTTGGTGATCTCATCGACGTGATCGTCGAAGAGGGCGAAAGGCGTGAGGTGCTCAGAGAAGTAACACAAATGGCGATAGAAGGCCTTAACAGCCGCCTCTCTGATAACACGGTTGGGATACTCATGAAGCAGAACAATTAGGTTTAGTTTTAGCTCTTTCACGAGCCTCGACTCTGTATACAAAAAAAAAAAAAAAGTCGTTGATGGGGGCATTTTCTGGGAGAGGAGCCTCGTGCCAGTAGCGAGCATAAATAAGAGAAACGAATAGGCAAATCTGTGTGATGGCAGTAGTCTCGTGAGCAGTCAGCTTAAACTGGCTCTTGAAAAGGAAGATCTTCAGCGAGTACCGTGCATTGTGCATAGCTCCTGGTGCATGAAAGAACGGTTCTCCGTCGAAGGATCCTCCTAGCAATATATGACAGAGCTGAAGCAACTCTCCATAGTCATCCCGTGGGACCTGGCTCTTGACTGCCTCCGAGTAAAATGACACCATTTCTTGTCGTCGGCCATCCGGCATGCCAATGAAGAGTTCGTCTCCAGCAGAATGGAAATCAACTTTATTAATACCAGGCCAGGCCTTCTGGAAGTGTTTGAAAATTCCCACTTCAGGCCCACTGGTTGGTGTCAGGGCCACAGAAAATATGGCCGACAACATGAACTCGAACACTTGATGACGGCACGCGAGCTTGATGATCTCCTTGTCCAGAGCCTTCTCAATTAGGGTGCATGCGCCTACAGCCAGTCCCGTATTGGCCACCGTCATATATATATATATATATATATATATACACACACACACAGACTTGGCATTTAATATGGAATATTTTTTTGTGGGGGTGAACTTACTTTTCAAGATGTCTTAGAACCAAAAGTTCATTGGAATTATGTTGAAATTATTCTAGATTTTGTTAATGTGACCTTTAAAAGAAACAAAAACCACATTTGACATTTCGAAACAAATAAATTGATCCTTGAAAGTGATGTAAACTGATATCGAACTCAATTCATGGACAGTACTGTGTTAAACTTCTGTACGTTTTCCAGAAGTATCTCTTTATTTTGCACATTAGCCAAAAATTTTTTTAACAAAAGTTAAATTACGACTGGGATTACCGACAGTAAAATTACAGTTCAGTACTTCGTGTAACCCCCACGAGCATTCAGGAGATTCACGAGATTTGAGATCCCCAAATTCACGAGATTTGCCAAGGTTTGGACAGGAATCGCTTGCCATGCAGTGACAATAGCCTGCTGCAATTCACGCACAGAGGCAGGCTGCTGCTCCAAGTGGTCGATTTGACGCGTTAATTCTGCCCACAAGTTCTCTATCGGATTCATATCCGGGGACATGGCAGGCCACTCCATATGCTCTACACCACGGTCAGCAAGAAAGTATTGGATCATGCGAGCATGATGAGGCCGTGCATTGTCATCTTGGAAGACAAAGTTTCCTCGAAAGGCTGCACGAGCAAATGGAAGCAATGTTTCTTCCAGAATGGCCCTGTACTTGAACTGGTTCAGATTTCCATTCAGAACAACCAGGTCAGTTTTGCCCCCTGCATGAAAAGCAGCCCAAACGGTCACCCCACCACCTCCAGCTTGGACTCTTGGCACTATACAACCTTTGTTGTAGGCTTCGGGCACTTGTCTGCGCACTCGGACGTGGCCATCTTGACGATAGACCAGAAATCTAGACTCGTCATTGAAGATCACGTGATTCCAGTGTCCTGGCTGCCATTGACGGTGCTCTCTGGCCCACTGCAATCGGCGCTGGCGGTGTTAGCTGGTCAGGTGTGGCTTTCTCAGGGGACGCCTGGCACGATAGCCTGCTTGAACCAGTCGTTGGTTGACTCGCCTTCTGGATACAGGCACATTTGTCAGTTGCTGCCACTCAGCCCTAAGCCGATTAGCTGACTTGGTACGGCCATTGCGGACTAGCCGGTGCAGCTGGTGATCATCCCTCCTTGGGGTTCTGCGGGGACGTACTGGCCTCGGTATTGGAGTAGGGACACCCCTCTGAGCATTTCGTTTCAGGATCTTTGACACCTGACCTTGAGTGATGCCATACTGCTGAGCAATAGCACGCTCTTTCATGCTGTAATTTTGTAAAGCCACCACTCCATGACAAACAGCATTGTTGAGTTGACAGACCATATCCAGAGGAAGCGGCAATAACTTTTGGAGATGTGCAGCAGTTGTTTTCCACTAATGCAGAACGCAACAACCCTTGTATACCGACTGTGAAGCCAATCGTCAAATGCACCTGTCCGTACATTTTGCCACGCCACCTGTGAGATAATCCTGTTGTTGACTTCTTGCTGCGACAGACAATCAGTGACATGGTTCTTTTAACAAATAAATCAGCAAAATGTAAAAGAAACTCACCAGATTGATATACTGAGTTAAGAAAGTAAACCCAAGTCAAGAAAAAAAAAGTATTCCATATTAAATGCCAAGTCTGTATATATATATATATATATATATATATACACGACGCCTATATATATATATATATATATATATATATATATATATATATATATATATATATATATATATATATATATACATATACATATATATATATATATATATATATATATATATATATGTATATATATATATATATATATATATATGTATATATATATATATATATATATATATATATATATATATATATGTATGTATGTATAGTTACGGTCCGCGGTTTAGAATGTTGTTTTTGCCGAGCGGAGGCCCCGCGACCTAACAGTTTTTCCCGACTCACCCGATTCACCCAGACGTTGGCCGTATCGCGCCACAGCTATTCAATAGGGAAAAGACTAAGACGACGAATGCAAAGAGGAAGAAGAAGACGTACAGAAGAGTAACGGGGTTTATTATTTACACACACATAAGCAAAAAGAGCAGTCACGGTTATTCACAGAGGACATGAAAAAGCAGGCAGCACAGCGAAAATTACTCGCTTATACAGGCTTAATTACCTACCCAGGACAGAACAAACAAAACAATCTCATGTACGCAAATGGGGAACTTGCAGGCAGGAATGGCTGGAAAGAGAGGAAAGTCCACTGGGTCCGGCAGCACGATCCGCACGTTCTGCAGCCGCCGTTCCTTCGCGGCCCTGCTCCGAACTGCCGTCCAGGCCCCTAAGCGGCTGGCGAGCGTTGTTGCTGCTGCTGCTGTAGACGCTGCCGCTGGCGAGCAAGGTGACGAATAGAAGGCTTTTGCGCTTCCCTGGATGACCTCTGCTTTGGACCTCACAACTCAGCTCTTGTCATAGCTCATCTCTCGTAAAAGCTCCTCTCCTTTCTGTAAAAGCTCATCTCACCACGCAGCTCAGCTCAGCCTTGGACCTTTTTGCGACTCTCTTAAAAGCTCCTCCTTTCTCAGCCCATCTCATCTCTTTCGGGAACGTCCCGCGGCGGGTTATATAGGCCCCGCCCCATAACCTTCGCGAACCTCCTTGCTGTTCCTTTCCACACCCTCTCCAAGTCCAACCCCTTGTTCGTGGTTGGTTGAGTGGGGCTGACTCACTCCTCCCCTCTATGACGAGGTGGGGACCCGCCTTTCTTCCCCAAACCTGCCTCGTGGTCAATGGCGGCTTTGGAGGGGATGTAATTGCCAATCGACGAAAGGGGAAATGGAGGTTTTTGGGAATGGGAATGAAGGGAATCTATCTCTTTTACTTGGTGCAATGGAGTGTCATGTTACTGGAAGACAAGGCCTTACTCTAAAACACATAATAAGATATAAGCTACTGAACAAGGGTCTTATAGTGTCCTGCAATGTGGTGTTTCATGGAATTAACTACCGGGACGCCCTTTTTACCTTTACACAACTCTGGAGGCAGGAGGGGCCATATCCAACCAATGTTACACAACAATTTACCACAATACAATACACACAATCAAAAAAATGCAATCCTCATATCCGCAACAATATATATATATATATATATATATATATACAGTGGTACCTCGGCTTACGAGTGCCCCAACGTACGAGTTTTTCGGGATACGAGCCGTCGCTCGGGCGGTTTGTTGCTTTGGGATACGAGCCGAGATCCGATGTACGAGCTCAAAAAATTTATTTTTTTGAATTTTCCGGTTGTGGCTTCCGGTTCCGGTCACGTGGTTATCTTGCCGTGAAAGCATCTCTGCTTGGATATAAAACACGCAATCGTCGAAATACATTAGCGAGGAATCTCCTTGCTCCAGCCGGTGACGTCATCGGCGGGGATCCCCGCCTCGAGTGGCTGGTCACGTGACCGCCAAAGCGTGTCGCGCGTGCGGGTATAATGAGCTACACCTGTGGATCACGTGACCACGGAAGCACGCCTCGCTTGAGAGGCATGGCTTTCGGTTTGCGTTTTGCTTTATAAGGCGCGATAAATGGGCTTTTGAGTGTTAGCGGTTCATGGCGTTGACGGTCAAAAACCCATTACATCAATTTTACCAGGCACTGTACAGTAAGTACAGTGGACACCAAATGCACGGTGGAAGGCTAGAAGTAGAAGATCGTCCAAGACAAGTGAGAATAAGCCATACTTTGGAGATGACGTCATTCGCTGGTCCGATAACCAAAGATGTGGTATAAAAAACCAGGTGAGCTAACAATGCAGCAATGAAGGAATTCGGCCAAGGCACCGGCACACAACGACCTACCTACATCGAAAGACTCAATGCCAATGGTGACAGAAGCCAAGACGGCCGGCTTAAACACCGCCGAAAGACCACGGTGTACCAACTTACGATGCAGAACATCTTGCACTTAATATGATGACAACAGGTGCCATCCTCTGACGTACCATTACAGGTACAGGTACAGTACACGTGAGCACAGAGCAAAAGTTCACTGAAACCGAGATTAAGAAAAAAGAAAAAACACCTCGTGGTCCGTGCTCGATATCCGAGTTTCAATCTTTTCAAACACATGATGCTCTCGGTCACGGTATCTCCTGCGAGCTGCTTCTCCTTCAACCACACAAACAACAACTTCTCCATATCTTCATGGATAGAGGTCCAGTTTATTTCTTTACATTCTCTTGTATTATGTACAGTATATACGAGGTCGTGCTTGTTTATACATTATTTGTTATTTATAAAGTACATTTTTGTTATTTAAAAGCACCTAACAAAAAAAATTGGTGTTTTTTTTTTGAGGCTGGAACGGATTAATAGCATTTCAATGCATTTGAATGGGAAAATTTGCTTTGACTTACGAGCGATTTGGCTTACGAGCTCCGTCACGGAACGGATTAAACTCGTAAGCCGAGGTACCACTGTATATATATTCTTGTTTCATTTAAATAATGAAAATATATATGCTTCCTCTTTTTACATTGACACCCTTGGGATATCTCTGGGTGCGCCTCATTGTCTCATCCCAATTCCTCCCCTCATTCCCCCCATCGTTTTAACGCAAATTGTATCGTGTAAACGGATGACATTGGTCTGGTGTTGATGTGTTGCAGCCATGATGGGCCGAATGGCCTCCTTCTGTGTCTAATTTTCTTGTGTTTCCTTGTGTGTCTATCAAAAGACCACGGACGCCATCTACAGCACTCACCTCTGGCTGGATCTTCACACCCAGAGTCGGTTTACTGCACCTGTGAGATGAATGAAGCAGGTGGCGAACCGGGCCTGTGACTGCATAATGGCTACTAATTGGCCGAGCGAACCAACATTGCACGTTGCACGTCTGTTGTTTTAATTATCCATTTGGACCAATTGCTGCAGGAGTGCTATTTCAGATCAATCCCGAGCAGGATAAGTCAATACACTATATCAACTCTTTCATTAATTTATTACACACACATACAAGCAATTTAGCAGGAAATTGGCTGGATAAATGGCAGTTGGGAAATTCAAACAGGGAAATGGCGAGATAATTTAGAAAAGGGCAAGGCAAACAATACTCATAAATATACAACACATATACATTTCCACTTACCCCTATGTGATATACCCACCCTTGGATGCCTAACAACAATGACTTCTCACTTTTACATGAAATGGACATGAAATGGCTCAGGCTCGACTTCCCCGTACTCATTCCTGGTCTTATTCCTCTGCTATGACAGCATAGCACAGCATAGCACAGCATAGCATAGCAGTGTGGGGGTCGCAGTGTGGTCTCTGGCCAACCGTGATGCACTTCAACTGCTGCAGGTATCTCGTACTGTGATGCAAGGGGAGACGGTGACCCTGTGTTAGTGTGGTGCCAACCGGGTTACGCAAAAGGTGCACCGTGCTCTTTGGTGTGCATCACTGAGTATGATAGCCACATAAAGTCCACAAGAAAAGAAAGGAAAGAGTCAGAAAAAACGTCAAATGAAAGAAGGAAAGTCAGAAAAGTGAAGAAGTGTCCGAGAGATTTGTGTATGTGTGAAAAAGGCGTGGTGAGAGGAAAAGTACTGTGTGAGAAACACAAGTGACTTATCGTAAAATCCCCGACTATGCTTTGTAAAAACACCCTGAAGCCTGCTGGTAAGCTCTATGCATTCCTTCCTTTATTGCCTTGCCTCTTCACTCACCGCTATGCTTTGCGGCCCTTCATTGGCGGTCAGGCCGCCCCACACCCTGGTGGTGATTGGTGGGCTCCCGTCTTCCAACCCAATAACAGTGCCCGATTGGTGGAACTGGCCCTTGCAGGGATTACTTTCCGGGAAAGGGGAGGGGGCTTGGAGATGAGCATCCACCTATCAAACTTGAAGAACGGCTTCTCTCTGAAGCTTTCTTTGAGCTTCTGCTAATCTCCACAATTTCCCCCTGCTAAAGGAAGGCGACTTCGTGTGCGTGTTGCGAGAAATTGTGCGAGATGAGCAGGTTAAAGAATGAAAGAACATAAACTTAGTCTAACTTACATTCACAATGCATGTCTATCTCTTTCAATTTTTCATGATATATTAAATTTCTTAACAGAATACTATGGCATAACTGTCCTTCCTGGGCTCAAAACTGCCTATATATACATATACATAGCCATTCCCAAACTGACTTAGTGCACCTGGATGACAAATTTATAGAGGGTATAAACATGGTTGTCTGCAGTCATGTGTGCATATTATGTGGGACATGTGATTTTTCTCATGAATTCCCATGATTGAACTGCTGATGTTACAGTATAAATTATATTATTACATATCGCACATCCAATGTCCTGATTGGGTTTCTTTCATCAATAGCCATATTTTTGCAAACAACTCACTGAAATATTTCTTAACTGTGAATTATGGCTGGGCGATTATCGTCCCTCCAAATATTGACGATCTGGTGATATATTGACATTGCTCAAGCACTTCTGCTAACGTAGCATGACCACCTGGCCGGGATAGGTGGTGCTTGGGAGGTACACACTGTCGATGTTTGTATAATCCTAATAATGACCTACTGCACAATAGTGAGGAGCAATAGGTGTTTATCGCATTGTCATCTCTCCTGAAATTGATGTAAAAACTTTCATGTGCTCTCATTGAAAGAAGTCATTGTCATTTTAAAAACATTAATTGCACTTTTTCAGTGACGAAGAAGCCTCTTTGGCCTAACTTGGGACTTTATCTGCACTGCACAGTATGTTAAAGTATCCGGATTTCTCTGTCCGTCCCTCTGCCTGTCACACTCTTTTCACTGGGACTTCATTACAGCGTTTTGTCTCGCATTTGGCTAGGCCTTTATGGACGTGCACATCATCCCGATGTCCAGCAATCAACAACGTGTTTATCTATCTCTTTATAAAGTTTTTTTTTGTTATTATTATTATTATTATTTTTTGACGATAGACGTATTGGGGGGGGATGAAATGCGCATCTACCACGGTGGTAGGGAGGGGAATGTGTGTTGTGTTTGACTATGGTGTTTGTCGTTCTGAGGGCAGAATGTTTGTGAGCTGCATTGGGGGCAGCATTTTCTGTGTGCATGTTCACACCATCTTGATAAAAGCTCTGCAAAGGGTCTGAGTTGGAGTTCAGATGTGGTGATTGTACCGGTGCAAATAGTCCTTCCTCTTCGTCCTCCTCCTCTTGCTCCTCCTTCACTCTCCTTCAAGTCCAGATCACATTTTGATTGCAGTCATATTTTATTTTCCTTCATCTTTTTGAACTGCCGTAGCTAACCTTCATGTCATTTATGATTGGATACTAAAAAAAAAAAAAAATTGCTGCAATTTTGGTGTTGTAACTGTTAGTAAATGGCTGCACATGATTAGCTCCACCACGTTGTGCCTAGTGGTGCTATCTTGGGATTGCAATGTGTTAAAGAAGTTCATTTCACACAACCTATATTTAATATTTTTTTAATGTGTAGGAGGGATGCAAATTTGTTCTGTTCCACTGCCATGTGCTCCGCTGGTTCCTTCCCTTTCGGATGTTGTAACCTGTTTTTCCTTTCTTTGTACTATTTGTGTTTATGACATCATGGGGACTCCCACTTGTGGTGTGTAAATCAAGGGCAATGCTTAAAACATTATTGCGATTCAGCATGGCTTGAAAATCACCACTTTTGAAAACATTACTTTTATATCTGACTGCTTTTCATAAATGTGGTGTGTGTGTTTGTGTGTGTGTGTGTGTATGTGTGTGTGTGTGTGTATGTGTGTTGTTGGTTGTTATCTCCATTTGCGGGTTTCAGGAGGTGGAACGGAATCCTCCCAGGACCCAAAGTATCCACCTCCTCTTCGTTAAGGGATCATGGTTCATGGACCAAGCTGTTCAACCTTTTCAGAGTTTTGTTTCAAGGGCTCTTTTCAGGATAGTCACCGAACCCTGGATTGCCTCCAGTTGTAGTTCATTTGTGGTAATATTCTCGGTGATGGTTTTTATGGCGTAGCCCATCGGGCAAAGCCGGAACAGTGTTTGTCCGTCCGTCCGTCCGTCCGTCTGTATGTATGTATGTATGTATGTATGTATGTATGTATGTATGTATGTATGTATGTATGTCCCCTCAAAGGTATACCAATCAGAGCTGAGGATCTGGTCACATGACAGGGTGATGTGATTACGTCTGATGTCATTTTGGCGTACGGCAGCTGACACTCCACACTCCGCCATTTTGATTTATATGCCGTTCATGCCAAACATATCGTCGAACCTGTCATATAGCACAACCACCATGCTCTACCTTTACGTTTTTCATTCAGTGTGAAACACAAACAAACCGATTGTTAAAATGACCATCAAATATTGAAAGCATAGACATTACGTCTGTTCCATCAAAACGGTATGCATAGGCCTGAGGCATAATGCCTCATCTTCGGACCGCTTCGGACAAAATAAGACCAGGTTTCTTAATACAGTAGTGTATCGTTTCAGTCGTATCATTTTTGTCGTAATAATAATATAGTAAATATAACCATAACTCTTTAATCCCAATGTCGTGAATGGAAAGTTAATGGATTGAAGCGGTGTATGGTTCATGATCAATGATCCAAGCGGTGTTCTGCACTAATATTTATAATCGCATAAGTAAGGAATTAGCCTCGGTTTTTTAATGGTAATCTCATATTCAAAATATAACGTTAATATTATAGTAAATCTAATCGTAACACTAATCCCTTCGTAGTGACTGCAAACGTACTGGAAGTTAAAATATATCATCTTTTACATGTTGAAGTAACGGCAGTTTTGTGTCCGTTACGTCATTACGTCTATGATGTCATTATGACGGCTGACTCCACCGACTGACAATTTAATTTACTCGTAGGCCGACACCGCTCACTACAGGAGCTGCAGAACGGGTCATTCCTCTTTGGGGTGTATAGGTTATGGTCGATCTAAGGTCTGGTCTCAAGAACATTGGGTGTGTGTTCATTTACCAAGTTTCTCATGGAGAGATCGCCAAGTGGTTTAAGCATTCGAGCAAGCACTCCATTCAAAACCCTTAGGAATGGCTGGCTTGGCAAGTGCTAGCTAGTTGCTTGGTAAATGAGCACACCCCAAACGTTGTGGAGTATATAAATTACAGTAGATCTTCGCTCAGTTCTATAAGTAAAACTTACCTCACGGATATCGGGATTCCTCCAAATTTCTTTGTTTAATGTTTTAACAGCATTAGCGACTGTTTGAAAAGCTAATCGTATGTTTGTGGTTTATAGTATTTTAGAAGCCTGGCTATGCTGCTGTTAGACTTTTGGTCTTGTTTATATTACAGTGAGGTTCTTCTTCATCATTTCTGTTGCTCCAATTATCACTGGAACAATTTGGATGCTCTTGAGCTTCCAAGATCTCTTGACTTCATTTTTGACATCCTGGTATTTGGTCATTTTCTTGATTTCTGCATTGTTTAGGCCAAAATCGCTGCAATGATTGCAAACTAGGTTTTGGGTCATGCTGATCTTAGTGAAGAAACGTTTTCTCTTCAAAAGTGCAATTTGTCTGAACAGATTTTCTTTGTTTTCAGAGTAGGGCTTATCTTCAAAGAGTTAAATTTTAGTCTGCTTGTATTACCAAAAATGTTGTAGAAGACTTTATATGACTTGCTTATCCTCATAGTACACTATGAGAGCTTTCCCCATGAGAACGTACGAACACGGACCAACAAGATGATAGATTGGAGAGTATCTGAAGGATGACTGGAGATCTGTCATGATGATCTATAATCTGGTACAAGCCTTAGCGTCAGATAAAGTCAGATCTTGCTATTTCAATGGCTTAGAGCATGTGGATCAAATGCAGCACTGATTGCTGTTGTGGAAATATTGCATATCTTCTTAAATGTTTTTTCAGACTTGCATAGTGTTAATCCCTCCTCCTTAATCCACTGTTGACATGCAATCACTTGGCATTAAAATAAGCAGATGAATTTATTTCTTGTTCGAGTCGACTGGTTTATTAAATTTGTAAGGCTTTTGCATACTTGCCACAAAAGTGCGTTTGCATTCCTGCAAAATGATGTGGCCCAACAAGTCTATGAACTCTCTTAGCTGTCACACAATCATCATTTGTTGCAGACTGTGCTAAATAAATAAATAAATAAATAAATAAATAAACCAAACGTCATTCTGCTGCAGATGATCAGGAAACTGCACATATAACCTGGACCAAGGTTATGTGAAGCCTTTGCAACTAAATTTGCACAACAAATCTGAGATTTGGGGGCACATGTCTGGCTCTCGTGTGTCGCCTTATTATCGGCCCATCCTGATTTTCGAAGATGACTTTTATTATGTCGATTCAAATGTCAGGGATGGTGACCTTTGGTGCAGAATGTAGTTCACTTCAATGTAATGCGTATCAAGGGGTAGGTAATCTCTGACTGACCTTTACTTTAAAACCAAAGTAATCTCTATGAGGTCAATTAAGGCCAAAGTTGGACTAAAACATGTTATGAGGTCAACACCGAAATAGCAATATCATTCCGACGGGCCGACGAGCAAACCAAAGTTACCATAATCAAAATCGGAGCAGTTGTAGAACATCGTACTGCACATCTTTTGGGTGAATTTATGTGGAAGGATGTTTTTTGTTTTGTTTTGTTTTTTAATACAAGGTCAAGGCTCGTGGAAGAGCTTGAACACTGAACAGATCGGGATGCATCGGAACAAAAGCAACAGTGGAGAGAAGGGTTGGGGACACCAACAGCAGGGTTGAAGGACAAAATAGTGGCAGACTTGGCCAAACAATGGGTGTGGGGAGGTATGGGGGGCGGGGGGGGGGGGGGGTAGGAGAGGAAGCATGTGGTGGACAAGATGGACACAGAAGGAAACTCTCAGGAGGGAAAACTGAAAATTTGAAATGGAGGTGGGCTCAGGGATAAGGGTGTGTTAACGGGGGTAGAAAAGATCATTATTTTGGACTGGGAACGATCTGAGATGGTGGTGAACAGCATAATGTATTGAGTTCTGTTGATTGGCCTTTTTTCAGCACATTACAAGGCAACCTCAATCGTACCACTCTGGGATAAGTTGAAACACGGTTGGCCGTTGCGTATTTTCAGCAAGGTTGTCCTCCAACCAGTTCCTAATGGACTCAGTATTGTGGAAAGGTTCATTGTTCCGTTTGCTAAATGAAGCGTTCTTCCCATGGTATGGCATTGAACGGGTCTCACAAAACTTTACAGCTAATATCTGGTATTGCTCTTACATCTGATATTTCACCCTCGGTACTCACAACGCTTTGGTCCAGAAAGGTTGCACACATTCATCCATTAACACATATTTTGTGCCCTCCCCAAGTGCAATCTTTCATGTCGCCGTCACTTCTTTGTCCCTCTTCTCGTTTGTGGAACCGTTTCCCTTTGTCTGCCTTTTAAAGCTCTTTCCTCAAGTCATTCAGGAGAGCTGCTCATCATAATCTCATGAGGTCTCCACTTCCTATTGACGTGTGTGTGTGTGTGTGTGTGTGTGTGTGTGTGTGTGTGTGTGTGTGTGTGTGTGTGTGTGTGTGTGTGTGTGTGTGTGTGTGTGAGTGTGAGTGAGATATATATATATATATATATACACGATTGTAAATAAACAATAAATCAACAAAAATCAATCAAAACAAACAATTTTAATTAATAGTTCATTTTGTACAACACATACGCGTCCTACTCCACATGTCCCCTCCCTCTGCTCATTCCTACCCCCATTCCATCACAACCTTCCTCCTACCCCTCTCCTTCGAAATTCCCCCCTCACCCCTCCACTTCAAAACTCCCACCTCACCCATCGCTTTCAAAACTTCCCTCTCACCCCTCACCCTTCCCTTTCCAAACTCCCACCTCACTCCTCCCCTTCAAAAATCCCCTCACCCCTCCCCTTCAAAACCTCCCCTCACACCTCCTCTTCAAATCTCCCCCTCACCCATTCCCTGCAACTCTCCTCCCTCACTACTCTCTTTCAACCCCCCCCCCCCTTCAAAACTTCCCCTCACCCCTCCCCTTAAAATCTCTCCCCTCACCCTCCCCTTCAAATTTAACCTCTTACCCCTCCTCATCAAAGTTGCCTCTTAACTCCTCCACAAAGGCACCTCCTCCCTGCCTCCTCTCTCTTCCAACTCATTCCTTCACCTCCTCCAAGTCACTACTTTGCTCTCCCCCTCCCCCCAAACTACTCATCACTGTGCCCAATCATCTAGCATTTTGTCCTCATCCTTCCCTTTCTCCTAACTCTTCTGCAATCTCCAACACACTGTCAACAGCTCTCCCTGCCTCCCCATCTCCTTCCTCATCTTACCCTACCCCTCTCCTCTCCTGTGTCCGATGCTCCCCCTCCCTCTTCCTAACAGTACGTGTATGTATGTATATATATATATAAATAATATATATATATATATATATATATATAAATAATATATATATATACAGTATATATATATATAAATAATATATATATATATATATATATATAAATAATATATATATATATACATATATACATATATACATATATACATATATACATATATATATATATATATATATATATATATATATATATATATATATATATATATATATATATATATATATATATATATAGATATATATATATATAGATATATATATATACAGTGGAACCTTGACTTACGAGTTTAATTCGTTCCGTGACCGAGCTCGTAACTCAAATTGCTCGTATCTCAAATCAAATTTCCCCATTGAAATGCATTGAAATGCTATTAATCCGTTCCAGCCCGCCAAAAACCACACCAATTTTTTAAAAAATATACAGTATATATAAAAATATCTCGCGCTTTATATTTCACCTGTATGCAGCATACAAGTTGGCAGGATGGCCTGGACTGGAGGTACGCACACTTGACTCTAAAGTCTAAACTGTCCAGCCTGGGTTTGAATCCCGACCCAGCTATAACCTGTCATGGGTGAATCACAGGCAGGGTGATTCATCAGTGTGTGTACCGCTAAACTGGGCGCCCCGTTTGCGTCCCATTAGTTGTTGGATGTTAAGGATCTCACCGTGTTTTCCACAAAGAGAAGGCGAGCTATCGCCGGCACTCTGAACAAGTTGTGGCCTGGCATGCTCTTCTCCTCTGCTGTTATATACGTCCTCCTCGGCACCTCGCTCATGTTTTTCGACGATTGCGTGTTTTATATCCAAGCACATCATCCTCTTCTTCTTCTCAGTACCGTGTTTTCCACAAAGAGAAGGCGAGCTATCGCCGGCATTCTGAACAAGTTGTGGCCTGGCATGCTCTTCTCCTCTGCTGTTATATACGTCCTCCTCGGCACCTCGCTCATGTTTTTCGACGATTGCGTGTTTTATATCCAAGCACAAGTTTTATATAAAACACGACGATTGCGTGTTTTATATCCAAGCACATCATCCTCTTCTTCTTCTCAGCACTGCACTTGCCACTCACTTTCTTAGGCCCCATGGTTAAAACTAAGAAATTTTCCAAAATAACCAAAATGCGAAAACAAAAATGCAGCGCTATACGACAGAGATACTGTACGTGCACGGCAAGATAACCACGTGACCGGAACCCACCTGGCGGCGTAAACTCAAAATAACCGAAATGCGAAAACTAAAATGCAGCGCTATACGACAGAGATACTGTACGTGCACGGCAAGATAACCATGTGACCGGAACCCACCTGGCGGCGTAAACTCAAAATAACCGAAATGCGAAAACTAAAATGCAGCGCTATACGACAGAGATACTGTACTTGAACGGCAAGATAACCACGTGACCGGGTGGCGAAAGCTCGTAACTCGGATCTCGGCTCGCATCTCAAAGCAATAAACCGCCCGAGCGACGGCTCGTATCTCGAAAAACTCGTAAGTTGGGGCACTCGTAAGTCAAGGTTCCACTGTATATAGATATATATAGATATATATAGATATATATAAAAAGATTTGCGGTTGGGAGTAAATCCAAATGACTCCATGGTAAGATCTCCAACCTTTAATTGAACAAACAATGACTCAACGTTTTGATTAACAACATGTGACAAAGCCACACGCCTCCATTAATCTTTCTCAAGAGTGATAAAATCATCTCAACATCCCCTTATATGCAAAGTGGGCGGGGTATATGCAAAGTGGGGTGGGCAAAGCTGGACAGCCAATGAAACCGTATCACACCGCTCTCGTGAACGGAGACGTTATTGACCAAATTCAAAAATTAACCGCATATTAACGGCTTAAAATAATCCTGTAAGCAATGCTGGATTATAACTCGTGTTTAGAAAATCAGGAACAATCATTACATTTGATTAAAAGTTAAACTTGTAAACATTTAAATTGTAAATTCAATTAAAACTGTAAATATATTAAAGCAAATTTTTTTGTAAGATAAAATAAAATTGCCATAATATCAAGATCATCACATGTGGCCCTATGCGGTAAAGGGGAATGCGGGAAGGAGGGGTGTTATAGGGGGGGATAAAATGGGGGGGGGGGGGACCAGAGGGGGTGGTTTGGGAGAGGGGTGGTTTGGAGGGAGGGGGGGACGGGGAGGGGGCAAATTGTCCGAATAAAAACCTTGTGTGACATATTATGTGGACTCGTTGTTCAAAGTACAATATATATATATTGTTGCGGATTCGGAGTACGGCACTCCCGTTACCAAGTGGGGGGGGGGGGGGGGGGGGTTAGTCCCCTTGTCTTTTAAGCTGGCCATCTCCGATCCTGGAAGTTATAACGCTCCTCCGCGGGTGAGATTGGCCAGGGTGATTGGTCAAGATGGAGTCTCAAATACCTGCATGCCAATCCCTCCTCGAAGCAGGGAAATAACTCCCGCTCGAACCACGGACAGGTGGAAATTGCCGAGCGGTTTAGCAATCCGCGATTCGAGACGTTAGCAATAAGACTAACCCGATTCTGAGCGGTTCTGAAATCGTGCCACCGGTACTCAATTGAGGAAATCACGAAAGCGATCAGATGGAGGAACAGAAACCAAAGTAAGGAAGAACACAGAATTTTTAAACAATACTGAAGAGGAAACGAAAGCAGGGCATGTACAGGGAGAAGAGCAAAAGGACACAGGGCAAGCTTACACAGTCTTAATTAACATGCCCAGGGCAATACAGACAGACTTACACGAAAGGGGAATAGCAGGAAGGAGGAGAAGGTCCAGGCAGATGGTTCAGGCGTTGAGGTCCGGCTCCAGGTTCACGCTCCACTCCGGTTCACGCTCCGGTTCCGCGGCGAAACCCGGCAGGCAGCGCGGTTGGTATTGTCGCGGTAGCGGACCGACTCTCTCACTCAACTTCGTGTCTGGTCTCGTTCTTGACCCAACGCTCTCTTCTGCTCTGCCTCGCAACCTCTTGACTCACCGCGGCTCTCTGGCTCTCCCTTCTGCTCTCTTGAAGTAGTCCCATGCGGGCGCTTTTATCAAGCGCTCGCGTATCAAGCCGCATGCTTTTTAGGTCCGCCTACCGGTGAACACGCCTCGGACCTGATTGGTCGCGAGGGTTCACCGGCTCCTCCCTTCATGACACGTTGATGGGGCTACGCCTCGCTCCGACAACTCCTCCCCCTTTTCCTCCAGCTTGACCGCGTGGTTAATGGCGTTTGGAGCCAGCGCTGCCGCTGGCAGAGACGTGCAATCCAATTTGGAGGGAGGCTAAGCCGCAAAATGAAGGGGATTGAACAAGGGGCCTAGGTTATTTGATTAATGCAACGCAGAGTCAAACTATTGGAAACAGAGCCTTACCTGAAACACATACTAATGAAATAACTGAAAAAGGTTCCTATGGTGTCCTACGTGTTGCAATATGGCCTAACTCGGGTGCGAACTTTGACCTTTGGGAGATGGGGATATTTACAGGGAATTATTTACAAGAATTATTATTTACAAGTGAGGGGTTCTCAAAACCGCAACAATATATATAAATACATATACACACACACACACACACACACACACCTGTACTATTTATTTCCCTGTTGGTTTGTTGCTTTCTTGCTGTCTTTTGTCAAGATCTTGCATGATCCTCAGTATCTGGTGGAAAAATTAAAACTTGTCTCATCACATAATGTCACATGTCACACCTTTACCAAGCCCTCACTGCTTTGCAGTGCAATGGAGAAATGTGCGAACGTGGATTGCGAGGGTTCACTTCAAGTTTGGGTGTGCTGTGACGGTGTTGGGCAATACATTGTATGAAAATGCTTCCTTCCCTTTCAAATGATTTATGTCTTGAACATTTTACAATTTTGAGATGAGCATAAACTTTCATTGTCAAGCATTGCACATTTATGATTTTTTAATATCGTTGTCCTGTCATCGGTGCTGAATAGCTGCACAATTTATGGTGTGGAGAGTTGCCTGTTATTTATTATCATTTAAACATGCAAACACTTGTGTAGTTTTTGAGGGAAAAGGAGAGCTGCATTTGTCGAAGAAGGTGAGTGTTTGACAATCCGAATGTCAAGCTTGCATGGAAAGTGCGTGCATGCATGTCTTCGGCAAAGTGAGGAACAAATATGAAGAAGGATTGATTAATGCTGGAAAAGTACTCCTTTTCCAGGAGATCAACCATGGAATGCATTTTATTTCGTCGGCGAGAGCTGATTGACGGGTAAGGTTTATTCAAAGAAAAATTGTGCTTTTCCTTGATTTATCAGTAACTTGTGAATAGGCAGTTTGAGTTTGTTAATTATATGTAGCTTTTTTTGTGTTTTGCCTTTGCCTCACGTCCCCCTTGTTATTGATGAGAACGGTGCAAGTTCGGCCCTTTATCTTGCGTGAGGCCAATTTCTCGACCACAAGCAGTCATAGCCCGAGCCAACTGCTTTGCCTGGCAGTAAATGGCTGTGTTACAGTCACTCCATTGAACCACAAAACGACAGCTGCTCGCCGAAATTTGGCCTTTTGTCTTTGGGCGTTGCCCCCATGGTTGCATGGCCACATGGCCCGTCTCGAGAGGGTCGTCGCGGCGCAGGACCCTGTCATTGTCCGGTGGATGAGCAGCCCGGAGTCAATTAGTCAGGAATAATTAGCCGCAAATGTCCTGGAAATACGGGGCTGATGGCGGAATAATGGCACGCGTGAAGCCGCATGGCTGAGCCCCAAATTGGATGTGATGGAGGGAGAAATTTAGAATATTATAGCTGTGAGGGGGATGTCCGGCCGACTAGTTTGGAAGCATTTCGTTCAATCTCACTGCCACTGATTAAAAGTGTTCAGTTTTTAAGAGATCTCTCCCCACAACCCTTCCCCCTCCCCACACACCCCTCCTCCCATGTGGTTTTTCTGCAGTGCTTGCCATAATGATCAGCTTTCTGATTGCTTACACATTTTGTTCATTTTAGTGTTTTGGGAAGTTTTGAATGAAGGGTTCATATCTTCACAGAGATAACTCATTCTTGGTTCGAGTTGAAAGAATAGTTTTGATTCCTTGATTTTATTTTATTATTGAAGCAAGTTATTTTCCACGTTTAATATAATGCGTGGTATCGATAACCATTCATTGTTTCACAAGCTTTGCAGCATATTCAAAAAGTTATTTGAACCAGATGAAACATTTAGTCCAATGAATGTAATTTCGTTTTTTTATTATTATTAGGTCATCTCATCTCGATTCTAGAAGAGATGAACTTATAAAATGGGTCGTGATGTCCGTCCGTCCATCCATTAACTTCTTGCTATTTTTGCTACTCCTCCCTTGCCATCTGGCTGAGTGTTCTGAAACTTCACACATTAATACAAGACAGTATCCCACACAATCGCTCGGGCTGTGATTTTTCGATTTCGGATCATGGGGGTTCCCAGGGGGAGTTAACGCCCAAACCTTGGATCCCCTACTCGTCCCTTATTACCACCACCACCGAATGTGGATGGAAGTTATGTTTTCTCCCCTGTCTGTCTGTTGATCTGTTTGTCTGTGAACAAGATATCTCAAAAAGTTGTGGACGGATTTGGACGAAATTTGGTGGAGAGGTTGGGTACGTGACGACGACAAAATTATTAGATTTTGGTGAAGATCCGGATCCGGAACTGCATCTGGAGCTGAGAATTTTTTAAAAAGCGATTCTTCACCGTTGAACGATACGGCAAAAAACGCTAACAATCAAGACATCTCAAAGAGTTGTGGACGGATTCAGACGAAACTTTGTGGACAGGTTGTGGGTGTGTGACGAGGACAAATCGATTTGATTTTCGTGAAGATTCAAATCTGGATCCGGAAACATGAATTTATTATTTTTACGGCGTAGCCCATTGGGCAAAGCCGTCTCGAACAGTGTGTGTCTGTCCGTATGTATGTATATATGTCCCCTCAACCGTACACCAATCAGCTGAGGATCTGGTCACATGACGGGGGTGATGCGATGTCATTACGGCTGTACGACGGCTGACTCCACAAACCGCCATTTTGATTCCTATGCTGTTCAGGCCGGACATATCGTTGAACCTGTCATGTATCACAATCTGCATGCTCTACTTTACATTTTTCATTCGGTGAGAAACACAAACAAACTCGTGAAACACATGAAGTAAAACACGTGGAAATAAGGGTTTTAAAAAATAAAACTCGATTATTATCGTGGCTGTGGTTGGTGTTTGTGGGTTCATTCTGTGTAGTTTTATATATTTTTCTATTGCTTCACAAAATATCACTACTGTATACATAATTTTGTATGCTGTTCCGTGTCCTTCAAAAGGGCTTCTTCTGTCGTAGAATAACAAATGTTTCCGTTCAAACTGCTGTGTGAATCAACCATATATTAGCGCTTCTTCCTCTTCTTCAAACTAGCAAAGAGGCTTTTAGAACTGGCAAATTCGTGGTTAAACAAACGACTTTTTACGGCGTAGATGTTTTTTTTTTGTTTTTTTTGTTATATACAAGATCGAGGCTCGTGAAAGAGCTAACTAATCACACAGAAAGACAAACCGACACATAAAACATATACCATGGGGAGCGGTAGACAAGATGGGGAGAGAGGGGGGAGGACACAAACACAACATTTGAGAGCAGGGACATCGAGAGATCTGTAGGAGGGAGAGGGCTTTGGGGGGGGGGAGGGGGGAGGCATGGGAAGGGGGGGGGGGTGGGAGAGGTATAAAACATATGGACACTGCCAGGACTTCCAGGAAAGAAGTTGAAATTTCAAACAAAGTGGATCTGGGGTGAATTCGCGGGGGTAGAAAAGATCAAGGTTTTGGATGGGGGAAGATAAGAGATGGTGGTGAACAGCTGTTTTAAAGACCTGGAGGGAGGAGTGGGATTGAAGGGAGTGTGGGAGTTTGTTCCAGAGGCGGGAGAAAAGAGGAACGAAAGAGTGAAGGTGAATCGAGAGCCTAGATTTCGGCAGTTTAACCATCAGAGGGTTGCTGGCAGATCTTGTGCGACCTGTAGGAATATTTTGGGGGACAGAGCACAGAGAGAGCTGGGGGAGCAAGGCCGGAGAGGAGTCGGTAGAAGACAGAAAGACCACCTACCTGCCTGCGGTGAGTGAGTGAAAGGCCCTCGGAGATAGCTTCATCGCGGGAGATTCCAATGATTCTGAAAGCTTTGGTTTCAACAGCGTGAAGCCGAGCTAGATGTGAGGCAGGAGCACCGGCCCATAGGGGAGAACAGTATTCCATTGAGCTGCGGATGAAAGCCTTGTATGTGGTGAGGAGCTCAGGTGTGCCAAGGAAGGACTTCGCACGACGGAGGATGCCCAGTCAGCGACTGGCTTTGGAGACCAGCTTGGAAATGTGGTTTTCCCAAGAAAGATCATGGCAGATAGTGAGACCCAAAAGCTTGAGCGACAGAACTTCTTGTAGAGGATTGTTGAGAAAGTATATGGGAGGGTTGTGCAGTCGGTCTTTTCGGAGAGACATAGTGAGAGTGTGAGATTTATCAGGATTGAAAGACATGTTCCACTTGTTTGACCAGTCTGTGATTTTATCCAGGTCTTCAGAGAGTGAGGAGGCTGCAGACTGCCGATCTGAGGGAAGAGGAATGGAGCGGCAGAGAGTGGAGTCATCAGCAAAGAGATAGAGAGGATTTTCCAGAGAGTCGGAGAGATCATTGATAAAGACCAGAAAAAGCACAGGGCCCAGAACACTGCCTTGGGGAACTCCAGCCTGAACAGGAAGGGGAGATCAGAGAAATCCATTCAGGGCCACACGTTGACTACGACCAGAGAGGAAGTCCGCAAGCCATGCGTGGAGATTTCCATGGATACCATAGGAGGAGAGTTTGGTGAGCAGAGCTGGGTGCCAGACCGTATCGAAGGCACGTGATATGTCAAGGGAGACAGCTCTGATTTCCTGTTTGGCATTGAGGACCTCCATCCATTGTTGAGACAGCAGAAGCAGCATGTCCAGAGTAGAATGACCTGGTCTGAATCCAAATTGATGATCGGAGATCAAGCCATTGATCCTGTGTTTGATCCTGTGGTTCCTGTGTTTACAGCGTTTGTCTCTCCGTATCTAAGTATGTATGTCCCTCACATATTTATCCTACATATTGGGTGAGTTTTATAGCCAACAATTACGCTTCTGAAAGGTAGAATGTAATGCCATTTGGCTTTGCCAGTTATGTTTCTTTCAACACCCTTTAGGGAACGTTCATATATTACGTTATTTACCTGGTTGGGGCAAATTATCACACTTCATGATTGAGGGAAACTGAAATTATGACAACAGGGTGATGATATATGATGGGGTAGGGGGGGGGGCAGGAGGGGGGGAAGCCCCTCAGATCATATATAATTAAAACTTTGATTAAGGGCTCTTCAAACATTGAAGTATTTCTTCTGACTGCCTCCAACCAACCCAAGCCTGGTGTTGGCTTAACGGTTAGGGTGGAGGGCTTGGGATCCTTGGGTCCTGAGTTCGAATCCCGGTAAGCTGTTGAATTAACACCAGGTGGGGTTGACTCAGCCTGTCATCCTTCAGAGGTCGGCAAAATGAGTACCAACTCACTGGGTCCTCTCGCAAGGAGGTTGGTGGAAGGATTTGCACTCGGGCGCTGTAAAACACCTCATTCCATCACACACAGTGGTGTGTGTCGGGATGGTGCTGAGGTCACTTTGATAGTGTTGACTAACTGACCAACATATAGAATAAATCACTGTATCACTGCAATCTCTTCACTTCCATGGTGACAGACAACTTAAAGACTTGGAGTATGGTACTTCAAAATAATTTAATTCTTACATTATTTGCTAACTGGTATCTCCACCCAGGTCATACCATCCATCCTCTTCAACTGAAGTATCAAACAAACCCAGCTACGCCGCTATTAGGCATTCGGTCTTGTTTTTAAGTGATTCTTCACCATTGAGTGATATGGCCAAAAACGATATGTATCATATCACAAAAAGTTGTGGACAAATTATGACAAAACTTGGTGGATGAGTTGGACAAGTGTAGCAAGAAAAAGCAGATTATATTTTGGTTCAGGTCTGAATCCAGATCCAGCCTATCAGTGGGACACAAAGCGTAAACTGTTCAGCATGGCTGAGGTATGCTCTCTACCGAGTGGCGTTCTAGTTTACAAATCGATTACTCTGAAACCTGGAACAGCCCTTCTACTCGATGGCCTGAAAAATTGCTCAGGCTTCGATTTTTCGATTTCAGACCATGGGGGCTCCCAGGGGTTGTTACCCCCTGAAACTTCAGATCCCCACCCGTCAATTATTTACCAAGCAATTGCTCTGAACCCCGATACAGCCCTTCTATTTTGATGGCCCACGGGATTTTTCGATTTCGATTTCAGATCAGGGAGCTGCCCAGGAGGGTTCTTCAAAATCATCAGAGCTCTCACCTACAACCTCAAGAGATGATCTTCAGCCCACTCGGAGGGCTATTTTTATTATTTGATATACGAAAAACACTCCCTGCCTATGGGAGCGGCATGTTGGGGGTGATGTTACTATCATTATTGCTAATTATTATGACTATTATATTGTTAATATTATTACGCTATTATCATTATTGTTACCTGGGCCCCGCAATGGTAGACAGAGGTTAGGTTTTCACAGAGGTTATGTTTTGTCTGTCTATCTGTTTGTTTGTTACTGGGAAAATCGAGGATTTTTCAATTATATCGGTTGGTCTTGTGCGCTATCATGTCTGCTTGGCTTTGTTACTTGGCAAAAAGAATTTTTTTTGACAAGTATGTTGATCACTCCGGTTTGTTTGTGTTTGTTTGTGTGTGTTTTTGTTTGTATATCCGCTCACTTATACTTGCGTACAGGTCACAATAACAGATCTTCACGAATTTTCACCAAATGGTAGAGTTTGTGGTCCGACAAAATCCTATATATTTTTGAGGTCAAAAGGTCAACATAGGCCAAAGGTCAACCACTTTTCTCAGATTTCTAAAATCCTCAATTTTCATCCGATTCCCTTGAAATTTGAATAGGATGTTCACATCAGCTAACTGAATTCAACCACCAACTATTTTTGAGATCAGCATAGGCCAAAAGGTCAACAAGCATTTCAAATTTCTAAAATCCTCCATTTTCATCCAATTGACTTTGAATTTGAATGGGATTTTCATATCAGCTGGCTGAATTCAACCACCAACTATTTTTGAGATCACCATAGGCCAAAAGGTCAACATAGGCCAAAGGTCAACAACCATTTCAAATTTCTAAAATCCTCAATTTTCATCCGATTGACTTGAGATTTGATGGAAATTTGCACATCAGTTCACTGATTTCAATCACCAATTATATTTGAGGTAAACATAGGCAAAAAGGTCAACATATGTCAAAGGTCAACAACTTTTGGGATTTTGCAAATGCCGTGCCATGTATGACATAATCCTTGTTTGTTTGTCTGTGAGCAGGATACCTCAAAGCTATGGATAGATTTGGACGAAACTTGTTGGCTAAGTTGGGTGTGTGACAAGAACAAGCCCATTCAATATTTGTTTATGTCCGATGCAGATCCGGCATATCGTTGGAATATAAAATGTAAATTGTTCAGTCTGGTGCAGGTATGTGCACTATCTAGTGCCGTTGTAGTTGTTGCTGTTATTACCCTCACCAGAGGAGATAAGAGAGGGTTGCATTCGGGTCGGTCGAGAGTGTCTGTCCTTTGGCCGCACATAATGTCTCGATGTAGACCACAATTTTTACACTTTATCTTTTTTTTCAACCGAGTACATCTGTAAAGTATGTACAATTAGAATGTGAGTACAGCTATAATGTACTACAGTACAATTGTAATGTGAGTATGTCTATGAAATATGTTCTATAAAACCACACAAAGGTCCTGACAAGGTTTTGCAATCTTTGATTGATCTTTGTTGTTACTTTTGGTATTAGAAGAGGCCTACGAAACATGCCACAATAACGTGGAAAGACGCTGAAGCTGCGACCTATGTACCTTAGCATGACGTTTTTCCAAGGCGGGGAAAGGCAATAAAACTGTTTCAGTCGAGTCTAGAAGCAACGTAGGCCAGGTGACTGCGAAAACAAGGTGATGGCCTCTTACTCGTGATACAGTTAAGGCGAAGCGTCACTTATGATACTCTCTCCCACCACCACTGGGAGCAAAGCTACATGGTACAAATTTACGTGGAGATTTCATCGGCCCTTCCTTTCGAATCCCGGCGAGGGGAGGGAAGGGGTGGGGGGGGGGGGGAAGGGGAGGGGGGGGAGGGGAATATTTACAACCAATGTTTTTATGACCCTTAATCCCCCTGGCAAGTTTTGTTGACATCGGATAGGTAATGACCGAATGTATTAGCCACAGACAGACAGGATGACGTTTGTTCGTATGATGATTCTTGGGGACTTTTTATTTTTATTTTTACCGAATGCCGAACTGTTGGTGTTTATGACAAATGTTTGTCGTTCTATGAACATTTTAAACGCCCCATACATGTTGTTACCCCGCAATCTGTTTCTCATGGTTCCTACTGATGATGTTTAGGCACTATTAGCGATATAAAATTGATGTTCCCAAGCTAGTATTTTTTAATGCATCATCATTGTGAGATATCTGACCCATTTTAGCAGAGTTGGGGTTGTGGAAGTGGGGTATTCAATGATGAGATTGGAGGGTTGTGGTTAAAAAAAAAAATCCCCATGTTTGTGTAAATAATTAGAGAGCTGCTTGAAGCCAATATTGACGTGGCTTGAATGTACTTTTGGTGATGGCCAGGAGGATGTGACACAGTTACGTTTAACTACAGTGCGAGCAAACGCTTGTGACAGCGAGGCCAAATTGGTACAGTGCTGGTAATGCTGATGTCACAGTGCAATTATTCTGATGATGTATGATCCTTTTCTACAATAACTGTTTCGTTTTGAAGGGGCAACTGCAGAATTTAGGGAAGCATGCAAGTTTTTTTTTTCAATGCCTCTTTAATTTGTTTGGAGCCTCTGATGCTTTCTCTGCTTCAAGATATCATTTGCTTTGACATGGTGCAGAACAAAGCTGTTTTCAATATGGCTAGGATATTTATACGTCTGTCGGGGCCATTAAACATTTCATATCTTGCTGTTAGTTAGAACAAACACAGTTTATTTTGATTTTAAACTACCCTCTTGTGAAGTCTTAATGCTGAACCATGACATCTACTGAAATTGACCTTCGTTAACATTTCAAAAGTTGGAACAAAAGTCTGTTTACCTCCCAGTCCAGTCAGTAGTCCAGGCAAAATGAGGTTTGACTTGGAACAAAATGCAACAGGATTTTTTTTTACCACAGTGTATTTCTATGGGATCCCCAGAACACCATGCTAAAAGTCTGAAGAAATTTCTGTCATGGAAATGTGTACATTTTGCATAAATCCAATATGTCTGCCTAATATCAATATTTTGCCATGTCTTTGCTCTCAGATGGCATATGTAAGTGATTTTTAGCTCACCTGGAACGAAGTTCAGGGGAGCTTATGCGATGGTGCATCGTCAGTCAGTCAGTCAGTCCATCCGTCAGTCAGTCCATCCGTCAGTCAGTCCGTCCATCACTCAATCCGTCCGTCAGTCCGTAAACACTTGAAACTTCTTCTCCGAAACCGCTGATGGGATTGTGACCAAATTTGGCAAAAATGATACTTGTTGTGTTGTGACTAAAGTTTGTTCATGGCACTAAGAAAATAGAAGTCTAAGAGGGTCTACGGGGGGTCAAAGTGGGTCCAGGTTTGACCCCCCAAAATAGGTATTTGCTTTCTTCTCTGAAACTACACACACGATTTTGATGAGACTTCACTGCAATGTACCAATGTTTGTTCAAAGCATTAGAAAAATTGGGGTCTGAGGAGGTATACAGGGTTGGGGGAGGGCTGGTGAGGGGGTTGCCCCCCAAAATAAGTATTTTTTTGTTTGTTTAAAGTCTTATGATTATCTTGGTATGATTCTACATGCTGCCCTGCCTTCTAGCAACCATTGAAATTGGTTTAAAATACCTTTAGTCAGTGCAGTATACTGTTTATTCCACCAGGTATGTGCCAGGCGTATTGCCCCTATGTTCAATTAAAGAATGGGGTTTTTGGATGCATTAAAACCCATTCCTTTTACACCGTGAGGCGCATATGAGCTGCTGAGGCAGTTTCATTGGCTAAGGAGTACATTCCTGGACGGGTCGCCACTCCGACGCAGGATAATCGAATGGCTAATTACGCCAGTAAGCTGGTATGTTTTTGCCGACCTCGAAAGGATGACAGACTGAGTTAACCCACATCGTGTTATTGTTGCGGATCCCGGGCTCGTCGACGTACTAAGGGGGGTTTAAGCCCTGCTCCCCCTCGAACTCCGGGTCCACGAGGCCGCCAACCACAACTACACTAGTGGTGGACGGATTGCTAAGCAATTCCAGCCGCCGAGCCCGCAGCTACGCGTGGATGTGTTAACGGTCACCACCCGAATACCTTCAGACACACGCAGCTGTGAGAATGGGGAATGAACCCCGCACGAGTCACGCTGATCCTGGACGCCCGAGCGGTTGTGCGTCGCGTAACTCGTGCCGTTACCACTATCAAACCCGATCGAGCGGTTTTAATTCGGGGCGATGCTAGGTCAATATGGAAAGGACGATGAGGGCCAGGTTGGAAACCAAAACACAGTATTTATTCACAGTATTTACAGAACATGGACAAAGCGAAGAATCTTAACGGCCTTACCTAGGTTCCCAGACAAGGGCCCTCATTCGTTCGGGGAAGGGAAGGAAGAGGGTAATGCGCAAGAAGCACGGCCGCTTCGTGCAGTTCGCCCGGATGGGCTTGGACGTGCAGTTCGTAGGAATGGGCTCGTTGGACGGAAGCCCCGAGAATCGCTCCAACCTAGGACACCACAGCCGGAGATGATCGCGGCGGGGACGTCGATCGATAACGTGCACGTCGCAGGAACCAGAGGAGCGTGCCCTATATAGGAGCCAAGCCAGCGAGGGAGAGTATAGCAGGAGACCAGCGCGAGAGAGCGTATACACAGCAAGAGAGCCAGCAAGAAAGAGAGAGCCTGCCAGAGAGAGAGCGGGGAGTCTGGGCCGGGTTTTATACCCCCCCGAAACCCCACTCGAATGTTCCATGGGCCCCAATTTTCCACCTGGGGTCACGTGTCGTGACAGCCCCTCATTGGTCACCCTCGGCCACTCCCTTTAGCTCCCATTGGTGACAGCTCATTGGCCACGCTCTCGGCCACTCCCTTTAGCTCCCATTGGCTGCTCACTGCTCCTCCTTGGCCACTCCATTTCGCTCCTCCTTCGGGCCTGCAAGGCCTGGCCTAGTCCCATGACGAGGCACTTTAGGCTTTGATGAGGCCTACTATTATCCTGCCTGCCTCAACGCATATCAACGCATCCTAACACCGGAAAGGGGACGATGCTTTACATTTAATAAGAAATAACTAACTATACGAGGCTACATGTTGTGGTGTAACTAACTATGGGGGGGTTGCCTTTATTCACAAAACCGCAACATTATTTTAACGGCACGACCGGGGCTCAAACTCAAGAGTCAAGACCCTAAGATCTTCTTAAGCCAACCACCTTAACCATTAAGCCAACACCAGGCATTTATGGATGCATTTGGAATAATTTCAAACTTAATTGGATGAATAGTTAATTTGCATAAACCCAAATTGGCCACCAAATATCAAATGTCTCACCATAGTTTTGCTCTCAGGTGACATGTCTTGCCTGAGCAATGAAACAACACTTGTATTCTTTCTCGAGATATTTTAGACTCTGGACAACATAGGACAACTTCTCAATCATTTTCCATGCGTGTATTGCATGGTACTCCTGTTATTTTAATCATATTTTCAAATCATCCCCTCTTAAAGGTCATACACATTTTTAAAATTAAATAAAAATATTCTACTTTAATGAAAATAATATTTCTAACACTAATTACTTTTACTATTACTGCACATCTATGTTATATAATCCTTTTCAAAATAAAAGGTTGTTCTCTCAAGACAATACAATCCATATTGGCATATACTCTTATACAGGTAATATCAATCAACTTTCTATTCGAGAACTTTTATCAAAAATAATTTTTTTATTCTCGTATCCATTGACATAACACATAATATATATGACAGAGAAAGGTGCAGTGATCATTCACTGTCGTAGCTGTAGATTAGTTCATTGCAGGCACATAATCACCCTACTCAATTTGTCGGCCCGTCAAGTTGGTGAAAGCCACCAGTAAATACTGGTAGCTGTGAGTTGGTTCAGCTTGTACCATGGTATTCTCCGCACCCAACAGTGCAAGGCAGGCCATATTTTCGGCATGTGCACCTCCTTGTATTACAGTGTTCTTTACAACTGCAGCAGATGACATCCAGTAGTTTTGATGGTGCTACGGGCTGGTCGGTCTGTATGGGCAGACATATTCCATTCACCACGTGCCAGCTCCACTCTTCTGGCTTCATATTGATGTCTGTCTCTTTCTACTGCATCATCTGATAGCATGTATGGAGGCTGTGATACCATGCAACTGCCGTGGTTGATGGTAGAGCTTGTGGTTCCATATGTGATGTGCTCTTAGAAATCCTATCCCAAAACCGCCCGCATCGTAAGGTATCCAGTCCTTCTTCTTTGGTACCACCATTTAAGATACCATTGCTTTTTCTCCTTCCACAATGATGTTCTGATTGGCTGAACACCTTAGCCTGTTGGCAGAACAGGGTATCACTCTTGATCTTTACTGAAAAATCCTTTCCCAATCCAAACAGGTGAGAGGATGTATCACAGCCAATGATTGCATGGATAACTAGAATGACACTTGGTAGAATGCGTACCCCCACCAGGCTGAACAGTTTACTTTTTGTATCCCAATAATAGGCCGGATCTGGATTCGGACCTTAACCAAAATCCAATCGGCTTGTTCTTGTCACCTACCCAACTCATCCACTTTGTTTTGTCATGTCATCTACAGGCGTGTTATATAGTGCCTTCAGAAAGTATTCACACCCCTTGACTTCTTACTCATTTTGGTGTGTTACAGTCTGAATTTAAAATGGATTAAATTGAAATTTATTGTCACTGATTTACACATAATACCCCATAATGTCAAAGTGGAATTTTTTTCGAATGTTTTACTAAATAATTAAAAATGAAAAGCTGAAATGTCTTGCCATAAGTATTCATCAACCCCATTGCTATGACACTCCAAATTGAGCTCAGGTGCACCCAATTTTCTTTGATCATTCTTGAGTGTATCTACAATTTGATTGGAGTCCACCTGTGGCCAATTCAATTGATTGAATATGAGTTACAAAGAAACACACCTTTCTATATAAGGTCCCACAGTTGACAGAGCATGTCGGAGCAGAAACTCTATCATGAAGTCCAAGGAACTGTCCGTAGTACTCCAAGATAGAATTGTGAAGAGGCATAGATCTGGGGAAGGGTATAAAACAATTTATAGAGTGTTGAAAATTCCCAAGAGCACAGTGAGCGCCATCATTAGGAAATGGAAAGAATATGGAACTACTCAGACTCTTCCTAAGGCTGGCAGTCCAAACTGCACAGGGCAAGAAGGACCTTGGTCGGTCAGGGAGGTGACCAAGAACCCAATGACCACTCTGACAGAACTACAGTTCCTTGGTTGAGATGGGATAATTTGCTGGAAGCACCACAGTCTCTGCAGCACTTCACAAATCTCGGCTTTATGGAAGAGTGGACAGCCGGAAACCACTCCGAGGAAAAAGGGACATGCCAGCATGCCTGGAGTTTGCAAAAAGTCATGTGAAAGACTCTTAAAGCATGAGGCAAAATATTATGTGGTCTGATGAGATGAAAGTTGAACTATTTGGCCTAAATGCAAAGCGCTACATCTGGCGGGAACCGAGCACAGCTCATCACCCCTCTGGTGGTAGCATCATGTTATGGGGATGTTTTTCAGCGGCAAGAACTGGGCGACGAGTAAGGATAGAGGAAACAATGAATGGAGCCAAGTACAGGCAAATCCTTGAGGAGAACCTGCTTCAGAGTGCAAAAGACCTTAGACTGCAGTGAAGATTTGCATTCCATCAGGACAATGACCCCAAGCTTACAGCCAAAGCAACACTGGAATGGCTTCACAACAAGAAAGTGAAAGTCCTTGAGTGGCCCAGCCAAAGCCCAGAATTGAATCCCATTGAGAGTCTGTGGAAAGACGTGAAGATTGCTGTTCACCGACACTCCCCATCCAACTTTACAGAGTTGAGCAAATCTGCAAGGAAGAATGGGAGAAACTCCTCAAATCCAAATGTGCAAAGCAGATACAGACATACCCAAGAAGCCTCGAAGCTGTAATCACTGCCAAAGGCGCTTCTACAAAGTATTGACTCAGGGGCATGAATGATGGTGTGTGTCGTCGCTTTCAATGAATCTCTTAAATCTGCATGGTGAAGCGATTGAAGTGATAAAGGTGTGTGCTATCCCTCTCCCACTCCCTATTCCTATGAGCATGGTTGGCTGCAGGTGCAGTGAATGCAACATGGTCTGATGCACATAGGTACAGCAGACTGGTCAGGTCGTCGGTATGATGACTGCTGCCCTTAATGTCCACAGCAGACACTGTTGTCTGCAGATGCTGTGCAATGCTGCCTAAATTGGTGCCACCACTGACCTTCATGCGCACATTTATCCACGATGTCACGCTGCTCAGGCTGACCTTCATGTGTGGTTTGATATCTGAGTGTCCTTCTCATAGCCTTAGCCTAAAGAGGCTTCCCCCACAAGGCAGTGTGGATCCATTACCCTGGAGAAGGGGCCCATACCAGGTACTGTCAGCCGCAGCCAGCTGAGCCCAGGACTTGCATCCGACAGGGATGTCACTCCCTGAGGTAGCTGAAAGACAGATACCCTGCCACCCAAATGGTTTGGGAGGGGGAAGAGGGTTGAATACTTTTTAAAATTAGATATTTCTTTGTTTTATTTTCAATTATTTTGTAAAAGTTTCTAAAAAGAAAAATTCTACTTTGACATTATGGGGTATTATGTGTAGATCAGGTATCAAAAAATCTCATTTTAATCCATTTAAATTATGGTTGTAACAGAACAAAATATGAAAAATATCAAGGGGCGTGAATGCATTCTGAAGGCACTGCATATTGTTTTGACCCCCTCTAATGCCACCTGAGCTTTTGTCATGATGTTTTGAAATCAAACTTGATATATAGAGTCTTCATGAACTACTCCAAAGTGATAAAGCTAAAAAATGCAGATAAAAAGTGAATAAGTCATACTAACAGAGAAAATCAGATCATTCTTAGCTGCATAAGTATTCAAACCTTTTGCCGAATTAACCCGAAATCAATTCAGGAGCAAATTATATGTTTGAAAGGTTACAAAATAAGTGTAATAGGTACAGTCACGTGAAAAAGTAAGTCCACCCCATGTAAAGTCTTGACTTTTTCAACATATTTCAACATACAGTAAATTAGTCCAACATACAGTCCAGTATTGACTTACAGCCTTAGAATCAGTCCAACATACAGACATACAGTCCAACATATTTCAACATATTCTTTCAAAGTAAATTGCTCTCTCTCATGCACAGATTTATCCCATCTCGTCTTCAGTTGTCATACCCTTCCTCCCGTCCATGGTACACGGAATCTTGTGGTGAGGCTGTTGCCCTGAAACAACTTGCTTTCGTCTCCTGGAAAGCAAATCCAACAGAAGGAAATCTAATTTCCTTTCACAAAGCCCGAAACAAGTGTGTGTCCACCCTCAGGAGAGCCAGGAAACAATATCTCACCGTTCTCAAGACCGAACTCTCTTATCTGTCTCCCTCTTCCAAATCCTGGTGGCGTCTGGTCAAATCTGTTTCTGGTGTTTGTTCCCCCTCCATCCCCTCCCTCACCTTAAACGGCTTAACGGCTGACTCCGCACGTGAAAAAGCTGAATGCCTCAACTCTGTGTTTGCCTCTAAATCTTGTGTCCCAAACCCATCCCTCTCTGTACCCACCGTACCCAGTCGTACCCAGCTGCTCCTGGACTCTGTGTCCTTTCCTCCTGACAAGGTGGAAAAGTTTCTGTCAACCCTCGACTCTGATTCTGCAACTGGTCCTGACGGCATCAGCCCACGGGTCCTAAAATCATGTTCTTCCGCTCTTTCACTCCCTCTTTCTGTTCTCTTCACCCTCTCTTTTGCTCAAGGTCATCTGCCATCTGCTTGGAAATCAGCCAACATCACCACTTTGCACAAAAAAGGTGCAAAAACAGATCCCAGCAAGTACAGACCAATCAGCCTTCTCCCAATTATCAGCAAAGTCATGGAATCCATCATTGCTTCAGATATGAAATCTTTCCTCTTCTCCAATGGCTTGATCTCTGATCATCAATTTGGTTTCAGACCTGGTCACTCTACTCTGGACATGCTGCTTCTGCTTTCTCAACAATGGATGGAGGTCCTCAATGCCAAACAGGAAATTAGAGCTGTCTCCCTTGACATTTCACGTGCCTTCGATACGGTCTGGCACCCTGCTCTGCTCACCAAACTCTCCTCCTTTGGTATCCATAGAAATCTCCACGCCTGGCTGGCGGACTTCCTCTCTGGTCGTAGTCAACGTGTGGCCCTGAATGGGTTTCTCTCATCTCCTCTTCCTGTTCAGGCTGGAGTTCCCCAAGGTATTGTTCTGGGCCCTGTGCTTTTTCTGGTCTTCATCAATGATCTCTCTGACTCTCTTGAAAATCCTCTCTATCTCTTTGCTGACGACTCTACTCTCTGTCGCTCCATTCCTCATCCCTCAGATCGGCAGTCTGCAGCCTCCTCACTCTCTGCAGACCTGGACAAAATCACAGACTGGGCAAACAAATGGAACATGTCTTTCAATCCTGATAAATCTCACACTCTTACGATGTCTCTCCGAAAAGACCGACTGGAAAACCCTCCCATCCACTTTCTGAATAATCCTCTCCAAGAAGTTCTGTCACTCAAGCTTTTGGGTCTCACTATTTGCCATGATCTTTCCTGGGAAAACCACATTTCAAATCTGGCCTCCAAAGCCAGTCGCCGACTGGGCATCCTCCGTCGTGCGAAGTCCTTCCTTGGCACACCTGAGCTCCTCACCACATACAAGGCTTTCATCCGCAGCTCTATGGAATACTGCTCTCCCCTCTGGTCTGATGCTCCTGCCTCACACCTAGCCCGTCTTCACGATGTTGAAACCAAAGCGTTCAGAATCATTGGAATCTCCCGCGATGAAGCTAACTCCAAGGGCCTTTCACTCACTCACCGCAGGCAGGTTGGTGGTCTTTCCGTCTTCTACCGACTCCTCTCTGGCCTTGCCCCCCCAGCCCTCTCTGGGCTCTGTCCCCCAAATATCCCTACAGGTCGCACAAGATGTGCCTGCAACCCTCTTATGGTTAAACTGCCAAAATCAAGACTTTCTGCTCACCTTCACTCCTTCATTCCTCTTTTCTCCCGCCTCTGGAACAAACTCCCTCACTCTCTTCAATCCCACTCCACCCTCCAGGTCTTTAAAACAGCTGTTCACCACCATCTCTTATCCTCCCCCATCCAAAACCTTGATCTTTTCTACCCCTGCTAATTTCGGTCCCCTTGTGTTTTATACCTCTCCCCCCCCCCCCCCCCCCGCCTCCCCCTCCCACGCCTCCTGCCCCCAAGCCCTCTCCCTCCCACACTTCTCCCTGCTCTCAAATGTTGTGGTTGTGTGCTTCCCCTTCTCTCCCCATCTTGTCTTCCGCTCCCTCTTTTTGTATATTTTGTTTGTCTGGTTGATTGTTTGTGAAATAAATGTTAGCTCTTTCACGAGCCTCGATTCAGTATACAAAAAAATAAAAAAAATAAAATACAGCTATTTGATCTTCATTTCAACAATATTGATAGATAAAGGTGATATAATATAAAAATTATCATGAAACATTTACATTTTGTAGTCCATTGTATAATTTAAATAAACATAAATGCAAATTTCACATGTTGAAAAAGTAAGTACACCCCTACATTTATCACCACTTCAAATACCTAAAATTAGAATCAGGTGCACCAGCTCAGGTGCAAATGATTAGAACATCGTTAGAGAGGATCTTGGAGGAACCTGTCTTATTTAAACCTCAGACATTTAGTTTGGTTTGCTCTTTGTTGTTGAAGTGTGCGGCGTCACCATGCCTAGATCAAAAGAGCTCTCTGAGGCCTTCAGAAAGAAGGTTATAGATGCCTACGAGTCTGGGAAGGGATTTAAAAAGATCTCCAAACAATTTGAAATCAATCATTCGACTGTCCGGAAGATCATCTACAAGTGGAGAAGATTCCAAACAACTGCCAACTTGTTCAGGCCAGGCCGCCCCAGCAAGTTCTGCCCGAGAGCAGACCGCAAGATGCTGAAAGAAGTCTCTAAGAACCCCAGAATGTCATCACGGGACCCACAGGTAGCTCTTGCCACTGTTGATGTCGAATTGCACGAGTCTACCATTAGAAAGAGGCTGCACAAATTTGATCTACATGGGAGGTGTGCCAGGAGGAAACCATTGCTGTCCAGAAAGAACATCAGGGCAAGACTAAAGTTTGCCAATGAACACCTTGGCAAAGACCAGCACTTCTGGAACAATGTGCTGTGGACAGATGAGTCAAAGGCAGAGCTATTTGGCCACAGTACCAGAAGACATGTTTGGCAAAAACCAAACACAGCATTTGACCACAAGAACCTGATACCAACTATAAAGCATGGTGGTGGAAATATTATGGTTTGGGGCAGCTTTGCTGCATCAGGGCCTGGGCAGCTCACCATCATAGAATCCACAATGAATTTTTCATTGTACCAGAGGGTGCTTGAGGATAATGTGAGGCCATCTGTCGGAAAGTTGAAGCTCAACCGAAGGTGGACCTTGCAACATGACAATGACCTTAAACATACCAGTAAATCCACCAAGGAATGGCTGAAAAGAAAGAAATGGGGGGTTCTGGAATGGCGAAGTCAAAGCCCGGATCTAAATCCCATCGAGATGTTGTGGGGGGATTTGAAACGAGCTGTGCATGCAAGAAACCCCTCAAACATCGCACAGCTGAAAGAATTCTGCATGGAGGAGTGGGCAAAAATTTATCCCAGTCGATCTCAGAGACTGGTAGACAGTTATAAGAAATGCCTACTTGAGGTTGTTTCTGCCAAAGGGGGCAATACCACCTATTCGAGCCAAGGGTGTACTTACTTTTTCCACATGCGAAATTTGCATTTATGTTTATTCAAATTATACAATGGACTACAAAATGTAAATGTTTCATGATATTTGTTATATTATATTGAAGGAGCTCGGGCTCCCACGTCGATCGGAAGAATGGACGTGACAAAAAGCTGGAATTCGTCCGAGTTGCTTTATTCAAACAAAACACTCAGGTACTCTGAAAAGCCCGTTTATCGGGCAGCAATATATATACACACATTATCCCGGAGCGTTTGCCCAGGAAAGGCGAGAGGGGGCGTGGCCGAGCGTCCCGACCGAGGCCTGGCAAGTTGAGCGCGGGCCTGCCCGGGCGTCCTGGACGAGCCCGGCATGGTGATCGCTCCGCGTCCTTGATAGGTGCAAGGCGATTGTGAAAACCCAGCGGTAGCCGCTACACACGTCCCCCCAGAATCGACTTGCACCGGCAGGGTCAATTTGAGGGGGGTCCTGATGACCCGGCCGAAGCGACCCCTGGCGGGTCGTGGGGGGGGGGGGGGGGGGTCCGGTGTGGTGGTGGGCGGTCGAGTGGGGGGCACCGTGGACGGGGGGCGGCCTCGCCGCGGCGGAAGGGCCACCCGTGGTGGTTGGTCGACGTCCACGTGCGCCGGCTTGAGGCGGTCCACCGCAATCCGGTCCGACCTGCCGCCGATGTCGATGACGAACGACTTGTCGTCCCGTCGCAGGACCCGGAAGGGCCCGTCGTACGGCGGCCGGAGTGGCCCCCGATGTGCGTCGTGACACACAAAAACATACTCCGCTGTGCGAAGTGCTGGGGGGACGTAGGACTGGGGGTCACCGTGGTGGGATGTTGGCACGGGGGCAAACCGTCGGGCGGCCTCCTGGAGGTCCGAGCGCTGGTGAGCTGCGGACCAGGGACTGGTAGCGTCGGGCACGAATTCGCCCGGGACGCGTAGCACCTGGCCGTAGACAAGCTCGGCGGTGGATGCCTGGAGGTCCTCCTTGGGGGCCGTGCAGAGGCCCAAAAGGACCCACGGCAGCCGGTCGGCCCAACCGCCGTCTTGAAGGCCGGCCATGAGCGCGGCCTTCATGGAGCGGTGGAATCACTCGCACAACCCGTTTGCTTGGGGGTGGTAGGCCGAAGTACGGTGGAGCTTGACCCCCAGGTTGCGGGCGACCGCGCCCCACAGCTCGGAGGTGAACTGTGGTCCGCGGTCTGACGAGATGTCCACCGGTGCGCCGAAGCGGGCGACCCAGGTGGCGATGAAAGCCTGCGCCACGTCGGCGGTGGTGGTGGAGACGAGGGGAATGGCCTCCGGCCACCTGGTGGTCCTGTCCACCATGGTGAGCAGGTGTGTGAACCCCCGTGACGGGGGGAGGGGGCCCACCAGATCCACGTTGACGTGGTCGAAACGTCGTTCGGGCACGGTGAAAGGTGCCAGCGGGGCCTGGGTGTGTCGGTGGACCTTGGCCCGTTGGCAGGCTGTGCAGGTGCTGGTACAATCGCGGACGTCCCGACGAAGGCCGTGCCAGACGAATCGCGCCGACACCAGCTTCTGGGAAGCTTTCCGGCCCGGGTGGGAAAGGCCGTGGAGGGAGGCGAAGATGCGGCGTTGCCAGGTGACGGGCACGATGGGGCGAGGCTGGCCTTGGGAGACGGCGCAGAGCAGGACAGTGTCCGCGAAGGGGATGTCGGCCAGGCGGAGGCCCGTGTCCGCCGCCCGGAGGGCTTGCACCGTGGTGTCGGTGGTTTGGTCCGCCGCCATAAGCGTGAAGTCCACGCCCAGGTGGACCGCGTTCGCGCTGGCCCGGGAAAGACAGTCGGCCACGGCGTTGTTTCTGCCGGCGACGTGCCGGATGTCCGTGGTAAACTCCGACACGGCGGAGAGGTGGCGCTGTTGGCGGGCCGACCACGGCTCCGTGACCTTGGCCATTGCGTAAACCAACGGCTTGTGGTCGACGAACGCCGTGAAAGGTCGGCCCTCCAGGAGGTGGCGGAAATGGCGGACGGCCAGGTGTAGACCAAGGAGCTCACGGTCAAACGTGCTGTATTTGAGCTCGTTCGGCCGGAGCTGCCGGCTGAAAAAAGCGAGTGGCTGCCAAACCCCATTCACCCATTGCTCATGTACGGCGCCCACAGCGTAGTCGGAGGCATCCGTGGTGACGGCGATGGGAGCGTTGAGCACCGGGTGAGCGAGCAGTGTTGCGTCGGCGAGGGCCCGCTTTGAGCTTTGGAAGGCCTCGTCCATTGCTGCGGACCAGGCGATGTCGTGCTTGGCCGGCTTGCCCCGGAGGGCTTCGTAGAGGGGCCGCATGAGTTGAGCAGCGCGGGGCACGAAGCGGTGATAAAAATTCACCATTCCCAGGAATTCCTGCAGGGCCTTTATGGTGCGGGGACGCGGGAACGTGGTGATGGCCTCGACCTTGGTTGGCAGCGGCACGGCCCCGTTCTAGGTGATGTGGTGGCCCAAAAAATCAACGGCCGTCGTGCCGAAGTGGCATTTGGCCGGGTTGACGATGAGGCCGTGCTCGCTGAGGCGCCCGAACAGTGTTCGGAGGTGGAGGAGGTGCTCGGCCCGGGACGTGCTGGCGACGAGGATGTCGTCCAGGTAAACGAAAAGGAACGGCAGGTCACGCAGCACGCCGTCCATCAAGCGCTGGAACGCCTGAGCCGCGTTCTTGAGACCAAACGGCATCCGTAAGAATTCGAATAAGCCGAACGGCGTGATGACTGCCGTTTTAGGGACGTCGGCCGCCCTGACAGGTACCTGGTGATATCCCCGTATGAGATCAATTTTCGAAAAAATGACCCGTCCCACCAGACGGGCGGAGAAGTCTTGGATGTGCGGGATCGGATACCTGTCGGGGGTGGTAGCGTCGTTAAGGCGGCGGTAGTCGCCACATGGGCGCCAGCCGCCCCCTGGCTTTGGGACGATGTGTAGTGGCGAAGCCCACGCGCTATCGGAGCGCCGCACGATCCCGAGGTGTTCTAAAGCGTCGAGCTTGGCTGGGTCGAGGCGGCGGGCACTGGCGTAGACCGGCGGGCCCGTGGTTGGTATGTGGTGCTCGATCCCATGCCGTACTGCGACGGCCGAAAACGTTGGCCGCGTGAGGGCTGGGAACTCCGTGAGCAGGCGAGCAAACTCGTTCGCCGCCGGGAGGGCGCATGCCAGCTCGGTCGGCGCGGAGCTGCTCAATGTGCATACCAGGGAGCTGAAGGTTTCGGCGTTGATTAAACGACGCCGTTGGACGTCCACCAGCAGTCCATGTGCGCAGAGGAAGTCGGCGCCTGGCAGAGCCATGGGCACGTTTGCGGTTACAAACGTCCAAGCAAAGCGTTGGCCGCCGAAGCAGAGGGTGACGTTGCGCGGGCCGAAGGTGCGGATGGCCGATCCGTTGGCCGCAACCAAGGAGAGGCCGCAAACCGCGGACTGCCTGTCCTGGTCAGAGGTGGGTATGACGCTCAGTTGGGCGCCGGTGTCGCACAGGAAGCACCGTCCGGATGCTTTATCCGTGATGAACAGTAAGTTGCCCGTGTGGCCGGCGCTCATGGCTGGTAATGAACGCCGGCCCGGCCGTTTCCCGGCCTGCCGAAGGTGCACGGGGGTCGGCATGTCCGGGCCTTCTGTCCGAACCTGGCATGATAGTAACACCACGCTTAGTCAGGTGGAGGCCCCGGTCGTCGTGCTGGAGGTAGTCGGCTCGGTGTAGCGGCCGCCAATTGCGTCGGCAGTTCGGTCGTCGACCGTGCTGGGTGCTCGGGCGCCATGGGTGTTGCGTCGGACGGCGGTGGGCCCCAGGTCGCTGCTGCGATGCGCTGGCCTGCGGCGGACATCTTGTCGGCTTCCCTGGCAAGGGCACGGGGATCCGTGATCGTCGTGCTTGCCAGGGCGAGGCGTACCGGGCTAGGCAGCTGACGGAGGAACGGCTCCCGGAACAGGAATGCCGGAGAGTGCTCGCCGAGCAGCGAAAGCATGTAGTCCATTCGCTCGGAAGGGCGCGTGTCGCCGAGCTCGGGCAGGTCGAGCAGGCGCCATGCGCGTTCCGCCGATGGGAGGGCGAAAGCGTCGAGGAGAAGCTTTTTAATCGCGCCGTATTTGTCAGCGGCTGGCGGGCTCTCGAGGAGGCTCAGGGCACGGGCCGCGGTGGCTGAACCGAGCGCTGCTACCACATGGTGGAAGCGGGTGTCGTCGGCCGTGATGCCTCGCAGGGCGAACAGGGAGTCCGCCTGTGCGAACCAAACCGCCGCGTGAGCCTCCCAGAAGGTAGGCAGTTTAAGGGCCACTGCCGTGTCCATGTCGGTAGGTCACCAATGAAGGAGCTCGGGCTCCCACGTCGATCGGAAGAATGGACGCGACAAAAAGCTGGAATTCGTCCGAGTTGCTTTATTCAAACAAAACACTCAGGTACTCTGAAAAGCCCGTTTATCGGGCAGCAATATATATACACACATTATCCCGGAGCGTTTGCCCAGGAAAGGCGAGAGGGGGCGTGGCCGAGCGTCCTGCCTGCGGCCTGGCAAGTTGAGCGCGGGCCTGCCCGGGCGTCCTGGACGAGCCCGGCATGGTGATCGCTCCGCGTCCTTGATAGGTGCAAGGCGATTGTGAAAACCCAGCGGTAGCCGCTACAATATCACCTTTATCTATCAATATTGTTGAAATGAAGATCAAATAGCTGTATGTTGAAATATGTTGAAAAAGTCAAAACTTTACATGGGGTGTACTTATTTTTTCACATGACTGGATAATAATAGTGCAATAGCAATGCTTTGTACCACCCACCACATTTGTATGGGGCTGGCAGTTTCTTTATAATGTCTTTGTGTTCATGATGACACTCTTCAACTTTGTCATGGTCAGGGAATGAAAATGCGGGATGCTTACTCAGCCTCGGCCTTTGCCTTGGCATGGCTGCGGCATCTGAGAAACTTCGATCGGGCAAAATATGGGACGTGGGGTTTGTTGGAACATGTTCCAACTAACCCCATGCTTTCTGTTCCAACGGACCCCCAATGGCCACGTGACAATCTGATGTACAGTACACAACACAGTGCTTTAGTTACAAGATTTACTTTGCCTCATACTGTGGCTTAGTTCCTGCATATATAAGACATAAAAAGGTACTGACCTTTATCTAACTACATCATCAAGAAAAAATAACCTTTCCTCAAAGACAAATATTTATTCAGAGTTATCTTCTATTAAATTATCTTCTTCTAAATTATCTTCTACTAAAGGGTGAATTGTCGGCGATATCTTGGCCATTGTCGGCGATAGAGTAGATAACCACCATCAATGATACAATGGACATTTCCCCGAGATTGTCATTGCTTCCCTGTCATGGCTGTCCAGAAATAACAAGCATTCTGAGTATTGCGCTGCAATACATGTCCCCTGCCGGCAGTCTGTCGTCCGGAAAACTGTTGGGGAAATTACCAAAGTTCAAAGTGCCATAACTTTGTCAAAAATGATCAAAACGTCGTGAAGTTCGAACTTGATCTGTAACTTATCACGAGGAAACCATGTGCCAAGTTTGAAATCATTAGCATTACGAGTTTAGAAAAAACGTCCGAAAAAACTGTTCTTTGCGTGACGGACGGACAGACGGAGCGACGGAGTGCAAACCTATAGTCCCCTCCGGTGTACACCGGTAGGGGACTCATAAGCGAGGGTCGCCTTATTGGCCTGCAGGGGAAGATATCAATATGAAGCCAGAAGAGTGGGGATGGCACATTGTGGAAGGAAGATGTCTGCCCATGCAGACCGGACCTCCCGCAGCACCATCATCATGACTGGAAGATGTCTGCCCACGCAGACCGGACCTCCCACACCACCATCATAACGAATGGATGTTATCTGCTGCAGTTGTAAAAGACTGTCATACATGGAGGTGCTGCACATGCCAAAAATATGGCATGCCTTGCACTGGTGGGTGCGGAGAATGCCATGGTACAAGCTAAGCTGTAAGTTACCAACTCACAGCTACCAGTTTTTACTGATGGTTATGACCATCTTGACGGGCCAACTAATCGAGTCGGTTGATAATGCACTTACAATGATCTAATAGCCACAATAGTGAATGATCACGACAGCATTCACTGTCATATATATCATACTTATAGCACTGCAGTTTACATTGAGTGAAAAAGGACCAGATTTCCTGGACTACGAGCAGCATTGCAGCTTGCAATCAGCATAAATAAAGAATTTGAATTAATATGGCTTATGGTTGGTGACAGAAATTGATCATAAATATATCTGGCAAATGCTAATTGAACCCCGATAAGAAGAGGAAGAAAACCCCGTCAGAATCGGCAGCAGACTTTGCTTACACATGCCTTTTGGGTTATTTTGAATCTCACTGCTAAGCTTTGCAATATCCTTTAGATTTTAGATGTTTGAAAACAACAACAACTACAGAGTTCATCAAACATGATACCCTGTCCAATGACTTCAATTTTAATATAAAAAATATTGATTTTAACGATCATTAAAAAAGTATCCGAAAGTTTAGTGCTATTGAAGTAATCCAGAAGCAGTACTGAACATCACCTTTTCACACCACCCTATTGTACCTTTCTTTTTTTTAAATAGAAGTATTGATATTGTAGTGGAGACATAGAGTATTGATATAGAAGTACCTGATAGATGACAAGAGCGGTTCAAGGGCAATCGCATACAACAGCCCCGAAAGAGGACAGCCTTGACGAATACCTCGTAGAAAGGCAAAAGTAGTGCATAAACTATTGTTAATTTTCATTGTGCAGTAAGTGCCAGTGTACAATAGTTTCACATATGAGATGCAAAAATCTTCAAAGCTCATCCCTTTAAGGACAGAAAAAGTTATTGGTGATCAACACGATCAAAAGCTTTAGCTTGATCAATAAACAATAGCCCATAATCATCATGCAAGTAGTTGTTACAAGAAAGACTATCTCTTACCAAAAATATGTTATCATGTATAGACCTTCCCTGTACACAATAAGTCTGGTCCGGGTGTACAACAGAACCGACCACAGCTTTCATACGATTTGCAAGAACCTTCGAGAAAATCTTATAATCATCACACAACGATACATGCCGCCAGTTTTCAACTAATTGAAGGTCACCAGCTTTAGGTCTTCGTCACGCAACTGCTCTCCTACACGACAATGGCAGTTCTCCAACGTGAATGCTTTCCTCGAGGACATTAAGCAACTCATGTCCAACAAGCTTCCAAAAAGTCTTATAACATTCTCCAGGAAGGCCATCAATCCCATTGGCCTTTCCATCTTTCAGGCTTCGAATGGCTGTTTCCTCGGCCAAGATTGAGGAGCCAAGCACTCGTCGCTGGTCCTCTTTAGCTTTTGGAAGTCCAGTAATCAGTTCCTGTATCATATTATTATCCACACTCCGGGAGGACTAAAGGTTGGAGTAAAAGACTTTTAAGACACCCCAAATTCCCTGCTGGGATGTCATCAAAGCCCCATTTGAAGTGAGTAGGCCATTGATTTGTTGAGACTTTTTGGTGGAGTTCGCCAAATTGAAGACCTTTTTGTTTGGCATATCTAACGTCAGATTGCTCATCCGCATTCGTACCAAGGTACCCATTGCCCTTTGCTTAACCATTTCAGTTAGCAATGTTCTCTTTGCCCCTAGCAACTGGTCTCGTGTGTCCTTTCCAGCATTGTCATTATTTTGCTCTCATGAAACAATTTCAGACTTTAACAAATCAATTGAGTGAGATTGCACATTGGTTGTACGATATATAGATATTGCCGGCAGAACGATTTTATTTGTGAGTTCGCAAGGTCCAACCACAACTGAAGGTTGGTGTGCTCAACCTTGGAGGTGCAGATTTTTTCCCCAAACAGCCTTGAAATCGTCTATATTTTTTGTCACTTAGAACATGAGTATTAAGAGTCCAATATGCACTACCACCTGATGGTAATGGCAATTTAAAATACAGCACAACTAAACTATGGTCTGTGAACCGGCTTGGTAAAATTTGGAACGTAGTTACAACATTTGACTGGCTTATTGACATATATTCTATCAAATCTTGCCCTTGATATATAACCATCCTGACATCTGCACTACGTATAGCAATGCAGACGTGGGTGTTGTAGCCTCCACACATCTTTAAAACAATAATTCTTAATGATGTTCTCCAACCCCTTAGTGGAGGCTAGATAAGGCTCATGACCATTCCTATCGACTTCTGGGCAAATTGTACAATTAAAATCTCCAGCAATGCAAATGAACGCAGTTGAATCCTGGTCTTTAATGAAATCCTGTAGTATAGGAAATAATTATTTCCTTTCTATAGGATCACTCGGGGTATAGACGTTCACCACAATTATTTTTTGTGCATTATGCAGGAGCTCTGCAGATATGAGGTTTCCTTAATATATTTCCTTGAAGGAAACCTGCTATGCAGAAATTTTTTGGCTTAAACAAATAGCAACACCGGCCTTGGGTGTAGGAAACCCACTTTGGAACCACTGACCTCTAAAAAAAGTTTCTCCCACACAGTTTTTATAGTGTTAGTAGCATGGTTCTCTTGTAAGAGAATAATATCCGCTTTTATTTTCTCTAATATTTGGATTGTTTGAATTCTCCGTTATGGGGCTCGACCTCAATTAATGTTCAGGGTTGCAATCTGAGAAATTAGGCACTTGAATGACTTTCTACCTGCAATTCTTTGTTCGCTTTTGTCAAGGCTTTCCAAAGGCGTTGAAATTGAGGTTCAGAAAGTTCCACAGAGTTATTCCTCTGTATCATATGCTTTTCAGTCACAATAAAAAGCCTTGATATCAGGAAAATGGTCTTTAATTTGTACATTTCGTTGTCTAAAGGTTTTGTTCAAGAAAACGATTTCCTCCTTAGATATTGTAGTTTGTTTATCGTTTTCCTGCAGTAAACCTGAAGTTTCACTTGAGGAAGACCGCTTACCAGAAACTGCACCTGTCACAACGTGGTCATTTAATTGTGATTGAGTTTTTGAGTCTTCTTCTGCAACGGAATCAGCACATTCTTTCTTTTGGCATTGCAGAGAAGGATATGCCCCATCATTACTATCCGTTTTTGTTTTTTCATCTTTTTTGTCGTCATGTATCCTAAGCTGACTATTGTCCTCAAGCGTAGGTCTTTCTCTGCTTACCCATATCTGGTTGTGATAGACTTCTCTGAGCAATGCCAGCCAGATCTCACATATGCTAATCTAATCACGTGAAACTTCCTCTTTACCGCCCATCACACCGACTGCTCATTCTCAAAGGTCACAAAGCAAAAGCCTCGGGGTTTCCTGGACGTGCCATGCACCGGGCGGAGAACTGCTTCCACCCCTCCAAAAGTGGAGAAATAATTCCGAATCTTGTCCTCGTCAATTTCAGGGCTCACACCTCCCACAAAGCTTTTCTTTACTGGATCATTCTTGATATTGAAGGCACACTTGGGGTATATCAGCCTCATCTCCACTTTCCTGGTGCCAAGTACAGGGTGTCTCAAAATAGATGGAACCCATTAACATGATAATAATTTATTACTCAGACAAGAAACTCCAAAAAAGATTACATTTCCTGGAAGCTGATATGATAACAATTAAAAAACTGAAGATTTGAGGTCTCTAGCTCAAAGGATACATTTATTAGAGCACATGTTCCAAATGACCGCCTTTGCGCCTTAGACACACTTGAAGCCGACGAGCGAAGTTGTCAATCACCCTGACACACTCTTCCTTCCTGATGGCACGAATCTTCTGGGTGATGGCCACTTTCATTTCAGAAATGGATTGAGGACGATTCTCATACACGTGGTCCTTCAAGAACCCCCAGAGATAAGAATCTGGGGGGGGTTCAGATCGGGTGAATGCGGAGACCACTCGGGTTCGCGGTGCCTGCTGATCAGCCGATCAGGGAATCGGTGGTCCAGCCACTCCATCGTGATGTTGGCTGTATGTGGAGTTGCCCCATCTTGTTGGAACCATTGGATATCCCGATTCACACCACGACGTCTCCCAAGTCCCCTCCAGAACTTGTTGAGCACCACAATGTAACGCTCCTTTGTGACAGTGAGTGCCTCCTCGTCTGCGTCTTCAAACCAAAACAGGCCGATTATGCCATGTTTTGAGATGGCCACCCAGGCCGTGCATTTCACTGAGTGCAAGGGCCTCTGAAGCACCTCGTCTGGGGCTTGTGTGCCCCAGAACACATTGTTCTTGCTATTGACATGCCCACAGAGCAAGAAGTGTGCTTCGTCGCTGAACCAAACATCATCAAGAAAGTCAGGATCCTCTTCGATCTTGTTCTCGAACCACCGGCACATCACAACACGTTTTGCCATGTCAGCTGGTGTGAGTTTATGCTTGATCTGGATCTTGTCTGGGTACAGCTGAAGATCCTTGATCAAGATTCTTTGCAATGACGCACGTGAAAGACCCAGCTCTTGGCTACGTCTTCGGATGGACTTTTTCGGGCTCCTTCCGACAGAATGTCTCACCGCATTCACATTGTCAGGAGATCTTGCAGTCAGCTTCCTGCCAGAACTGGGTGTTTCTGCCTTCTTGTTGAGGTAGTTTACTTATCCAGTGGCTTGAAATTTGTGTGCCCAACGATAAATTTGCTTTTTCTGGGGATAGTTGTTGAAGTTGAACTTCCTGCGAAATTTTGCTTGCACCGTTTTGAATGATTTAGTCTCCAAATAAGTAGTGACGCAAAATATTTTTTCCTCCTTTGTCCAAGGCATTTTGATTGATAGTTATTAGTTGTTATGGTCTCCTCTCTTCAAATCTGAAAAAAAAAGAACAAGAACATTAATATTGGCAGAATTATTAGCAGTGACATGGGTTCCATGTATTTTGAGACACCCTGTACCTGGATCTTCCGCAGGCTTGATTCTGGCTCCACTACTATTTCCTCTTCCAAACATGTCTCTGCCACTCCCCTGGCCTCAGGCCACTAAAGCTGGTTGTGATACACTTACCTGGACAGTGCCAGCCTGATCTCGCACATGCTAACTCTAATCACGTGATACTTCCTCTTCATGGCCCACCACACTGACTGCTCGTTCTCAAAGGTCACAAAGCAAAATCTCGGGGTTTCCTGGACGTGCCGTGCACCGGGCGGAGAACTGTATCCACCCCTCCAAAAGTGGAGAAATAATCCCGAATCTTGTCCTCATCAATGTCAGGCCTCACCCCACCCACAAAGATTTTCTTTACTGGATCATTCTTGATGTCAAAGGGACACTTGGGGTATATTAGCATAATCTCCACTTTCCTGATGCCAAGTACCAGGATCTCCTGCAGGCTTGATTCTGACTCCACTACTATTTCCTCTTCCAAACATGTGTCTGCCACCCTCCTGGCCTGAGGCCTCAACATCTGGTTGTGATACACTTCCCTCGGCAATGGCAGCCTGATCTCGCACATGCTATCTCTAATCACGTGAAACTTCCTCTTCACGGCCCATCACACTGACTGCTCATTCTCAAAGGTCACAAAGCAAAAGCCTCAGGGTTTCCTGGACGTGCCATGCGCCAGGCGGAGAACTGCTTCCACCCCTCCAAAAGTGGAGATAATCCCGAATCTTGTCCTCGTCAATATCAGGGCTCACACCTCCCACAAAGCTTTTCTTTACTGGATCATTCTTGATGTCAAAGGAACACTTGGGGTATATCAGCATCATCTCCACTTTCCTGGCGCCAAGTACCAGGATCTCCCACAGGCTTGATTCTGGCTCCACTACTATTTCCTCTTCCAAACATGTCTCTGCCACTCCCCTGGCCTCAGGCCCCCAAATCTGGTTGCGATAGACGTCCTTTGGCAATGCCAGCGTGATCTCGCACATGCCATCTCTAATCACGTGAAACCTCCTCTTCATAGGCCACCATGCCGACTGCTTGTTCTCAAAGGTCACAAAGCAAAAGCTTTGAGGTTTGCTGGACGTGCCATGCACTGGGTGGAGAACTGCTTCGATCCCTCCAAAATTGGAGAAATAATCCCGAATATTGTCGTCATCAATGTCAGGGCTCACACCACCCACAAAGATTTTCTTTCCTCGATCATTCTTCATGGCAAAGGCACACTCGGGGAAGATCAATCTACCATGTCGTCGGTGATGTTTAAAGGCCAACACCTCGTCAACAGCGGCGGCCTAGCAAAACAAAAGAAAACCAAATCCCCTGAAACAACCATTGTCCAGATCAATTTTGATTGTGCAGTCCACAACCTCGCCAAACCTGGAAAAGTAATCTCTAAAAGGCTTATTACCAGTCTCCGAGAATAGGCCACCCACGAACATCTTGCGATCATTATTCTCTTCCCTACTCGCATGGATTTTCGCTCTTTCAGCATTATCTCCACTTTCCTGGCGCCCTGTACCAGCATCTCCTGCAGGCTCAACTCTGGCGTGCACTTGGTCGATAAGTTGATAATCTTCAGTGAAATTGACGTGAGCTTGTGCAATGGCAGCAGCACTGCTGTTCACAAGAGTGAAAGAAAGTTAAAAGAGAGAAGGTGAGAAGGAAAGGGCCAGTCCAGTTGAGGACTGGTCGGCACTCCAGCCATCACCCCATTGCCCTGACAAATCCAGGCTCTGGTCAGCAGGGAATAATGGGTTAAATTTGGCCCCCAACTTGCATTGGGGGGTACATCCACCGCAAGGAGGTGTCCCCGATAGTCGCATGCGACAGATGCTGTTGGAGTTTCTGTACATTGGAATCTGAAGAACATAACTGTTCGGTTTTCCCACTGGACAATGTAGGTCTCTAAGGGCCATCTGTCACTAAACTGGTGATCGTCCAGGAGGATTTGGCCTTGTGTTCAACCCATGGTCTATTACTCTAACCATCTACAACTAGAGAGTTCATCGAACACCTTACCCCACAATTGAACACATCTTGAGAAAAATGACACTGAATGGGTCTTTTCAACTGTTGCTTTGTGTTTTACACTAAACAGCACAAGGCTCTGTCACATTTGTCTGAATGCTGAATCTCACAGTTACTCTGTGTTCAGTGCATTAGATAGTGTACATATGTTGTCCAAGTACTGCTAAACAGGCAGTTTTTGAAAGTGCACAAGAAGGTGATTTGTATTCTATAGTGTTCAAGTATATAATTCTATTGAAATAAAACAAACAAGTTTGATTTAAATCCCTTCAGCTGTTTTCAAGTATCACATTTTCACCAGCTCTGACAGGTTTCACATTGATTGGTGAAGCGGTTTCAGAGAAGGGATTAAAAAAAAAAAATTGGCTTTGAAGCTAATATGGCTGCTATACCACGTGACATTTAACATAAAAAAATGTACACACTGCATATGTATGTGTGGCACCCAGGGGAGTCCAGGTCTCCTGGTAGTTTGTTTACAGACTACACCACTCCCAAATATGGGGTGGGAGACCCTAAATAAGTAATTTTAAGGCAATTCCCCAAAGGTAAGTGTTCAATTAACTGAACAAACTGAGATTTCAAACAAATGGAATTTATTTGAAAGTTTGGTTGGAGAGCACAATACAATACTTTATTAACATTTGAGATATCCCAAAAGGCGAATAGCAGCCAAGTAATAAAAACTATCAAAAAAACAGCAGCTGACAACACTGTGCAAATATCTGCGAAGAAAACATAAAATTACCTTTCTCATAATTAAAAGCATCCCCAAAAAGGTTTAACTTAGCCAACTACCCACCAATATAAATATACAAATCAACTACACACAAAACGCTGATTTGTTTACTCTCGACATAAAACAAAATCATAAACCCTTTTCTCAAGAGATCAGGGGTTACCCAGATCACGGTGGAAACACTCCACTGTACCTCTGCCTAAACAGTAAACACATAATGCAGTTACCATTTAACAATAACAGCGTCCGTATTTCATTTATAGGTAAAAAGAACAAAATGGCGTCGCATACTCGATGTAAGCCGACCTTCATCTGCCGGTTACATGCACACACCCACTGGACAGCCAGAAATTCACTGGAGAGTACAAAAACTCAGAAATACACTTCTTGAGCAGATGCAACAAAGCACAGCACCCTAGCTGGGACAACCAGGAAGTACTATCGCAGAGGACCAGAGCAATAGTCGTCTCCCGATATGCCTGCACAGGTAGCTTTTTTTTCCTTGTTTTTTTGTATACAGATCGAGGCTCGTGAAAGAGCTAACATTAATCACACAAAAAGTCAAACCGACACAAACCAACACATAAAACACAAAATAAGGGGAGCGGTAGACAAGATGGGGAGAGAGGACGAAGGACACAAACACAACATTTGAGAGCAGGGACATCGAGAGAACTGTAGGAGGGAGAGGGCTTGGGAGGGGAGGTGGGAGAGGTATAAAACATATGGACACTGCAAGGACTTCCAGGAAAGAAGTTGGAATTTCGAAAAAGTGTATCTGGGGTGAATTAGCGGGGGTAGAAAAGATTAAGGTTTTGGATGGGGGAAGATAAGAGATGGTGGTGAACAGCTGTTTTAAAGACCTGGAGGGAGGAGTGGGATTGAAGGGAGTGGGGGAGTTTGTTCCAGAGGTGGGGAAAAAGGGGAATAAAAGAGTGTAGGTGAGCAGAGAACCTAGATTTTGGCAGTTAAACCATAAGAGGGTTGCTGGCAGATCTTGTGCGACCTGTAGGAATATTTGGGGGACAGCACAGAGAGAACTGGGGGAGCAAGGCCAGAGAGGAGTCGGTAGGACACAGAAAGACCACCAACCTGCCTGCGGTGAGTGAGTGAAAGTCCCTTGGAGTTAGCTTCATCGCAGGAGATTCCAATGATTCTGACAGCTTTGGTTTCAACAGCGTGAAGTCGAGCTAGGTGTGAGGCAGGAGCACCGGCCCAGAGGGGGGAACAGTATTCCATTGCGTTGCGGATGAAAGCCTTGTATGTGGTGAGTAGCTCAGGTGTGCCAAGGAAAGACTTCGCACGACGGAGGATGCCCATTCGGCGACTGGCTTTGGAGGCCAGCTTGGAAATGTGGTTTTCCCAAGAAAGATCATGGCAGATAGTGAGACCCAAAAGCTTGAGCGACATAACTTCTTGGAGAGGATTGTTGAGAAAGTAGATGGGAGGGTTTTCCAGTCAGTCTTTTCGGAGAGACATAGTAAGAGTGTGAGATTTGTCAGGATTGAAAGACATGTTCCACTTGTTTGACCAGTCTGTGATTTTGTCCAGGTCTGCAGAGAGTGAGGAGGCTGCAGACTGCTGATCTGAGGGATGAGGAATCTAGTGGCAGAGAGTGGAGTCATCAGCAAGGAGATAGAGAGGATTTTCCAGAGAGTCGGAGAGATCATTGATGAAGACCAGAAAAAGCACAGGGCCCAGAACACTACCTTGGGGAACTCCAGCCAGAACAGGAAGGGGCGATGAGAGAAATCCATTCAGGGCCTCATGTTGACTATGACCAGAGAGGACGTCCGCAAGCCAAGCGTGGAGATTTCCATGGATACCATAGGAGGAGAGTTTGGTGAGCAGAGCTGGGTGCCAGACCGTATCAAAGGCACGTGATATGTCAAGGGAGACAGCTCTGATTTCCTGTTTGGCATTTCGGACCTCCATCCATTGTTGAGACAGCAGAAGCAACATGTCCAGAGTAGAATGACCTGGTCTGAATCCAAATTGATGATCAGAGATCAAGCCATTGGAGAAGAGGAAGGATTTGATATCCGAAGCAATGATGGATTCCATGACTTTGCTGATAAATGGGAGCAGGCTGATTGGTCTGTAGATGCAAGGATCTGTTTTTGCACATTTTTTGTGTAAAGCAGTAATGTTTGCTGATTTCCAAGATGCTGGCAGATGACCTTGAGCAAAATAGATGGTGAAAAGAACAGAGAGAGGGTGAGATAGAGCAGCAGAGCAGGATTTTAGGACCAGTGGGCTGATGCCGTCTGGTCCAGTTGCAGAATCCGAGTCGAGGTTTGACAAAAACTTCTTCACCTTGTCAGGAGAGAAGGACACAGAGTCCAGGAGCAGTTGGGTTCGACTGGGTAAGGTGGGTACAGAGAGAGATGGGTTTGGGACAAGAGATGGGTTTGAGCTTATAAAGCAAAAATGGGCGGAACCAATGTAATTATCTCTGACGGGGACTAATGATTGGTCGCGCAGGCTACATATGGGTATGGGATCATATTTGTGAAGTTTCGTGTTGATTTGATAAGGTTCCTTTTTCTATACAAGATGGCTGCCAAACCACCAGACCTACGATGTCATAATTTTCAAACTATTTGCAACAATGGTGTTCGTTGATATTTGTAATATTTCGCATCACTTAGGGAAGCAGTTTCAGAGATATAATTATTTAATATTTTATTTAATCCAATATGGCTGCCACACCATGTGACCAATGATGTTTTTGTGATCATCTTTTAATCGCAATGCCTAGTCAATGACACACGTAAAGTTTTGAGTCAATCAATTTGGTGGTTTGAGATAATGTTTTTTTAAGGTTGTAGGCTAAATCCAATATGGCTGGCGGCAAACCATGTGACCTATGATGTCTTAAATTTTATGTTTCAATATACAGATGGGTCCTGCTGATCATGTGCATGAAATTTCAGATTTTTAGGATGAGGAATTTGATTAAAACATTTTTGGCTGGTATACCACATCACCTATGATGTTATCATTATCATGCTTTTGTTCCCCATTGGGAGGACTTGACAATGTGCCAGGTTTAAAATTTTTCCGTTCAGCGGTTTCTGAGTAATAATATTTTTATTATTTGCGTTTATTCCAAGATGGCTGCCATATCACGTGACCTATGACGTCACAATTATGATAAAACACATTCTGCATGGGTGTGTCACTCCTACCCTGAAAGTTTAGTCTCAATCGGACTGATGGTTGCTTAGAAAAAATGAGGTTTAGCCAGTACGGACGTTCGGACAGATGTATGGATGTGCGGAAGGACGGACGGACAACCCAAAAACATAATGCCTCTGGCCACCTTTGGGGGCGGAGGCATAAAAACAAAACTTTTTTTCAGACGTTTTCCGCCTTTTTACACATTTAGAAATGGGACATGATGATTTGCATGAGTTAACATATTAAATTAGCTGTCCGTGCCTGGTGTTTGACCTTCATGACATCACAGAAAATGTCAGTAAGTTACTTGTTGCTGTTTTCTTTCTTGAAAGTAGTTACTTGTGGAATGATTTTCAAATTTATTTGACTGTCAGACAGGCAGAGTAAAACAAGAATGACTGCACTGCTCACAACTTGCGACAAAATCCAGTAACGGGCCAATTGGGAAACGCACATTTAAAGCACATATTTATTACTTAGCTTGGTAATAACCAAAAAAGATGAACAGCACGATTAGGAAACACATTTAACGCGCTGCTAAATAATTTGCATAATGAAATGCTTGATCTATCTTGATGTAACACCATCAATCTTTTTCTCCATTTCTTTTGCCTTGTTTTTTTTGTTTTTTCCACTTTCTTCCACTTGTCCCCTCGTATCCTTCAATCTTGTTTCCTTTTCCACACAACTTTTTCAACTGTGTATTTGCACGAGTTAACAACAGTTGTTTTTCTTTTAAAAGTGCCGAATATACTTGCTGTGCTGATTGCAGGCTGAATTTGAATATGACTTGTATGAGATGGGAACCATGAAAGTCTAATGAATGAATGAAGCTTTTCTTGTTCACGATGTAGAGATTATTTTATAGATGTGGAGTTGGATGTTCGAGTACATGTACTTTTTGTTTCTTCTTGATACCTCCACCACCGAAGTTGGACAGAGGTTATGTTTTCATCCCTGTCTGGTTGTTTGTGAGCAGAATATCTCAAAATGTTGTGGATGGATTCTGATGAAATTTGGTGGGCATGTTGAGTGTGTGACAAAGACGAAATGATTAGATTTTGGTGAAAATCCGGATCCGAATAGTAGAATTTTTAAAGTGATTCTTCACCATTGAGAGATCGGGCCAAAAACTATATGTATGCAGTATATAGCATGATATCTCAAAAAGTTGTGGATGGATTCGGATGTAATTGGGTGGAGAGGTTTGGTGTGTGCCAAGGTCGAATTGATTCAATTTTGGTGAAAATCCAAATATGGATCTGGACAGATAATTTTTTAATTTGAAAGTCATTCTTCACCATTGGGCAAAGAGGTGGATGATGATGATGTGATGATGTAATGATGTGAAAAACATGTGGGCAAAAAGTGATGTACAACATGATATTTCAAAAAGTTGTGAACGGGTTATGACAAAACTTGGTGGGTGAGTTGGTTAGGTGACGAGAACAAGCCAATTAGATTTTGGTTCAGGTCCGAACCCAGATCCGGCCTATCAGTGGGATACAAAACATAAACTGTTTAGCCTCGCAGAGGTATGCATTCTACCGAGTGTCGTTCTAGATGGTATTGTGTTGATGCTGAACTACTTATTTAGAAGTGGATTCGTATGAACGTTTCCCTTCTCTATGTTTTCTAGCATGTGTGTTTATTTATATGTCACTTTTCCCACCTTCATCGATATTGGTATGTCTGCACTTGTAATAACAAAACTTTTTCGTTTTAAACTATTGTATGCTCTGTCGCTGCTGCTTCTGATGCTGGTCTTGTGCAGTTTATCTTTGTTCTGTTTGCTGCTTTCCCTCCCAGACAACATTTCTAGCCATCCATCAAGGGGTCCAAAAGCTCTTGCTGCCTCCAAGTTTATACTTGCTGCTGCCCTCTTTCCTATTTCTTCCTGCCATGCCCAAGTATAAAATTCACACTTGAGTTATGTGCACAACATGTCTTTTTCTGCATTTTGCACATGTTTTTTAAAATCTAAGTGTCTGACTCGTTGCTTTCATATATGCCAGATACCAGGTGCTAGTGGGTGGCTTTTATCCTTCGTGTAAGCCATTTGGTGTTGTCACACGTCTGAATACCACAACTCCTGCACATTGTGAGACTATTGCTGCAATCTTAGATTGATGACATGGCTTATTGGAAACTGTCATTGTGGAACACGCTGACTCGCTTTATTGCATAAAACATTTAAGGTCCTCCATTTTGATAAGTTATTTATGTTTTGGCATCACAAATACTCTGTGTTGTAGCAGTTCCCTCCTCAACATCACAAAAAATAGAAGTGACCAAACCTGGTCATGTGATGAGGTTGACCAGTCAGTATGTTCTTCTGGAGGGGCTTGCAGTGTTCTTGTGCTTCAACCCCTCCACACAGCCTGGCTGTGGCTGTCAGTGGATCAGAGAGGAAGGGGCTTCGATGCTTTGTGTCTTAGACAATGCAGGTCTTGGCATTTGCTGACACTCTGCCTTTGTGCATGGTTATTGCTTTTGCTAATCCCAGCCTGCTGGGGTGCACATTCTCATTGTACAGTCTTGCCCTTTTCTTTTCTTTTATTCGTGCCCCAGGAAGAAGAAAATGTTTCTACCATGTTGGCTGGCGTCAAATGGTTTCCTGGAAATAAGCAGATGCTTTTGAGCTGAATATTCTTTTGACTTGTCTTTTGTGGATATGTCATTGTAAACATACATCATTGTAAACACAGCATATATTTAATATAATTTTAACAGTAATGGTTATGGGGTGACTTGTGTGTATCTTTTATAATGATTTAAAAATGGGGCACGATAGACATTGAATTTAGAACACAAGATTTGAACCTCGGTTTTCCGTGTCTGGTTAAAACACCTGAAAGACTTGGTGCACAAGATCACACTTTTTTTATATCATTGTCATTTGACCTTTGGAAAATGCATGTGTCGGTATGTTTTCTACGCCAATGTCTTCGGGTTGAAATGTCCACTAACGTTCGGTGTTGGCATATCTTTTTTGAGCGCACATTTCCTTGTATTCCGACGTATTGAGATAAAAAAATGTGAATTAGCAAATGTGGATATATTTATGTACCAAAATTTATGACACCCCAAATAATTTGCTACTTCAATATACATAGGATCCTGAAATTATCGGAAAGAAATCTGACCCTCATTTAAAGAGAAGCGGCCCTCTATGGATTTTTCACACAAAAGGACATAATTGCTTGCCAACCCAATCACAGCTGGTTATTACCAAGCTAAGTAGTAAATCTATAACATCTGTGTAATGCAACTAATACTGGAATCTCTTTTTTTAATACAGAGGTCATATCTTTGGTTAACAGATTATTGAGTTGAACAACATAAGCTCACGTACTGACATTGTGTTTTGTCTATATATTGGTTGTGTTACAAGTTTACAAATTTGTAACGAGTTCTAACCATTTCATATACACTGTCTGTACTGGCTTGCACCCCTTCCTCCATTTTGTGCAAATTTTATGAACAAATGGCCCTTTATTTTTCTTTGTGTTGGGCTGATATGCAATTAAGAAAATGTTGTTTTTTTAAGGAAAGAGGAGAGTTTTAGGAGGGAGAGAAATAGATTGGAGGATGAAGGAGTGTTTAGGGAAGAGAGGAATGTTGAAGGGAAATTTGACCAAATGGTGGGGAAGGAAGGAGCAATGTGAAGGGGAAAGTGGGTTGGAGAATCCGCCATATTTACATGCATAATAAATGGGGAGCACATAACATTGTGTTGTTATTGTGCAATACCTTTTTCAGTTGAGCATTGAAGCTGATATCCTGGTGTATTAATCACTGGTTTTTCACCATTGTCTGAACCATTTACTGTCATTCTGCTGTTTATTTTGCACGTTTGTAACACATTGTTACCACTTTTTCATGGTCTGTAAAGTACCTTGAGCTTGAGATTCTAAAAGGTGTTAAACAGAGCTGTATAATTTGCAAACGATTGTTCTTCTTCCACTCTTCCCACCCCTTCCTTCAGCAGCCCCTCTTTGTTGGCAGGTTTTGTTTTGTGTTTTGATATTAATCTGTTTAACTTGTATATTATAGGACTGCAGTAGTCCAAATGCATAAACTAATACTTTGACTACTTTGTCAACAAGTCTTTTTAACACTGATTTTATGACTTATTTTAAAAGTGAGGGATGTGCAAACGTTTCCATCGGCCTTACATGTTGCAAAAGTGAATTTAGCATTGTATTGTTTGGAAAGTATGGGAGCATGTATGGGAGCGAGAGCGAGAGCATTGTATGGGAGCGAGACATGGGTAATGAACGTAGAGCAGCAACGAAGGCTGGAAAGGGTGGAAATGCGAATGGTTCGATGGATGTGCAGAGTATCGTTGAGAGAGAGGAAGACAAATGATGAATTGCGAAAGATGATGGGAATATTGCCTGTGATTGATGCTGTGAAGAGGAACAGGTTGAGATGGTTTGGTCATGTGTTGAGGAAGGATGAAAGTGACTGGTTGAGAAGAGTGATGGAAATTAATGTAGAAGGAAGTAGAGGACGGGGAAGACCGAGAAAGACTTGGCTAAAGATGGTGGAAGAAGAAATGTGGGCAAGGGGGTTAACAAGGAGAGATGCAGAAAATAGGGCAAAATGGAGAAGATTGTCATGGGGACCGCAAGGCTAACCCCCGCTCTAGCAGGGAAAATGGCCTTAAAATGCATGTTGTTGTTGTTGTTGTTGTTGTTGTTGTATTGTTTGGAAAGTAATGATTCATTGCAAATATGAAAGTGCCAATGACAATGCCCCAGTTGCATAAAACTCCATTAATTTTGAGGAAAGATTTTCCTTCAGGTACACTGTAATTCCTTAGCGAAGGATTTCCTTAAGTGCTGTTGCATAATCAACCATTGAGGAAATCCTTAGGAGCCGTTGCTCTGTCAGGCAACCAATCAAATTAGAGATACGAAGGGACGTCCGAAAGCAAGAACACGTAATGAACATGTAAGTTGAAATGACGATTGTTATATGTTGCATGGGGAATGTGTGCTTCTGGATGAAGAAGGAATAAAATGATCCTTGTGTCGAATCCATTCTTCTAATTATAATTCCAATGTTTCTAATTGGTGGAGAAAAGCCAGGGGGTGGGGGGGGGGGGGGGGGGGGGAGTGGAGCGGGGAAGGGCTCTCAACGTCAAGGCAGGATTTAAGGAAAAACTTAAGGATATTTGTATATGCAACCATTATCAACTTAAGGATGTCCTTAAGGGAAAAGCTAAGGGAATACTGCAGTATATCTTCAAATCTGTCCTTGAAGATGGTTTATGCAACCAGGCCAATGTTTTTTAGACATTTTCTGATACTTTGGTGATGTTCTGTTCCGTTATTTTCAGACATTCCTCGAACATATACATGTTTGGTCACCCGATCAAGATCGGGTTATTTCGACTTCAGCAAACCATCAAGAAAACCGATGGTTAAAGCTTTAATCGCAAAAACTAACATGCGAGTGCACCATGGCACTGATGGGCTAAATGGTCTCATTTCCTTGTTTGAGATCGAACTGGATCGTGCGATAACTGCTTGCACACAGCATAGTTCCATGGCGACTTTTGCATGAAAAAAAAAGAACCACCTTTAGAGGCCATTTCCCCCTGCAGAACAGGGGTTGGCCTTTTTCGGGCACCTTGGTCCCATTTTCGAAGCAATGTTTTATGGCCGGATGCCCTTCCTGCCACCAACCCTGTTAGTTGCCTCTTGCAACACACAGGGAATAACCAGTGAACTGGTACCAGGCAACTTTCGCATATTCGTTTCAATTCTGCATATGGAATATATATACTTAAATGCGATTGGTTTGATGGCCCACAAATAATTCACCCTCACACGTGTTGGGCCAAGACGTAAGCCAAGCTACACAATTATCCTTTCCAAGGACGCTTATTCTGCCAGATATCTGTTATATTCTCTTTTAACATTGATTTGCTTAAGAATTGCAATTTTTACGGCGTAGTCCATAGGGCAAAGCCGTCTTGAACAGTGTTTGCTCGTCCGTATGTACAGTCGTGGCCAAAAATATTGGCACCCTTGCACTTTTTTCAAATAACTCACAATTTTCTCGAAAAATAAATTGAAATTGGCAAAAGTATTTGGTCTCCCCAATTCTTTATTTCACCGTTAATATTACAGAACCTTTGTTTTTGATTCAGAACTTAATATGAAGAACTTAATATCCTTTTAAATTAGAAAATAAAAATAAATGGCATTGACAAAATGATTGACAATCTCAACTTAATATTTGGTAGCAAAGCCTTTGGACAAAATAACTGGTCAAGTGCTTCCTATGGCCATGAATGAGCTTCCTACACCTCTCTACTGGCAGTTTAGCCAAATCTTCTTGTGCAAACTGCTCCAGTTCTCCCAGATTTGAAGGGTGCTTTCTCCCAACTGCTGTTTTCAGATCTTCCCACAGGTTTTCAATGGGATTTAAATCTGGACTCATTGCTGGCCACTTCAGAACAGTCCAGCGCTTTGTCTTGAACCATTCCTGGGTGCTTTTTGAAGTGTGTTTGGGGTCATTGTCCTGCTGCAAGACCCATGCCCTTCGATGGAGACCCAGCTTTCTGACACTGGGTTGAACATTGCGCTCCAAAATGCCTTGGTAATCTCCTGATTTCATGACGCCATGCACTCATTCAAGGCACCCAGTGCCAGAGGCAGCGCAGAAACCCCAAAACATCACTGAACCTCCTCCACGTTTCACTGTAGGGAAGGTGTTCTTTTCTTTGAAGGCTTCATTTTGTTTTCTGTAACAGATATGATGTGCTTTCCGAAAAAGCCCTAATATGGTCTCATCTGTCCAAAGGACATTTTCCCAGAAGGATTTTGGTTTGTTCAGGTGTGTTTTGGCAATCTCCAGTCAGGCTTTCTTTTGTTTCTCTCTCAGCAGCGGGGTCCTCCATAGAACCCCCTTTCATTGAGTTGGCGACGGATGGTGCTAGTTGAAACTGTCATACATTGTGTCTGAAGGTCACCTTGAATCTGTTTGGCAGTTGATCGAGGTGCTTTCTCCACCATTCGAACAATCCTTCGCTGCAATCTTCAGGGAGGTTGGTTACAGTGTCGTGGGTCTTAAACTTCCTGATAACATTGCTTATGGTGGACACAGGAACATCAAGGTCTCTGGAGATGGGCTTGTAGCTTTGAGATTGTCCATACTTGGCTGCAATCTTGTGTCTGACCTCAGACAATTCTCTGGTTTTATTTATTTTCTCCATGCTCATTGCGGTACACACAGTGACACAAAACAGCAGAATGACTCCTTTTCTCTATTAAAACTGGTTGAGTGAGTGATTTTTTTATTTATTGCAGGCACCTGCAACTCACCAATTTCAAAGTAAAGGAGAATCACCTGCTTGAAATCTAATTATTTCTAACAACTTCTGAAAGGTGCCAATAATATTGTCTGGGCCATTTTAGGATTTATGTTTGGAATAAGCTAGGATTTTGTAATGTTTTTCAGATTGTTTTGTTTTGTTCCACTGCAAACCAAAGAAATACATTTGTGGATACCAAAAGATTTTTAAATTTCAACAATTTTCTGGAAGAAATGGTGCATTATGCAGGGGTGCCAATATTTTTGGCCACGACTGTATGTATGTCCCCTCAAACATATACCAATCAGAGCTGAGGATCTGGTCACATGACAGGGTTATGCGATTACCTCTGATGTCATTACGGCGTACAACGGCTGACTCTCCACACACCGCCATTTTGATTTATATGCCTTTCATGCCGAACATATTGTCGAACCTGTCATATATCACAATCGCCATGCTCTACCTTCACGTTTTTCATTCACTGTGAAACACAAACACACCGATTGTTAAAATGACCATCAAATATCGAAAGCATGATCGGTGTTGCGGCTCTTCCAACAAATACGGTACGTAAAGGCCTTAGGTGTTATGCCTCACCTTCGGACCGCTTCGGACAAATTAAGCGCAGGTTTCTTAATACAGTAGTGTATCGTTTCAGTAGTATCGTTTTCGTAATAATAATAATATCCTAAATATAACCATAACACTTTTATCTCAATGTCGTGAATGGAAAATTAATGGATTGAAGTGGTGTATAAAAAAAAAAAAAAATGTATGGTTCATGATAAATGATGAGCGGTGTTCGGCACTAATATTAATCGTGGAAGTAAGGAATTTGCCTCAATTTTTTTTTAATGGTAATATCATTTTCGAAATAATGAGAACGTAACGTTAATATTGCAGTAAATCTAATTGTAACACTAATCCCTTTGTGGTGACTGCAAACATACTGGAAGTTAAATTATATCATCTTGTACATATTAAAGTAGCGGCAGTTTTGTGTCCGTTACGTCATTACGTCCATGATGTCATTACGACGGCTGACTCCACTGACCGACATTTGAGTATTACTAGTACACCCGTTTACTACGGGAGCTGCAGCAACGGTCATTCCTCTTTGGGGTATGTAGATTATAGTCGATCTATGGTCGGGTCTCAAGAACATTGGGTGTGTGTTTATTTACCAACGTTCTTGTGGAGAGATTGCGAAGTGGTTTAAGCATTTGAGCAAGCACTCAATTCAAAACCATTAAGGAACGGCCGGCTTGCCAAGCGCTAGCTAGCTGCTTGGCAAATGAGCACACCTTCACCCCTTGTGGGGTATATAGATTACAGTAGATCTTCGCTCAGTTCTGCAAGTAAAACTTACCTCACGGATGTCGGGATGCCTCCAAATTTCTTTGTTTAATGTTACAAACAGCATTAGCGACTGTTTAAAAAGCTAATCATATGTGTTTGTGGTTTATAATATTTTACAAGCCCGGTTGCGCTGCTGTTAGACTTTCGGTCTTGTTTATTGTGAGGTTGACCTTGCGTAGCAAATTTATTGTACAGCAAATTTTGAGGCAATTGGCCCAAGTGTATGTAATTGTATACAAAAATTGTAGGTATTGAGGTTCATGGAAGAGCGGAGTTTTTTTTTTTTGTCCAACTTTAAAAAGTCTTTCTTTGCTTTAAAAATGTTTGGGCCAATCAACCAAAATGATAATCAAAATTAATTTTGTTTTTCTCTGCCGTGTAATTTGTTTATGATAACAGTCTAGCCAATGACATTTGAGCACATTATATGTTTGCCTAAATGTAATTTTAAGCACGTGTGTTTCAGAAGTTTAATGATTGTTTCAGAATCTTAAATGGAGTATACCAGAAGGCTCATGTCCATTAAAGTAAAAATAAAACCTGATGTGGATTCTGACATATCGCAGTAGGCAGTAGCTAGTTTCAGGTCCACCACACCACAGCATTGTTATTTCTGAACTGATATAATATATGCAGGCTACCAAAAGAGGAATTTATTTTCGCTGTTGCTTCAACCCACCTGTTGTGCCACCTCCCCCTTTCCATGTTTTACCCGCACTTAGCACTTGGTGCGATTAGATATTATTCTTGAGTCAATATTGCAGCTTTGGGACTGGTGTTTTGGATCTTCACATGATCGAATCAATACATTCGACGCACGCCGCGGAATTACTAACAGTGCATTTGAAAGGGACAGGGAATAAAGTCAATGTGTATCAGCTCATAAGGAGCTTATTTTAAAGGCTGATTTAAATTAGTAATTGGTTTTTATTAATGCCACAAGTCTTGAATTGTGTTGATACGAGTAGTAATCGAAAGGTTTGTCTTGCTGATTAGATAAAGACCTTAAGTGTGAAATAGCCATTTAAACCTGGACACAGACTTGTCGGTATTTTATTTTAAATCCTCCTGGATTTGTTACACACAAAACAATGAATTATAAATGAGAACGTCATTCAGTAGAGAGCATACCTCGCAAGGCTGATCAGTGTACGTTTTGCATCCCACTGAAAGGCCAGATCTTGATTCGGATCTGAACCAAAGTCTAACCGGCTTGTTCTTGTTGCCTAACCAACTCGTCCACCGAGTTTTGTCATAATCTATCCACAACGTTTTGACATATCATGCTATACATAGTTTTTGGCCCTATCGTCTCTCAATGATGAAGAATCACAAAAAATACTCAGATCCGGATCTGGATCTTCACCAAAATCTAATCATTTTGTCCTTGTCTCCACCAAATTTCGGCCAAATCCATCCACAACCTTTGGAGATATCCTGTTCACAGACAGACAGACAGGGGTGAAAACATAACCTATGCCCACCTTTGGTGGTAGAGATAAATATGTTGTCCCACAACAAAAAAATATAACTTTATCTTTGGCATAGTATCCGATTCAAAGTGAACCACCTTCCAGGAATTACTTTGACGTTCTCATCAGGGAAAATACTTCAGGGGCAATAATAAGTGCCACCCACTGGAATGCTGTGATGACATTCAGCATGGCGAATACTTTGACCGAAGTCTACTTATGACTGTGACAAATGGAATAAAGGAAGTAGTTGTAAGTCAATTTAGATGTTGCAAGCAAAATTAATGGACATTAGCATTGAACCCTTCACTTGATAGCCATTGAACAACATAACTTGTATATTGTTACGGATCCGGGGGACGGCACTCCCGTTAGCAAGGGGGGGTTAATCCCCTTGTCCTGTTAAGCTGGCCGTCTGACCGGTCCTGGTACTTGTAACGCTCTTTTGCGGGGTGGGAATGATCAGGGTTGTTGGTCCAGGTATTATCCCGAATACCTTTATCAATCCCTCCGCAAAACAGGGAGACAAGTACCGCTCGAACCACGGACAAGATGGTATTTGCCGAGCGGTTTAGCAATCCGCGGTTCGAGCCGTTATCAATGGACTAAACCCGATTAAAAGCGGTTCGGCCAAAATCGCGCCACAGATACTCAAATGAAGGAAGGGACGAAAACGATCGAAGGAGAAAGAGGAAACCAAAGTAAGGAAAGAACACAGGTTTATTTCTATCTACAAGAGGAAACGAAAGAAGGGCATTTATACAAGAGGAAATAAAAGGACACTGGGCAGCCTTAAAACAGTCTTAGATTATTGAACCCCAGACAACACACAGGACAGACCACAGACTTACATGACAAAGGGGAAATTGCAGGCAGGAATGGCTGGAGGAAGGTTCGTAGGAAAAGGCACCGCGAGGAGGTCCGCTGCAAATCCACGCTACGGGCTGGAAAATCGAGCAGCCGGCGGCAGCCCCACGTGTCCGGTTTTCAGTGGCGAAAACCCGGCGGCAGCGCGGTTTATGTTGCTGATCCTGGCGCACCGACCCTTGCACCCCAACGATGCTCGTGCTCAAAAGCTGCTCGGTGCTCCTTTCTCCCTCCTCTCTCTTTTGGTTCTTCTGGGTTCGGCTGGATCACTCATCTGCTTCTCGTGCCTTCTCACCGACTCTCCTTCCCTACTCCAACTGGTAAAAAAGCTTTGCTTCACGCTTATATTGGTGTCGGCCGTATCAAGGCACGGGCTGCGAGGGCACGCCTACCGGGTCGCTCACCGCGGTGCTGGTTGGCTGGTTAACTCCACCTCCGATGACGAGTTGATGCCACGCCCGTGATCCGGCGGCTCCTCCCCCTTTTTCCTGGTTTGACCGCATGGCTTATGGCGGCGTGGTGCCAACAAAAACAGCCCAATGCAACAGCGGCGAACGCCGCCCTACTGTTACTTTGCGGAGACGTGGGTGAGGCGATTGGGGAATTGAAAGGGGCCTATCTTATTTGATTAATGCAACGTAGAGTCAAGCTATTGGAAACACAGCCTTACCTGAAACACATAATAATGAAATAACTATGAAGAGGGCCTATGGTTCGCTACGTGTTGCGATGTGCACTAACTAGGGGACGACCTTTGACCTTGACAATGAATGGAGGTATTTACACAAATAATTATTTACAAAGGTGTATATTTACAACACTTTACACAGTGCAGGGTTCTCAAAACCCCAACAATATGTAGCAGTACAATAATTATACAGTTTATTAGCAGTCAATATTTGCAAAAAAAAAATTCTTCCAGAAATATTTTGTTGACTGCTAACAACTGGATTGTTTATTTTAGTAATACGCACACTTATTCGGCAAAAAACAATATTATGAATTTGTTTTATGTTCCCAGGGATCAGACATTATGTCTTACTTTTTCAAATTGCAAAATGCATCAAGTTTATTCTTCCTTGTCACACACACAACCTGTCCAACAAGTTTCGTCGAAATCCATCCATAACTTTTTGAGATATCCTGCTATGTATCGTTTTTGGCGCTGGGTTATAGGCTAGGTGGAGAGGCCGGTCAAGGCCACCTCGGCCGAGCTGGGCCCATTTCACAATTAAAAGCTGAGCTGAATTATAGAAGTCAATCTTCTACGGCTGCGAGTAAAAGCTGAATTATAGTAGTAAATTCATTCAAAAAGAACCCGGGCAACGCCGGGTGCATTCGGCAAGGAGCACATAAATAAAACCACACAAAACATGTCCTGGTGTGGGTCTGCAATCTCTGATTTCCATTGCCAAGCCCTGCATATCATCTGTCGAGTGGAAAGGGCTTAAAACTTTAACAATTTTATTTATTTATTTTTCACCCAGGCGTTTTGCGAAAATTGTCTTGATGATACAATGGTCCTTTTGCATAGGAGTCTGTTCCTAACTGTATGTGTGTGTTTTTGTGTAATGAGGGTTGTTTAATGAGGGTTGTTATAAAAAAAGTGTACTGTAACTAAAGTTGGCGAAAGCAACAGCAAAAATAAATTGTACATTTTACTCCTTGGCATTCTCCATATTTTCATAATTAACGTTTGTTGAAAATTTGATGACAAAAACTCAAATGTTAAACGAGAACGACACTCATGCAGCGCATAGTGTCGCCTCGCTCGTTCATTCTGAACAAAAATACCATCTCTAACTGAACACGCTGCTATTATGGCCCATATATCCGCATCGACAATTCACCCAATTATGTCACATAGTTTCTTGGCATGGGTAATGTACGTCATAAATTTAACTCTTCCCTCACATCGGGTCAGAGATGGGACATATGAAGTTTCAGGTTTTTTTTAATATAAAGATTTCAATTCAACCAATTAATTATGGCTGGAATACATCTTCACTGATGACGTAATTTTTGTCACCCTATATACCCCATGGGGAGTTGAGGACATATGTCATGTTTCAATTTTTTTTTCGTTGACCGGTTCTGGAGAAAAAGACGTCGCATTTTTCCCTTTCCTCCAATATAGCCATTATACCATGTGATCGATGATGTCAGGGATAGCAATAAAATATTCTCCATGGGCATTCCCTCCTATGTTTGAAGTTACTCATCAATTGGACAAGCGGTTGCAGACAACCATTTTACAACTAAAATATAAAGATGTGGCCACACACACACACACACACGCACACACGCACACCAGAGACACAGACACACCAGAGACACAGACACACCAGAGACACAGACACACCAGAGACACAGACACACCAGAGACACAGACACACCAGAGACACAGACACACCAGAGACACAGACACACCAGAGACACAGACACACAGACACACACACAGACACACACACACACACACACACACACACACACACACACACACACACACACAGACACAGACACAGACACAGACACAGACACAGACACACACATACACATATACACACACACATACACATATACACACACACATACACATATACACACACACATACACACACACATACACACACACACACACACACACACAGACACACACACAGACACACACACACACACACACACACACACACACGCACACACACACAGAGAGAGAGACACACACACACACACAGAGACACACACACACACACACACACACACACACACAGAGACACACACACACACACACACACACACACACACACATGCACACACGCAGAAACACAGACACGCAAACACACACGCACACCCACACAGACAGGGGCATTGCAATAGTCTCACATTCCCTTCCGGGCACAACGAATAAAGAAACATGGAAGGGATTACAAAACCCAGCCATCTCGCACTGCGCGGCGGATGGGCTAATAAGGGATATTTGTACTTACTGTGACTTTTTCCTTTGACATTTTCACCTAATTATCAATTCTTCTCTGTATTCTCGTAATAGAAGTGTGTGGAAAATTTGATGACAAAACCTCAAATGGTAAAATGGTTATGAAATGGACAGGCAGACAGAAGCTTAAATGGTGAATAAAAAAAGAAAACACTGAAGTGATTATACAAAAAAAAAATACAGTGGCACTCGTTAGAGTGCATGCCTCTGCCAAGCTGAACAGTTTGTTTTGTATCCCACTGATCGGCCGGATCTGTATCCAGACCTTGTAAACCAAAATCTGATCTTGTTCTTGTCACCGAACCAACTCATCCACCTAGTTTTGTCACAAACTGTCCACAATGTTTTGAAATATCTTGCTTTTCTGTGCAGTATTTGTTTTTTTGCCCTCTCAGTTGTGAAGAATCACTTAGAAAATTCAAAAATTCTCGTATCCGGATCCAGATCCGGATCTTCACCAAAATATTTATGATGAATTCGTCCTTGTCACATACCAAACCTGTCCAAGTTTCGTCCGAATCCATTCATAACTCATCACATAAAAATGTGATGTCAAAAGCTCAAGTGGCAAATAGGCCTTGGACACAGACGGGCGCACAGACGGGCACACAGACGGATATGGATAAATAGAGTTGGAAATGGATACACGGAGACAGAACCGGATGCACCGTGACGGAACCGGATGCACCGAGACGGAACCGGATGCGCGGAGACGGAACGGGATGCGCGGAGACGGAACGGGATGCGCGGAGACGGAACGGGATGCACAGAGTCGGGACCGGATGCACGGAGATGGAACCGGATGCACAGAGTCGGCCCGGATGCACGGAGTCGGGACCGGATGCACGGAGTCGGGACCGGATGCACGGAGACGGAACCAGATGCGCAGAGACGGGCACGGAATCGGATGCGCGGAGACGGAATCGGATGCGCGGAGACGGAATCGGATGCGCGGAGACGGAATCGGATGCGCGGAGACGGAATCGGATGCGCGTAGTCGGAATCGGATGCGCGGAGACGGAATCGGATGCGCGGAGACGGAATCGGATGCACGGAGACGGAGACGGATGCACGGAGACGGAACCAGATGCGCAGAGACGGGCACGGAATCGGATGCGCGGAGACGGAATCGGATGCGCGGAGACGGAATCGGATGCGCGGAGACGGAATCGGATGCGCGTAGTCGGAATCGGATGCGCGGAGACGGAATCGGATGCGCGGAGACGGAATCGGATGCACGGAGACGGAGACGGATGCACGGAGACGGAAACGGATGCGCGGAGACGGAAACGGATGCGCGGAGACGGAAAACGGATGCGCGGAGACGGAGACGGGTGCGAGGAGACGGAGGCGGATGCGCGGAGATGGAGACGGGGACGGGGACGGAGATGGAGACGGATGCGCGGAGACAGAGACGGAGACGGATGCACGGAGATGGATGCGCGGAGACGGATGCGCGGAGACGGATGCGTGGAGACGGGTGCGCGGAGACGGGTGCGCGGAGACGGATGCGCGGAGACGGATGCGCGGAGACGGATGCGCGGAGACGGATGCGCGGAGACGGATGCGCGGAGACGGATGCGCGGAGACGGATGCGCGGAGACGGAGATGGAGACGGAGACGGATGCGCGGAGAAGGAGACGGAGGCACAGAGACGAAGGCACGGAGACGGAGACGGATGAACGGAAACGGAGACGTATGCACGGAGATGTATGCACGGAGACGTATGCACGGAGACGGAGGCACGGAGACGGAGGCACGGAGACGGAGGCACGGAGACGGATGCACGGAGACGGATGCACGGAGACGGATGCACGGAGACGGATGCACGGAGACGGAGACGGATGCACGGAGACGGATGCACGGAGACGGAGACGGATGCACGGAGACGGAGACGGAGACGGAGACGGATGCACGGAGACGGAGACGGAGACGGAGACGGATGCACGGAGACGGAGACGGATGCACGGAGACGGAGACGGATGCACGGAGACGGAGACGGATGCACGGAGACGGATGCACGGAGACGGAGACGGATGCACGGAGACGGAGATGGAGACGGATGCACGGAGACGGATGCATGGAGACGGAGACGGATGCACGGAGACGGAGACGGATGCACGGAGACGGAGACGGATGCACGGAGACGGATGCACGGAGACGGATGCACGGAGACGGAGACGGAGACGGAGAGGGAGACGGAGACGGATGCACGGAGACGGAGATGGAGACGGATGCACGGAGACGGAGACGGATGCACGGAGACGGAGACGGATGCACGGAGACGGATGCACGGAGACGGATGCACGGAGACGGAGACGGAGAGGGAGACGGAGAGGGAGACGGAGACGGATGCACGGAGACGGATACGGATGCACGGAGACGGAGACGGAGACGGATGCACGGAGACGGAGACGGATGCACGGAGACGGAGACGGATGCACGGAGACGGAGACGGATGCACGGAGACGGAGACGGATGCACGGAGACGGAGACGGATGCACGGAGACGGAGACGGATGCACGGAGACGGATGCACGGAGACGGAGACGGAGACGGAGACGGAGACGGATGCACGGAGACGGAGACGGAGACGGATGCACGGATGCACGGAGACGGAGACGGAGACGGATGCACGGAGACGGAGACGGAGACGGAGACGGATGCACGGATGCACGGAGACGGGTGCACGGAGACGGGTGCACGGAGACGGGTGCACGGAGACGGGTGCACGGAGACGGGTGCACGGAGACGGATGCACGGAGACGGATGCACGGAGACGGATGCACGGAGACGGATGCACGGAGACGGATGCACGGAGACGGAGACGGATGCACGGAGACGGATGCACGGAGACGGATGCACGGAGACGGATGCACGGAGACGGATGCACGGAGACGGATGCACGGAGACGGATGCACGGAGACGGATGCACGGAGACGGAGACGGATGCACGGAGACGGCTGCACGGAGACGGCTGCACGGAGACGGCTGCACGGAGACGGATGCACGGAGACGGATGCACGGAGACGGATGCACGGAGACGGATGCACGGAGACGGATGCACGGAGACGGAGACGGATGCACGGAGACGGAGACGGATGCACGGAGACGGAGACGGATGCACGGAGACGGATGCACGGAGACGGATGCACGGAGACGGATGCACGGAGACGGATACACGGAGACGGATGCACCGAGACGGAGACGGAGACGGATGCACGGAGACGGATGCACGGAGACGGCTGCACGGAGACGGCTGCACGGAGACGGATGCACGGAGACGGCTGCACGGAGACGGCTGCACGGAGACGGCTGCACGGAGACGGCTGCACGGAGACGGCTGCACGGAGACGGCTGCACGGAGACGGCTGCACGGAGACGGATGCACGGAGACGGATGCACGGAGACGGATGCACGGAGACGGATGCACGGAGACGGAGACGGATGCAGGGAGACGGATGCACGGAGACGGACATGGAGACGGATGCACGGAGACGGATGCACGGAGACGGATGCACGGAGACGGATGCACTGAGACGGAGAGGGAAATGGATGCACTGAGATGGATGCACGGAGACGGAGACGGATGCACGGAGACGGAGACGGAGACGGATGCACGGAGACGGAGACGGAGACGGATGCACGGAGACGGAGACGGATGCACGGAGACGGAGACGGATGCACGGAGACGGAGACGGATGCACGGAGACGGATGCACGGAGACGGATGCACGGAGACGGAGACGGATGCACGGAGACGGAGACTGAGACGGATGCACGGAGACGGAGACGGAGACTGAGACGGCTGCACGGAGACGGAGACGGCTGCACGGAGACGGAGACGGAGACGGAGACGGAGACGGAGACGGATGCACGGAGACGGAGACGGAGACGGATGCACGGAGACGGAGACGGATGCACGGAGACGGATGCACGGAGACGGATGCACAGAGACGGAGACGGATGCACGGAGACGGAGACGGAGACGGATGCACGGAGACGGAGACGGATGCACGGAGACGGAGACGGAGACGGATGCACGGAGACGGAGACGGAGACGGATGCACGGAGACGGAGACGGATGCACGGAGACGGAGACGGATGCAGGGAGACGGAGACGGAGACGGATGCACGGAGACGGATGCACGGAGACAGAGAGGGAAATGGATGCACGGAGTCGGGGCCGGATGCACGGAGTCGGGGCCAGATGCACGGAGTCGGGGCCGGATGCACGGAGACGTATGTCCTTGTCATTTAGCCATTTTGAATCTGTCACTCTTGTGCGATTTTGACTGTTTATTTAACCAGACTCGGTGTGTAATCCTTGGAGCATCTGCTCCGAGTCTGGGAGGTCGGTGGTTTGAACCCTGGTTGAGTCATACCAGAAATGGTACTTGCTGCTTCCTTGCTTGCCGTTCAGGCTTTTGAAAGGACAGTGCACAGACAAACAACTATAGGTTGGCAACTATTGCTCAGGCTTGGTGGGTCCAATGGCCTCCTCCTATGTTGAATTTTTTTTGCAAGGGAACATATATTATAACTAGACAATTTCATTTGGGCTAAAAATACAGTGGCTTTGGAGTTTTGCTAATCGGCCTGTCTTTAATGACACCGTCCACAGAGCATTTGTCCCCTTGTACCTATGCACATGTATACCATGCACCTGTGTCTTTGTCCGCCCTCTTGCGTAGTTCGTGAGAAAGGCGATTCGGCCGAATGGCGAACCCGGCTGTGCACCGCTGCAGCAGCGTGGAATGAAAAGCCATGCGTTGCGTGTGCCGTGGCCACTTGATTTCCCTAAAATGGCCGTCTTCATGATGGAGCTTGGCATTTTGGGCCTTCAGAGACCCATGGCAATAATCCGGTGGCTTAATTCCCTCAGACTGCGTCGCGCTCTCTCTCCTCTCACCGCCGTGTCCCCTTCAGCCCCCATCGCACCTCCTCCCCGCACTCCTTGTTCTCCCCCACCCTCCTCTTTTTCTGTGTAGTTTGCATTTTCTAATTCGCAGCCACGGGGGCTGCCTACGGCTACAGCCTGGCAAATAAATAGAAGCTGACACGGTAATTTACTCAACTCGTCCAAACCGTTTTTCACAATTTCACTCCAGAGGGTTTTTCACCCCATGACGGCAGTTATTTCAAAACGCGATTGTCTGCTTAGCCTGCGGCTCCAGAATGAACCAGCGCTAATCCAATAACGTTGTGGCGGCTATTTGATTGTGTCTTTTATATGCACTGTGGCCACCGAGGTGAATAAAAATTTCCATGTTGGGCCTAATCTGTTGTTATGCGGCGCTCAATTTGAGGGGGGGGGGGGGGGGGGGTTGATCGGAACGTTTCGCGCCCTGACCCGTCTGCCCCGCTACCAGGATGTCTGTGCTTGGTCAAGTATGTTCAAGACCCCTTTTGAACCCCACTGCAGGGTTTTTTGGGGGGGGGGGGGGGCATGAGGAGAAACTGATGATTGATAATGTTTCAATTAATTTGTTTCAGTGGCGGAAGCGCAGGCCTTGCTCGGTGCGTCGTCGTGTGACTGCTCCTCGTACCATGTGAGTGTCGAGAGTTTTCCTCGCCTCAGGGAATTGCCTTTTCTGCGCTCTTTGGCAGAACACGCATTATTGCGAGGACTGTTTGCATTCATCGGGGATGGCTTTTGCCACGCTATTATGCCGTGCCTTTTTAAACTTTTATGACACGGCGTACGCTTATGGGGATGTCTTGCTTCATGATTTTTAACAAGCCTACTTAGAGCTTAACACGGGAGTAATTGAGCAGATACGAGGCCCGTTGCTTTAACCTGCGAGGCATGCTCATAAGACCACAGGTAGGTTTGAGCTAACAAGAAAGCAAAGCTTTGGCTGCCTCGGATCTCTCGCTGCTGAATGAGGCGACCGCGTGTCGCAGCGCTTTGCGGGATCTTTGGAGATGCATTTACCCTCGGATGCGTCTTTGCTTTCGGAACGCTGCACCGATTTAAGCGAATGAGAGAAAATCTACTTTTTATAGAAAGATCAATGCATGATCCGTCTGAGTGGGAAAAAAATGTTTAAAACTACAACTTCACTCAGTGGAGAGCATACTTTCACCTGGTTTGCCATATCACTCAATGGAGAAGAATCGCTTAAAAAATTATTCGAGCTGGATCCGGATCTTGACCAAAATTGAATCGATTCTTCCTTGTCACACACACAACAACACACAACAACTTGTCCAACAAGTTTCGTCCAAATCCATCAACAACTTTTTGATATATCCTGCTATGTACCGTTTTGGCCCGATCTCCCAATGGTGAAGAATCACTTAAAAATTAAATAATTCTCATATCCGAATCCATAATTCAGATCTTCACCAAAATCGCATTGAATCGTCCTTTTCAGATACCCAACTGGTCCACCAGGTTTCGTCCAAATCCGTCCACAACTTTTTGAGATATCCTGCTATGTATCGTTTTTGGCCCTATCTCCCAATGGTGAAGACTCACTTTAAAAATTCTAGTAGTCGGATCCGAATCCGGATCCTCACCAAAATCGAATAATTTCGTCCTTGTCACATACGATACATCTCTACCAAATTTCGTTTGAATCCGTCCACACCTTTTTGAGATATCTTGTTCACAAACAAACTGACAGACAAACAGACAGGGGTGAAAACATAACGTCCATCCACCTTTGGTGGCGGAGGTAAAAATTTGTAAAGCAAAGATAAAAAAAATTTGTAAAGGAAAAAAATATTCAAGAAATAAAAGCAGGAAGCATTTCACAAAAACGGGCAACATAAAGAACAATTTTTTTTAGAGGTTTGCCTTTATCAGCACATGAAGATTTTAAACTTCAAAGGATATCCATGTCAGGATCAGTGAAGAGCGGAGAAATAATAAAAAAGAAGTTTGCGTCGAAGTAACAGGATAGGGTGAGCCTCGGAGAAGGCAAAGATTGGGGTTAGGGTATCGTGAGCATGGGAGCAGCATGGTGGGTGGGGTGAGTGTTGGTGCGCGTGGCTGTGATGCCGGCGGCAGTACTGAGAGAAAAAGCTGTTTGCGGGCCGTGCCGCATCTTGTGTGTTGGCGGGCCCCATGCAGCGAGGGGAATGGGGCGCTTGCCGCATGCCCCAGGGTTTGGCGGCGGCAAATTGAGCGATGGCTCGGCCATCGCGTTGGGAGGACGCTTTGAGCCGAGCTGACCTACGGCGTTAACCCCTAATCCAGGGGCTTCCTTGCCTGGCCAAATGCCCAGCGTTGCCACGGCTTGTGTGCACGTGCTGCCCATGTGCGCCATGTGCTCCGGTTCACGAGACGTGCGCGCGGTGCCAGCACGGTGTTCCGTGGTTGCGTTACATGCACCACGGGCAAAAAATAGACTGCACTTTTGTAGAGGTTTCGCTCATTTTGGTGTCGCTTAATTTGCAGATTCCGAAGTGCAGGTTTATCACGTATTACCGACTTTGTTTTATTGACGGATATCGGTGCAGGGTAAGAGCTTAGCTGAGGTTTTTACATTTTCCTCACCATCGCATCAACCCCCTTTTATTTTGTATTCGCCGTGCACACCAGGGAGCTCGTGTACTGGCGACACTTAGCACTACGTAACGAACGTGCAGCCAACACAGGCCTCTTAGCACGCCCCCCTCGGAACGATTAAGTTAATACGGCAGAGAAAGTCTCACGGCCGAGCAAGGCCGCGATGGATGCGCGGCCCTCTCGCCGCCGGGTCGCGACAGCTGGAGGGAGACACGACTCGCCACGCCACGACCCGGCTGTCTTTCCCGAGCCTCATGCCTGGCTGGCAGGCACGTCTGCGCCTGCTGCCGACACGAGCCAATTATGCCCGGCAATTACAACCGCCTTGTTGCGGGCTAATTTCTCCTGACCTTTGAATTAGCCGGATTTGTACCCCCTCACCCACGCCTTGGTTGGCGGCTTAAAATTGTAGAACGTTCACGATGGCTTTGGCGATTGCGTAGCGCTTTAAAAGAGGACAAAACCTTCAATCGTAGCACCATCCACCAGGGTGATAAACGCGTACATATGCAGACGCCATGCTCCGAGCTCACCCTGGGCTGCCTGCCGGCCTTGAGCTTGGGGAGCTACCGTGGCTGGCAGGGCAGATGGGGAACACGGGGCCAGCTTGCCTGTTTGCTCTGGCAGAGCAAAGTGCCCACCGGAGCATGTGCAACTCTCACACGATAAACGAGAGATGCATTCACCAGCTGGACCAGCGCCGAGGTAAACGGGAGGTAGAGGAGGAGTGCAAGAGGAATGTGTGTATCGGATTTGAAAAAGAGCAACAGCATGAAAAATTAATGGCTAAGAGTCGGTCCATGAGATAGATAGGAAGTCCACGATGATAGGTTTACATTAAGATGAGGAAAATCCATGCGTCGGAGGCAGTGCCATGGGGTACAGACGATGAGTATTAAGGTTGAACCAGGCAGACATTCCTCGCCCTTGGGCTGCAAACCGATCAATGACATTATTCGAGCATTCCCAGACAAAGATATGACTCGCCCTATCTGGAGCATAGCAAGCATGTCTTTTTAAATATTTTTCCAGCATTTCATCCTTGAAAAGCACCCGGATCTTCTTTTACCTGCTTTTAATTCGAGGAGTGTTTGGTGTGGGGTGCAGAGTAGTGAAGCCTTTGTTGAAACGACGACGTGCAGGTCTGCTGCTGCGATGCAGTCGAGGTGGCAGAAAGTGATATGGACATAAGTAAATTGAGGTGGGTTCCGCATGTAGACATGTCAGCAGAGATGCCGGGAGGCAGACAAGGAAAAATTGCTGTGCTTTGAAAAGGTTTGGGGCAATAAATGGGAAACGGTTTTCTGGAAATACAGAACTTTGAGCCCCATTTATGAAGATACACAGAACCGTATTGCGCTAAAGATTTTTTCCCCCTCTCTCTGCCTTTAAACAGTGTCTTTCGTTTTTGCTTTTAACTTGAGCAATCTGTCTTTGCCCGACTCGTGTTTGTAGTTTGCCGGAATGGCTGCCATTAGGCTGCGATTGCAGCCCTGGGCCTCATGAACTTAAATAAGAGGTCATTGGACACTGACGATGTGACCATAACTATTGCAGCGAAGTTGCATACTTGACAAAGTCGCAATGGTGACATTGAACATCTGTTCAAGGGATTTTGGCGTTGACTTGATACTTGCTTGATCCCAGAGCACACAATATTTGATCTTGTGCTGTGACGCTCACGTGCCTTGTAATGATGATAGTTAAAACATAATGGATACTGATTTGCAAGTGGTCCTCTCTCTCTCTCTCTCTCTCTCTCTCTCTCTCTCTCTCTCTCTCTCTCTCTCTCTCTCTCCTCTTTCTCCTCTTTCTCCTCTTTCTCCTCTTTCTCTCTCCCCTCTTTCTCCTCTCTCTGCCCTCTTTCTCCTCTCTCTGCCCTCTTTCTCCTCTCTCTGCCCTCTTTCTCCTCTCTCTGCCCTCTTTCTCCTCTTTATCCTCTTTCCCCTCTTTCTCTTCTCTCCCCTGTTTCTCCTCTCCCCTATTTATCCTCTCTCCCCTATTTCACCTCTTTGTCCTCTCTTTCACCTTTTTCTCCTCTCTCCTCTATTTCTTCTCTCCCCTATTTCACCCCTTTCTCCTCTCTCCCCTCTTTCTCCTCTCTCCTCTATTTCTTCTCTCCCCTATTTCACCTCTTTCTCCTCTCTCCCCTCTTTCTCCTCTCTCCCCTCTTTCTCCCCTCTCTGCTGTCTTTGTCCTCTTTATCCTCTCTCTCTCCCCTCTTTCTCTTCTCTCCCCTATTTCATCTCTCTCTCCCCTATTTCATCTCTCTCTCCCCTATTTCATGTCTTTCTTCTCTCCCCAATTTCTCCTCTCTCCCCTATTTCTCCTCTCTCTCCCCTATTTCTCCTCTCTCTCCCCTATTTCTCCTCTCTCCCCATATTTCTCCTCTCTCCCCATATTTCTCCTCTCTCTCCCCTATTTCATCTCTTTCTCCCCTATTTCATCTCTTTCTCCCCTATTTCATCTCTTTCTCCCCTATTTCAGATCTTTCTCCCCTATTTCATCTCTTTCTCCCCTATTTCATCTCTTTCTCCCCTATTTCATCTCTTTCTCCCCTATTTCATATCTTTCACCCCTATTTCATATCTTTCTCCCCTATTTCATCTCTCTCTCCCCTATTTCATCTCTCTCTCCCCTATTTCATCTCTCTCTCCCCTATTTCATCTCTCTCTCCCCTATTTCATCTCTCTCTCCCCTATTTCATCTCTCTCTCCCCTATTTCATCTCTCTCTCCCCTATTTCATCTCTCTCTCCCCTATTTCATCTCTCTCTCCCCTATTTCATCTCTCCCCTATTTCATCTCTCTCTCCCCTATTTCATCTCTCTCTCCCCTATTTCATCTCTCTCTCCCCTATTTCATCTCTCTCTCCCCTATTTCATCTCTCTCTCCCCTATTTCATCTCTCTCTCCCCTATTTCATGTCTTTCTTCTCTCCCCTATTTCTCCTCTCTCCCCTATTTCTCCTCTCTCTCCCCTATTTCTCCTCTCTCTCCCCTATTTCTCCTCTCTCTCCCATATTTCTCCTCTCTCCCCATATTTCTCCTCTCTCCCCATATTTCTCCTCTCTCCCCATATTTCTCCTCTCTCTCCCCTATTTCATCTCTTTCTCCCCTATTTCATGTCTTTCTTCTCTCCCCTATTTCTTCTCTCCCCTATTTCTTCTCTCCCCTATTTCTCCTCTCTCTCCCCATATTTCTCCTCTCTCTCCATATTGCTCCTCTCTCTCCCCTATTTCATCTCTTTCTCCCCTATTTCATCTCTTTCTCCCCTATTTCATCTCTTTCTCCCCTATTTCATCTCTTTCTCCCCAATTTCATCTCTTTCTCCCCTATTTCATATCTTTCTCCTCTCTCCCCACATTCTCCTCTATCTGCCCTTTTCCCCTCTTTCTCCTCTCTCCACCCCCCCCTATTTCTCCTCTCTCTTCTCTCTTTCTCCTCTCTCCACCCCCCCCCCTATTTATCCTCTCTCTTATCTTTCTCCTCTCTTTCCCCTCTTATTCCTCTGTCCTCTTTATCCTCTCTCTCTCCCCTCTTTCTCCTCTCCTCTTTGTCCTCTTTATCCTCTCTCTCCTCGCTTTCTCTTCTCTCTCCCCTCTTTCTCTTCTCTCCCCTATTTCTCCTCTCCCCCTCCTCTTTCTCTTCTTCATCCTCTTTCTCCCCTATTTCTCCTCTCTCTCTCTCTCTCTCCTCTCCTCTCCTCTCTTCTTTCTCCTCTCCCTCCCCTCTTTTCCGCCCCCTCTCTCTCCTCCACTCTCTTCTCCTTCACCCCCTCTATCCTCTCTTTTCTCTTTCTCATCTCTTTATCCTCTGTCTCCCCTCTTTCACCCCTCTAGCCCCTCTTTCTCCTTTCTCTCCTCTTTTCTCTCACTCCTCTTTCTCCTCTGTCTCTTTTCCCTCTCTCTCTTCCCCCCCCCCATTTCTCCTCTCTCTCCCCCCATTTCTCCTCTCTCTCCCCCCATTTCTCCTCTCTCTCCCCCCATTTCTCCTCTCTCTCCCCTCTTTCTCTTCGCTCCCTCCCCTCCTTCACTCCTCTATCCCCTCTGCTACCACTCTATCTCCTCTTTCTCCTCTCTCTCCCCATCTTTGCGTGCTCTCTCTCTCTCGCCCCTCTTTGTCCTCTCTCTCCCCTCTTTCTCTGCGTGCTCTCTCTCTCCTCTTTCTCCTCTCCCTCCCCTCGCGCTCCCTCTCTCCCTCCCTCTCCCTTCCCTCTACCACCCTCCTTCCTCTATCCCTACCCTCTCCCTCCTTCTCCTCTCTCCCTCACCTCTCTCTCTTTCTCCTCTTTCTCCTCTTTCTCCTCTTTCTCCTCTTTTTCCTCTTTCTCCTCTTTCTCCTCTTTCTCCTCTTTCTCTCTCCCCTCTTTCTCCTCTCTCTGCCCTCTTTCTCCTCTCTCTGCCCTCTTTCTCCTCTTTATCCTCTCTTTCCCCTCTTTCTCTTCTCTCCCCTGTTTCTCCTCTCTCCCCTCTTTCTCCTCTCTCTGCCCTCTTTCTCCTCTTTATCCTCTCTTTCCCCTCTTTCTCTTCTCTCCCCTGTTTCTCCTCTCTCCCCTGTTTCTCCTCTCTCCCCTCTTTCTCCTCTCTCTGCCCTCTTTCTCCTCTTTCTCCTCTTTCGCCTCTTTCTCTCTCCCCTCTTTCTCCTCTCTCTGCCCTCTTTCTCCTCTCTCTGCCCTCTTTCTCCTCTTTATCCTCTCTTTCCCCATATTTCTCCTCTCTCCCCATATTTCTCCTCTCTCCCCATATTTCTCCTCTCTCCCCTATTTCATCTCTTTCTCCCCTATTTCATATCTTTCTCCCCTCTCCCCTCTTTCTCCTCGGTCCCTCCCCTCCTTCACTCCTCTATCCCCTCTGCTACCACTCTATCTCCTCTTTCTCCTCTCTCTCCCCATCTTTCTACTCTCTCTCTCCCCTCTTTCTCTGCATGCTCTCTCTCTCCTCTTTCTCCTCTCCCTCCCCTCTCGTTCCCTCTCTCCCTCCCTCTCCCTCCCCTCTACCACCCTCCCCCCTCTATCCCTCCCCTCTCCCTCCTTCCCCTCTCTCCCTCACCTCTCTCTCCCTCCCTCACCTCTCTCTCTCCCTCATCTCTCTCTTCCTCGTCTCTCTCTTCCACTCTTTTTCCGGCCCCCCTCTCCCTCTCTCCCTCCCTGCACTCCTCCCTCCTCCACCGTCCTACCCACCTCTCTTCACTCTTTTTCTCTCTCTTGTGCTCTCTCTTGCTCTTCCATTCAGCAAATATTCCAATCCTTATAATGTCCCCAAATGTGTATTCTAATCTTTAATGCATCCAAATGTCCATGTTCACTCCTCAGGTTTTTATGAGTGTCCCCTTACGATGTCCTACATCCATGAACCGGGTGCTTTACTCCTTTGCTCTGTATGTATCAACTTGTCTGAGAGTTTAAGAGTATTTTGCATCGCCTCCATCATTCAGGGATGCTACGTAGGTTAATTTTAATGGCTGTGCAACCACTGAACTTTAAAGAACAAACCCTTTGACTTGATCCAGAAATCATTTTCTTCGCTATGTATTTTCTGCATTGTCTTCTTAATATTCTCACTGTAAGTCATGCCCTGAGCCACTCTGATAGTACAGGAAACGTGTTTTAAAATGTTCAAGTTAAGGACTTGTATTTATAATCGGCTGCAGACCAAGCTTTGTTTTGAAGGTAGGGGAGGAGTGAAAAAAATATAAAATCGTGGCCGTGGCTGCGTGCAAATGAGCTGCGCCAGGCTCGAAGTGGCGCATGTAATTCCCAGGAATGAATGGTTCCCATTACGGGCCTGCCTGGAATGGGGCAACCTGCTCGGGAGGGCAGTTAGTGCAGGGATGAGCAGCGAAGCAGGTAATGAACGCGGCTTACTGCGCGCCCGTTGTCCTGACTTACTCTTAACCGAAAGGCGACATTAGCGATGCCTCCACCATCTACGTCGTACGCGCTGGAGCGGCTTGACGGGCCTAAGCAGGGTCCAAAAATTTCTTCCAGAGGTTAATTGCTCATTTAACTTGAGCCTTGGTGCTGATTGATGGATGTCTGTCTTGCAGCTTCATATCTCCAAAAAATAAATTTTGAAATGCTTGACCTGAGCATTTCTTGCGCTTTGCTAGTTTTAGGATTTCTTGAAGTGAGGTTGTAGGCTGTAGGCCGCGTTGCCCATTGCAGGCCACAGGCCCTGTTGTAGGCCGTAGGCCCCGTTGCCCAATGTAGGCCGCAGGCCCCGTTGCAGGCCGTGGGCCCCATTGCCTATTGTAGGCTACAGGCCCCGTTGTAGGCAGTAGGCCCCGTTGCCCATTGTAGGCCGCAGGCCCCGTTGCCCATTGTAGGCCGCAGGCCCCGTTGTGGGCCATAGGCCCTATTGCCCAATGCAGGCCGCAGGCCCCGTTGTAGGCCGTAGGCCCCGTTGCCCATTGCAGGCCGCAGGCCCTACCTTTTATGTATTATTACTGTGGTCTGGAATGAAAATCGTGAACGTTTTCTGAAATATAAAAGTTCTGGCAATTTTTCCTAATTAGTCAACAGGGTTCCTGCGGGTTTGATCTTTATTCCTGGGTGGGAAGTTTTCGCCGCTGCACTCCATTCATAAACCAGACAAACGTATGTGGGAATACGCTTATCTCAACCAACCTATCTTGATGTTATTTCCAGATGCAACCGTAACATATTTGTTTTTATTACCAGAGAAGGAAGAAATTATGGGGTTCACTCGAGGAAAGTGATGAGCGAAGGATGAAGAAGCCTTTTTTTTGCTTTTGGATATGCTGGCTGCCACTGGGCACCCTGGTGTGCGAAGCAACTGCTAGCAGGCTTGCAGGCAGATTGCAAGTGCAGAGCATGACAAAGAGGAGGGCAGCTGCTTGATTTGAAAAATGCTGCTTCGTACATGTTTGGGTTGATGGTCAGAGGAAGAATGATGACATCAGCTCTGAAGTATTTTCATACTTTGTTGCAGTTGTCTCGTCTGACTCTCGGAAGGTATTCTGCCTTAAAGATCCATGTGAACAAAATTCTTAAAACTGTCCTTTATTCTGATGTAGCAATTTGTATAATAACTCATCTCCATGAAGGATTCTCTTCTTTTTTTTGTTTTTTGTTTTTGTTTTGTTGGATCTTTGAGAACTGTAATTTAAGCTCTTTACACAATAATTGAATAAAGCCTGCAGCAGTTCATTTCCTGTAATTAACACTGCAAAGGCAGCTATTGCCTGCTTTCATCTCGCTAACAGATTCTTCTGACAGTGTTTGCACAACGAGTGGTGCTTTTGAAGGGAGTGGTGTGCTCCTGATCGGGGTCACTCGAGCTGCCCCTAGTCATTTGGGGCTCTGCGATTGAGGCTCCGCCGAGTTTAAAGCACGAATGATGAATGCGGCCATCGATGGCGATATTTAGCTAATGACTGGACGAATAACACTGGAACTGGCTTGTGCTAATTCCTTTTTGGATTGATGTTGATGCTAAAACCTTTAATGGTAGGCCTCATCCCTTTTCCGTCTCACTGCATTCCTGATAGCCCGATAAGGCAACCTCTGTTGTCCATTTATTTAAATAATGAGTTTTCTTCGAAAAAAAACCCATTTATTTTTCTGCTGTTTTGTGACATTCTCTAGTTTGAGTGGAGTTTTATTTATTTATTCTTTTCGAGGTAAGGGTTGCAGTGATGAGGTGTGTGCGGCTTCCCTGGGAGTGTGAATTGGCATTTCAGAAGCGATGCGGTTTCAATGCCGGGCTTGCGTTTCGCAGAGATTTTGGTAAATGAAAAATTAAACGACATGTGCCTGTTTGCATGACCCGTGCCGAAGTTTAATGATGCAGGCATGACAAGGTTCACCTACTTCTTCATTTCTCCAAGTTGTGATGGAGAGTACTGTGCACCACGGTGAGTAGGGAGAGTGGTGTACAACGACTGCTTGTCCTGCAATAACAGTCTCACATAGAGTATGAAAATGGAAGTTATCCAGAAAGGGACGGATTTTTTCTTATAAATCTACAAGGAAGGACAAGTACGAGTGGACCTTCGGTGGAGGCCTAGGTTGGCCTTTTAAAGGAGAACGACCCTGTCGAAGTGCTGATTTGAAATGTCGGCAGTGTGTTGTGGAGTGCCCGAGTACGTGACTAGCGAGACTGCGTGGACGATGTTGCTACTCGGCTTCGTCACTCGGTCCTGCTGTGGCTGTGGCTCAGCCGGAATGGGGAAAAGGCGTCCGCACCGTGTGCCGTGACCTAAAACGGAGCCGACACGCGCGCCGACAAATCTGACACCGAAAAAATTGTGCAACAAACAAGTCGTGTGTGGCTAGCCATGCGGGAAATCTGCCCGATGACACGCTTTATTAAGCAATCCATTTTGCCGCGATAATGGGCCATCTGTGGAGAGGGCGCGCGGTGCATTAGCGCCGAGTGGGGATTGTATACAAGTCTCAAAACTGCAGCCAAACTTGGTGCCTTGCTGCTGGTTATTAAGTCATTGTTGTAAAGCTGCATGTTGTTGCTAAGGCAGGCCTTTTGCTCGAGTTGCTTTGTTTCTTGTGCTCCAGTACTAAAGTGCATGCATTGCCTGCCTTCACACTACTAAAGTGCATGCATTGCCTGCCTTCGCACTACTAAAGTGCATGCATTGCCTGCCTTCACACTACTAAAGTGCATGCATTGCCTGCTTCACACTACTAAAGTGCATGCATTGCCTGCCTTCACACGACTAAAGTGCATGCATTGTACCTTCGCACTACTAAAGTGCATGCATTACCTGCCTTCACACTACTAAAGTGCATGCATTGCCTGCCTTCGCACTACTAAAGTGCATGCATTGCCTGCCTTCGCACTACTAAAGTGCATGCATTGCCTGCCTTCACACTACTAAAGTGCATGCATTGCCTGCCTTCACACTACTAAAGTGCATGCATTGCCTGCCTTCACACTACTAAAGTGCATGCATTAGCTACCTTCACACAACTAAAGTGCATGCATTGCCTGCCTTCGCACTACTAAAGTGCATGCATTGCCTGCCTTCGCACTACTAAAGTACATGCATTGCCTGCCTTAACACTACTAAAGTGCATGCATTGCCTGCCTTAACACTACTAAAGTGCATGCATTGCCTGCCTTCACACTACTAAAGTGCATGCATTGCCTACCTTAACAGTACTAAAGTGCATGCATTGCCTGCCTTCACACTACTAAAGTGCATGCATTGCCTGCCTTCGCACTACTAAAGTGCATGCATTACCTACCTTCACACAACTAAAGTGCATGCATTGCCTGCCTTCGCACTACTAAAGTGCATGCATTGCCTGCCTTCGCACTACTAAAGTGCATGCATTGCCTGCCTTCGCACTACTAAAGTGCATGCATTGCCTGCCTTAACACTACTAAAGTGCATGCATTGCCTGCCTTAACACTACTAAAGTGCATGCATTGCCTGCCTTCACACTACTAAAGTGCATGCATTGCCTGCCTTCACACTATTAAAGTGCATGCATTGCCTGCCTTCACACTACTAAAGTGCATGCATTGCCTGCCTTCACACTACTAATGTGCATGCATTGTACCTTCACACTACTGTGCTCGTTGTGATTGAACATTACTTGATGATCTCTGAATTATTGGTATTGTTATGGTGGTGTTGATGCAGTTTCTCCAGAGGGATCTCTTTCGTTGAATGCAACTTTTGAGTTCTGTTCTGGAGTGAGTAATTTACGCTCGGTAATATTTCTAGTGCCAAGTTCAAAAGGTTTGTCTGAATTTTTTTTTTTGCCCTGAAGTCACTTGTAATTGGAATTACAATTTGGGTCACAAAAATCCGCTTGAATTGATACTGAACGTTGAATTTATTGTTGCTGAACGGTTATGTTTTCACACCAGTTTGTTTGTTTGTTTATCCGTGAGTAGTAGGAAATGTTATGGAAATGTTATGGAAATGTTATGTCACAGGTTGGGTGTGTGACAAGGATGAATTCATTCAATTTGGTGAAGATCCTGATCCGGATAGATGTTTGTTTATTTTATTTATTTATTTATTTATTTATTTATTTATTTATTAATTTCTTTACCGATATTCTTCACCATTGAGAGATGGAACCCAAACGATATATAACACGATAACTAAAAAATAGTTGAAGGTTGGTTATGATAAAACTTGGTGGATGAGTTGGTAAGGTGACAAGAACAAGTTGATTAGATTTTGGTTCAGGTCCGAATCCAGATCCGGTCTATCAGTGGGATACAAAAGGTAAACTGATCAGCCTGGCGGAGGTATGGTCTGCATCTACCGAGTGCCGTTTTAATTGATTAATCGCTATTTATTGCGGATGTTTTTGTTTGCAAAAGAAAATTTTCACTGACAAAGGGTGTGTGTGTGTGTGTGTGTGTGTGTGTGTGTGTGTGTGTGTGTGTGTGTGTGTGTGTGTGTGTGTCCGTTTGTGTGTGTGTGTGTCCGTTTGTGTGTGTGTGTGTGTCTGTGTGTGTGTGTGTCTGTGTGTGTGTCTGTGTGTTTTCTCCCACACCTTGTGGTCCTTTGCTTCAGCTGTCGTCGTTTTTACAATTCCAGATCATGCCCTTGTAAAGCCGGCTATGATTTTCATCCCATCTCCCTCGGCCACCTCCATCTCCTCTCAGCAATTGCTTCCACCTTCTCATGCAGGGTTTTCTTTCCCTTCAAGCAACCCTTGTGCTCGACTCCCACCCACATCCTCCCCCAAACCCACCATTCCTCCTCCCACGATCTGTCCCACGTGTATTGCTTTCCCCCTCCCCCTTTCGCTATAATTTATGACTGCCGCTGGTGCTGCTGACAGATTATTAAAAGTAAAATGAGTTTTTGTGGGTTGAATTTCCCCGCCGGGAGAAAGGGGGTGGCGAGGGCTGTGCTGTTAATAGCTGTTTGCTCCTTCTTGTTTCGTGGTGCGGTACACGCACACGGAGACACGCACGTACACATGGCTGGCTTGCTGCGCTTGTGGCCAAAAACCGGTCCGGCCCCCATGTTTACCTGTAACTTTGGCCACTGCCCGATTGGCTTGTCATGCTCATTAAATTTTAGTGATCTTCGAGCATGACCCCCCCAAAAAATAAATAAATAAATAAATAAACTGCAGCCAAATTGCCTTTGTTTTTGCATGAATTGTATTTTTATTTCTTTTAGTTCTACCTTATCAAACCCCTGTTTTGGTCCAACTGTTTTATTCTCATCATTTTTGTTTTCCTTGTGCCATGTAATTTTGACTCATAAATATTCACAATATTGGATTCAAAACGTTCATGGTACAAACGACTGCAGCTTCGGAGAACATGTGCCTATAGAATCAATGAGGGGCCGAATTAATTTGGAGAAATTTACCAGGGGAAGCGAAACCAATTAGTGAGAGCCCTATTAATGCGTTTGTGACTGTCTGTGCAGTTCTGTGGGTTGGAACCCATTCACGGGGAAAAGGCGCGCAGAGCCCTGAGTGCACCTGCTAGCTCCCAGACTCCCGCTGCCATTGTCACTTGCTGCCTCACGCCTTGCTTAGCATTGGGATTTGGTGCTGGAGTGAGGCCAATGTAAACATCCTCTTGAATAGGCTGCTTCAACCATTGCGCTGGTGCAATTTTGTAACCTTGTAATCATTCCTGGAGACTTGGATCCCTTATTTATTTATTTATTTATTTATTTATTTATTTATTTTCCAACAGTAAACTTTTAACCTCCCCCATTCCCCACCTACTCCCACACCTCTCCCCCCCCAACCCTTCTTTTCATCTTCCCAATCAATTCGTAGGATTTGTATCCTTGTTTTGCATAATATTGCTACAAATTTGTTAACTTATTGTGTGAGCAACTCTTTGTGTGCGCAGTTATCCCATAAAATTGCTGAAATTATTTGCCATGCTTGCGAGTAACAGTGCCTTTTGGGAGTTGGTCGACTTTTAGTCGGAGATGCGGTGCTGGCTTGCATCTTTATTAGGTGTGTATTATATACAGTGCATTCAGAAAGTATTCAGACCCCTTCACTTTTTCACATTTTGTTATGTTGCAGCCTTATGCTGAAATCGTTTCAATTCATTTTTTCCCTCATCAATCTGCACTCAATACCCCATAATGACAAAGAGAAAACAGGATTTTAGAAATTTTGCAAATTTATTAAAAAGACAAAACTGAAATATCACATTTACATAAGTATTCAATAAGTAGCCAAACAGTTCAATCTCGGTTTCTTCAGACCACAGAATCTTGTTTCTCACAGTTTAAGAGTCCTTTATGTGCTTTTTTGCAAACTCCCAGCGGGCTTTCATGTGTCTTTTACTGAGGAGAGGCTTCCGCCTGGCCACTCTGCCATAAAGCCCAGATCGGTGGAGTGTTGCAGTGATGGTTGTCCTTCTGGAAGTTTCTCCCATCTCCACACAGGATCTCTGGAGCTCAGCCAGAGTGACCATCGGGTTCTTGGTCACCTCTCTTACCAAGGCCCTTCTCCCCCGATTGCCCAGTTTGGCCGGGCAGCCAGCTCTAGGAAGAGAGTCCTGGTTGTTCCAAATTTCTTCCATTTAAGAATTATGGAGGCCACTGTGCTCCTGGGAACCTTCAATGCAGCAGATTTTTTGTAGGCTTCCCCAGATCTGTGCCTCGACACAATCCTCTGTCTGAGCTCCGCAGGCAGTTCCTTCGACCTCATGGCTTGGTTATTGCTCTGATATGCATTGTCAGCTGTGAGACCTTATATAGACAGGTGTGTGCCTTTCCAAATCATGTCCAATCAATTGAATTTACCACAGGTGGACTCCAATCAAGGTGGAGAAACATCTCAAAGATGATCAAGAGAAATGGGAGGCACCTGAGCTAAATTTCAAGTGTCATAGCAAAGGGTATGAATACTTATGTCAATGTGATATTTCAGTTTTTTATTTTTAATAAATTTGCAAAACTTTCTAAAATCCTGTTTTCTCTTTGTCATTATGGGGTATTGAGTGGAGATTGATGAGGGAAAAATGAATTTAAACGATTTCAGCAAAAGGCTGCAACATAACAAAATGTGAAAAAAGTGAAGGGGTCTGAATACTTTCTGAATGCTCTGTATGTATTAATTGTGTAGGTCAATTTGCAAGGCAATTCGTCTTTCTTGCAAAGAATTCTACTTTTTTTGGATATTATTGGCTGTGCAATTTAAGATGTGGGTGAAAATGATACCAGCATCGGGAGGACGGGTGGAGTGCATAGCATATATGATAACTTGAAGTGTGTGTGTCGGATGGTAACAGCCGTGTGTGAGCTGGTTGGGGAGCAAGGGGTGTGCAGGGCGTGAGGAAGGACAGAGGGGAGGGGAATGAAACACAAGAAAGGGAGCCTTTTTGTGTCCCAGCTGAGAATGAGGGTTTAATCTTATGCATCATTAACCGCTTGGCCGCTGCCTGGCTCCACACATATACATCATCCACGCTTAATAAACATGATGATGACTCGAAATGTAATTCTGGATGAATTTTCATTCTGCTGCAATATGGAGGAAGCTTGTATTTGGATGAGGAAGGGACCAGTTTTTGGTGTAAGGAAGGGTCTTTTGGGTTTGTCAAGAAAAACAAGTTGGTGTGCAGTTCATGAGATTGAGGTCGGTACCTGTGATGTTGTGACTTGAGCCGAGGGGTGGGGCATCATGGGGGAGGGGTGTTGTAGTAGCGGCATGGCCAGTTGGAGATGTGTGGAAAATTTATTTTATACTTCCTCTGATTCCAAAACAACAGCTGTCTCAAACAGATACAAACCTGCAGGTACACAGATGCTCATATTCAAGGTGTTCAAAATGCTGTCGGAACATGGTATGAGTTGGCAACCCAGAGCCGTGCTTCTTTCCTCAAATTTGTAAAGTTGCACGTATGTGTGTCCGCCATTTTTTAAATTAACCTGACATTATTTGTTATTTTGGAGCATAATCCGAACGCATGGTGGCTGTGTATGGGAAAGATGCTCCCTCATATTCTACAATAGCCAAATGGGCGGCTGATTTTAAGCGTGACCGCAAGTCCCCTGCAGATGACCCTAGGTCAGGATGGTCGGCAGATGCGACCGACCCACAAACTGTTGCCCAAATTGAAGCATTAATCATGGAGGATTAAGGTCGCCAAAACATCCACAGAGATTGTGATTTCTGGAGGCAGCATTTTCACCATCGCGAATGGACACATCTTCGTGGCCGAGGTTTCGCAATCCTGTCTCCGAAAGCCTCAGCACTCGCAATCAACAGCAATGGCTGGCATTATGTCCCAAGCTTCTTGAACCTTCAACGCAAATCCAGCTGACATAATTGCTCGTCTGATAACAGGTGAGGAAATGCGACTTCACCACTGGGATGCTCCAAGCAAATTGGAATTCATTGAATGGAAGCACAATTAAATTATCACCCCCATTGAATAATAGTTGGTGTTGGCTTAGCGGTTAGGGTGCCGGCTTGGGATCCTGGGTTCGAATCCCGGTCGATTGCTGAATTAACACCAGGAGGGTTGACTCAGCCTGTCATCCTTCCGAGGTCGGCAAATTGAGTACCAGCTTGCTGGGATGAATGATCTCGGTGTGTACCCCGGTTTAGAATAGGTACACCGTATCCCTGCGCATCGTAAGAGGTGACTGAGGGTTGGCGTCAGGAAGGGCATCTGGCCATACAAATATTGCCTCAAACAGGGAACCATGATTGTCATGGGGCCCGCAAGGCTAGCTAACCCCCTCTCTAGCGGGGAGAAATGGCCTTAAAAAAAACGATCGTTCATTCATTCATTCATTCATTCATTGAATAAACTATACACCGAATCCTCGGCAAGAGAGGTACTCACCTCTATTTTTCTGGGATGGCTTGGAAATCCTGCAGATGGACTATAGACTTCGCAAAACCTCAAGCGTAATATTATGACAGCTTCTTTCAAAAAATGTGGCAGTCAATCCAGCACAAAATGCAAAGAGATGTTCACCAAAGCTCTTAATATTTCGCGACGTCGCATCTGTATAAGGCTCGGTGTTGAGCAGACTACCGTTCATGACTGTGGCTAACTCAGCTGGATCACCCTCTGTACAGCCTGGATATGGCCCTTTGTGACTGTTATCTGTTTCGACATTTGAAGTCCCAACTGCGTGGCTGCTGGTTCACCAATAATGAGGAACTGACTGAAGCAACCATGATGTGGTTAAAGGAGCAATCTTAAAGCTTCTAATTTACTGGTGGAGACAGGTTGAAGGACAAATGCACAGTTTTTTTTTCAGCCCAGACTCCGTGTAATGGTTAGAGCACCCAATCTGAATCTGGGAGGTCAGCTGTTAGAACCCAGGCCAAGTTATACCAAAGACTTTTAAAACGGTACGTGCTGCCTCCTTGCTTGATGCTCAGCATTAAAAAAGATAGAGGATGGACATACAACCAAAATTGGTAATAATAGTGAAGCTTTTTATGGGCCTAATGGCCTCCTACAGCATCAAAGCTCCTTGTAGGGGAACACATTATTATTAGGTGCTAGCAGGGGATAGCTACCAGGCGCTGCCCGGCTGGGTGCACACCTTTTCTCTTCGGTGGTAAGGTAATGGTACGTGTTGGACATTTGAAAGCTATGGAGTCATTGGCCTCACCTTTTGCCTGCGTGCTGGTGGCAGCAGTGCCTGACCCACATCCCAATATACACTTTATAGCAGCCTTTGGTAGCCTCAAAACGGATGTCAAGGCCAAGCTTAACACCTTGGCCAGATCCTGAAGTACCCACACCCAATGTTGGGGCCTCTGGCCGCTACAGTTTGGCCATGAAAGAACAACGTACAAACACATAAACACATGGAAATATTTATAAGAAGCTGCACGAGCAGGTACCTGCAAAAACTCCATGTAATGGAAAATGTGACTCCTAGTCCTCAACTACTCTCCCCACCCCCTCCACCCCAACCCAAAGTACTCACCCCACCACCTCCACCAAACCCAAACCCTCAACTCCCTCCCCCAACCCCAAGGCCTCATTCCCTTCCCTACTCCGTTTTCAAATCCTCTCCCATCACCACAAATCCTCAACCCTCCCAAAATTTCAAAGCCTCAACCTTCCTCCTTCTAACTCTCTCTCTCCTCTTGCTCCCCCCCCCCCCAACTCTTTTTTGTTTTTGTTTTTGTATACAGAGGCGAGGCTTGTGGAAGAGCTTGTACACTGAATGGATCAGGATCCAACAGACAAAAACAGCAGTAGAGAGAGGGGGGAGGGGGGGGGGGGGGGAACACCAACAACAGAGTCGAAGTCCAAGACAGAGGCAGACTTGGACAAACAATGGGGGTGGGGGGGGGGGCAGGAGAGGCTGAATGGGGTGGACTAGATGGATATAGGAGTCTCTCAGGATGGAAAACTGGACATTTGGTAGGAGGAGGGTTTGGGGTTAGTGGGGGGGGGGGGGTCAGGTGGGGGGGGGGGGGGGGTTAACGAGGGTGAAGAACATCATGGTTTTGGACCGGGGACGATTTGAGATGGCATTGAACAGCTGTCTTGAAGACCCGGAGGGAAAAATGAGATTTACGAGATTGTGGAAGTTGGTTCCACAAGCAGGAAAAAAGAGGAACGAATGAGCAGTGATCCTGGATTTAGGTAGTTTCACCAGAAGGGGGTTGATGATAGATGATGTTAGCCCTGGGGGTGGGGACAGGGGGACAAAGCCCAGAGGGAAGACAGCAGTACTCCTTCAAGCTGCAGTCAAAGGCCATGTAGATGGATAGGAGTTCAAGTGTGCTAAGGAAGGACTTTGGATGATGAAGGATGCCCAGTTGGTGGCTGGCTTTGGAGGCCAACTATGAAATGTGGTTTGCCCAAGAAAGACCATGGCTGATAGACGAGACCCATTAGTTTGAATGACTGAACTTCTTTGAGATGATTCTTAAGAAGGGAGAGGGGTTAGTCCTTTCGGAGAGAGATGATAAGAATGTGAGATTTGTCGGGATTGAAAGACATATTCCAAGTGTTGACCATCTTGGGATTTTTTTCAAGGCCTGTAGAAGGGGAAGAGGCTGTAGCCTACCTGTCTGAAGGATGATGGATGTCATGGCACAGGGTGGAGTCCTCAGTAAATAGATAAGGAGGATTTACCCAAGATTCGGAGATATCGTTTATGCAGATCAGGAATAGGACTGGGCCCAGAACACTGCCTTGGGGCACTCCAGCCTTGACAGGGAGATTAGATTAAATGATTCCGTTGAGTGCCACACATTGGCTACAAGAGTAGAGGGAGTCAGTAAGCTGGCCATGTGTAGGGTTGTCCTTGGATGCCATAGGCACAGTTTGAAGAGTAAGGCAGGATGGCCGACTCTATCAAAAGCACGAGATGTGTCCAGAGAGATGGCCCTGATTTCATGTCTGATATTGAGGACCTCCATCCATTCTTGGGTGGGTAGAAACAGCATTGGGCACAATTATTACCAATGTACTGCACTGTCAGTTCAAGCGTGTTCTTCAATGGGCCTCAATGGTTGGGGGAGAAAAAGTGGTAGTGATATGCATGAACACCCAAAATATATGGACAGATGTGCATAGAAGGTGTTGGGGAATGGGAGAAGGAAAAGGAGAGACAGACAAATAAAACCCCGACAGACTGTGGTCAGTTTGGTACCTGTTGCTAATTCCTGCCTTAAAGGACCACAAACTTGAATTACTCAAAAACAGATATATTGGAAAATGAAATGTGGAAGAAACATTGAGAAAGTTAGAATGAAAACTAGTCGTGGTCATGAAGGCAAATGTGGATCTGCGTTGGTGGACACTTAGACCATTGGATGGAATCAACATAATATTTACTGAGGGATGCTAACTGCCATGGGAAACAAGAAGCTGACATTTCGGTCATTTGCCCTTCTTTGGTGCAAAGGATCACAGAATCGTTACATTTTTGCTCCGACGAAGGGTTAATGCCCGAAATGTCAGCCTCTCCTAGTTTCCCACAGTGGTTAGCCTAACTTAGTCAGTCTCCTGTTGATTTCGTCCAATGAGAACGTTAAATCGGAAGAAAACTGACGATGCGAAGAGGAACACATTGCTCTTTTTTGTTGGCTGACTGATGTACCATACTATGTGTTACAGAGGGTGGTTCTACCGAAGCAGTTTCTTGGCGAGGGTCATGCTGGGCTGTTCTCCTGCAGTACTTAAGCCATTCCTCTCCGCCTTCCTTCTCCCGGCAGTAGTTAGGACAGGAATTTAGAATTTGTTCTTGGTGCCGGCGATAGGGATCTAACGCCCACCAACGAATGCCGGCACACAGGGCACCCAGTTTAACGTCCATCTGAGTGATGGCACACACATTGATGAACGAGAGTGTGCACACTTCTCGGCCATCATTTCAATTCGACCCTTCATTTTAATTGAACAAAATAGTTATTGAATAATGAAGATACATTTGCACTTTTGCTCACTTGGAGCTTTAAGCACCTCATCAAATTCTCACACAAATGTTGGAATAAAAAAAAAATGCTGCAAACTTGCTGAATGCGAAAGCAAATGGAGATTCCCTGTAGTCTGGTGATACTGCACACTGTGAAGAAACGGCTGCATGTGAGGGTTGCTAAAGGCTCCAACGCGGCCTGAAAATTCGACTTGTGCTCATCGTGTTGAGGCGAATTGAAGCAAATTGGTGTTGTGGTGAGACTCTCCTTATTCACTTTCCTGCTGCCGCAATCCATTTGGGGGCTGCGTTAACGTGGCATTTTTAAAGGTCACACATAACGGCTGACCTTATTTACTTACAGCTTCACTCCCCTCGTTTGCTACAATTTGTCCGGCCACAAGCGGGCGTGAGTTGAAAGCTTTGGAGACAACTGTGGCTGGCAGGTGAGAGGATTGTGAGAGGCAGGGGGAAATGGGACCGAGAGGTGAGGGGGAAACCTTTTTCCTTTATTTATTTATTTTGTCGTATTTTTTTTGCGAAGTGGGGCTGATGTGGTTTAACTATCAACGAAGGAAGTGTCAGATATTTGGTAGTAAAGATTGTGTTTCCTGTGGGGCTAGGTGGCACGAGATGATTTGCCATTGTTCATGTTCTCTTACTCCCTCCTTCAACTCACAACCATTCATTTACTGACCTGCCACTTCCACTGCTTGAACAGGAAATTGGAATGTGATTGTGGGAATGATTGAAAGATAATCTGAGAGAAGGGAGGGTGCAAGGGCCTTTCAGGTGGAGGAGGGTGCATGGGCCGTCAGGACATTTCAAAGGCTCTGGCTGGGAGATGATGGGGGAGCAGTAAGTGATGGGTCAGGGATTAAAGGGAGTGTGCAAAGGAGTTGAAACTTGGTGCTGGTAATCTAGTAGATGAATGTTTGGGAACAGTTTTTTGTCATTAGTTTATTTTCGACAAAGTCGTCGTAAATCAAAAATAAATTGGGTTAGCAAGAGCTCATGGCAAAAGTTTCTGTTAAATTGCGATTCACAACTTTGTGCCGTGACACCTCTTTTTTTTCCTGGAGGATTTGTACTCTCTGCCATAACAAAACCGACCAATTGATCGTTGCTGATGCAATATATTTACTGAGATCTGTCTTGCGGATGTATCGGCCCTGAGTGGGAGTTGTTATCTTGGGACGTCCACTTGTTGGCATATCCCTTGTTGATCCAGTGGCTTGATAACGTCTTCTGAGGTCATAAACAGTTCCTCTCACCACATTAAAGAGCCATGCAACATGGCTAATGGCAGACCCTGCTTGAAGGTGTCCAATTATCTGATTTCCACTCACTTTCTGACAAACGTCACATTGCAATGGATTGTTTGACAATATATGGAAATGGGTGGGTTTAAAAAAAAAATTTTTTTTTTTGAATGACCCACACGCTGGTGTCTCGGAAAGAATTTCGAATTTTCTCAGAATTCCTTGTGTCACATCTAAAAGCCTGAGGGTGTTTGAGTTGCATGTGCTGAATGATTAGTGCGTGAGGTTATTGCGTTATGTGGAAACTGGCTATCAGGTGTTCTGCATGTTGCTTGTGCCAAAAAGATACTCGAGATGAATGCTGGAACAGATAGTCCTTCAACAATTACATTATCATTTCTGCATGTTATTCTTTCTTTAGTGGTGGTGGTGGTGGTGGTGTGGTGTGTGTTGTGTGGTGTGGGTTTCTGTGTGTGTGTGTATTTGAGTGTGTGCACGTATAATCGTATATGCGTCTATGTGTGTGTATGCATGCAAGCTGTTTTGCCTGCTATCCCCACACGTGGGTGGGCCTCATGAGATGGAACTGTGAAACGTGAGACATGGGTGCACCTCATGAGGTGTGTGCGCATGTGTGCGCATGTGTGTGCCTGCTTGTCATTGCCATTGGTCCTCATATTTCTCATGCCCCCCCTTCTACTCTGGTCCTCCAAATCTCGGGGCCCCCCTTCCACTCAGGTCCACCAAATCAGCTTTGTTATGTCTGGTTGTTTCAGGGTGCCAAATTGTGTGAGGTCATGGCTGATGATGATATCTAGAAGTTCAAGAGACTGAACCTCTTCCTGTGATTGACCATGGAAATGGATCGTTTGATTCGTTTGACAATCCTTCCAAAGTGATAGGGTGAGATTGGGATATTTGCCTGGATTTAAAGACTTGTTCTGTTTATCAGACCAGCATCTAATCAATTCCACATTGACAGAGTGACGCAGCTGCTGTGTCTGCCTGTCAGTGGGACCGGGTGCAGATAGGAGTGACCTCAGGGCTGTGGTGCTGACATGTCACTGGACTTCCAAGGCCTCATTGATACTGCAGATCTCCATCTGTGGGTGGACGCAGTGCATGCCGCTCACCCATTGTGATGGACACAGTTAAGACGGTGCACATTTATCCTCAATACCATTCCCCACTGCATATTAACCCTTTGTCTGTTTGTGTTGAAATAAGTAAGCATTGCGTTTGCATGGGGTCGGTTGGGGTGGGGTCAATGCACTGACTGAGAGTGTGGGTGGATTTGAGTCGCCACTATGGCTAACGGGTGATTTCGATATTGAATCTCAGAGATGCGTTGGCAGTCCATTGTGGCGGGGAGCCCTTTTCTGGCAAACCCTCATTGTCTCATGAAGACCCTTTTTTGGCAAATCTAAAAACTACTCCAACATCATTTTGGTTTTTTTTGTGGTTCCGAAAGGAGAATTTTGTAATCTTCCCCTTTGGCTAAACTCGATGCACAGCAGCCTGACCTTGATTCCTTGGCTGGTAGATCGAGTTCCTTTAGTACACAGCATATATTCAAGGCCTGAATAAGGCTATATGGATAATAATCTAAGGCTTTTATCCCAGCTTAAAGGATATTGTTGTTGGCGCTTTGTTGCACACTCATTGTATTCTCCAAGTGCTTTTGTGGAACAGCCTCCCATTAGTCCAGGTTAGGTGTGCTGTCATTTTCATATAACTCTGCCACATTGATTGAATACGGGAGCACTTAAGCAGAGATGAACAAACAGAGGAAGGAAGCAGCCCTTATTAAAACGTGTATGCAATTTATCAAATGCAAATACTATCAAACGTTGACATGTTTCTGTGTGCTTTGAACACCATAGCCTTCTGCCGCAGATGTGCAAAATGCTATTGAGAATGCAATTGTGTTGCTTCGTTTTTTTTCCTGTTTATTTTCTGCATCTCCCTCTGCTTTCGCTTTTCAAGCGACATGATAAACTGTGTTAGTAAACTGTAATTCTGAAATTTTGTCTTTCTCCTAGTCTGTGTATTACTATTCCATGCACAATTATATTCCATGCACCGTATGTAGATCACAATTTTTCCCGAGATAAAGCGAGTACCTTGAACCGCTCCCCCGCCCACCAAAAAGCAATTTTACAAGTGTTATAAACATAATTGTGTACTTGATGACAAATTTGATAAGATGTGCATGAATAATAAAAAACATTGTTTTTAGCCTCGTGGAGGAGGATTTTATGCATGCATGACATCATAGTACAAGCACAGGTACTCCAATCATTCCCACAGCCTGGAAAGGTACAGTGCCTTCAGAAAGTATTCAAATTCCTTGACTTTTTCACATTTTGTTGTTACAGCCTATATTTAAAATGGATTAAATTGACATTTCTTTTGTCACTGATTTGCACACAATACCCCATAATGACAAAGTGGAATTTAAAAAAAGATATTTTTACAAAGTAATTAAAAAAGAAAAGCTGAAATGTCTTGAGTCAATAAGTATTCAACCCCTTTGCTATGACACTCCAAATTGAGTTGAGGTGCATCCAATTTCCTTTGATCATCTTTGAGATGTCCACAACTTAATTTGAATCTACCTGTGGCCAATTCAATTATTGATTGGACATGATTGAGAAAGAAACACATCTTTCCATGTAAATGTCCCACAGTTGACATTAAATGTCACAGCAGGAACTCTACCATTAGGTCCAAGGAACTGTCCGTAGAACTCAGATATAATTGTTAGGAGGCTTAGATCTGGGGAAGGGTATAAAACAATTTACAGTGTGTTGAAAGTTCCCAAGAGCACAGTGAGCTCCATCATTAGGAAATGTCAAGAATATGGAACGACTCGGACTCTTCTTAGAGCTGGCCGTCCGACCAAACTGAGCAACCGTGCAAGAAGGAGCTTTGTCTGGGAGGTGAGGAGGAACCCAATGACCACTCTGACAGAACTACAGAGTTCCTTGGCTAAGATGGGAGAACCTGCCAGAGGACAATAGTCTCTGCAGAATGTCACAAATCAAGGCTTTATGGGAGAGTGTCAGACGAAAGCCACTTCTGAGAAAAAGGCACATGATAGCACGCCTGGAATTTGCGAAAAGGCACGTGAAAGTCTCTAAGAGCATGAGGCAAAATATTCTGTGGTCTGATGAGACGAAAATTGAACAATTTGGTCTGAATGCGAAGCGCTACGTCTGGTGTAAACCGAGCACCGCTCATCACCCATCTTACTCCATTCCTACTGTGAAGCGTTGTGGCAGAATCATGCTGTGGGGATGCTTTTCAGTGGCAGGGACTGGGAGACTTGTAAGGATAGAGGGAACGATGAATGGAGCCAAATACAGGCAAATCCTTAAGGAGAACCTGCTTTAGATTTCAAAATATATTGGACTGTGGCGAAGATTTACATCGCAACAGAACAATGACCCCAAGCATACAACCACAGCAACACTGGAATGGCTTCAGAACAACAACGTGAAAGTCCTTGTGTGGCCCAGCCAAAGCCCAGACTTGAATCCCATTGAGAATCTATGGAAAGACTTGAAGATTGCTGTTCACCGACGCTTCCCATCCAACTTGACAGGGGTTGAGCAAATCTGCAAGGACGAATGGGGGAAACTCCCCAAATACAAATGTGCAAAGCTGATACAGACGTACCCAAGAAGACTCGAAGCTGTAATCGCTGCCAAACACGCTTCTATGAAGTGTTGACTCGGGGTTGAATATGTATGTAAATGAGATATTTCTGTTTCATGTTTAATTATTTTGTAAAAAAAAAATTCTAAAAAAGAAATTTCACTTTGACATTATGGGGTTTTATGTATAGATCAGTGACAAAAAAAATCTCAATATAATCCTTTTTATATTCAGGCTGTAACACAACAAAATGTGAAAAAGGTCAAGGGGTGTGACTACTTTCTGAAGGCACTGTGCAGCCTGACCCCACCTGAATTGTGTGTGAGTGTAGAGGAAGGAAGGAAGGAACAATTAACTGTATCTTCTAAAATAATACTTTTATTTTTAACATTGACCAACGCTCACAGAGGAGTGTGCGGTTGCGTATCGCAGGTACGACAAGCTATTGGTGTGGTTTACATTAATTACAAACTTGTACATTTGTACTAGATGATGAACAAAGTACTACACGTGATTCGAAGCTGGGGTCCTCTCGTCTTGAGCGAGATGCTCGGATGGGCATGCCCAACAGGTAAATCGTGAACAAGACCATTTGGGACTAATCTTTTTGTTCTACTTGTCCTGAGTATAAAGATGATTTTGCCTATTCAATGGTGAAACCGTTTTTTTTGTTTATGTATATCCAGGTATCGAGGAGAGCTCATGTAAGGGCAGAACAGGTGGTAAAAAATAACAAAGTGGAGTTTTCATTAATAAATACATTTTTAAACATTGATTGAAGACTCATGGACATAAATGTGAGTAGACATCAATGTACGTTGACGTTATTTATATTGTAAGCAGTGACAGAAATATTTACGAAAGTGTGCATGACGTCATCAGGTAAAACGTGTGTTTTATTTTTATTTTTAAGTGTACGCTGTTCTTGGAGCAGGGGCTGCGGCAACCCATTGCACATATGCCAGAGATTGCATTGGGCGGATTTTGAATGGCACGGATATGTTTGTCCAATCAGGGGCATGTTGTGAAATGCACACCAGTTAATTTCCTCCCTCTAACTGGCACACCATGTGTTGAGTCCATAAATTCTACTTCTTTTAACATCTAAACATTTGGCAGTTGTCATTCGTTGGCTTACATTGCTGCATTTTGACTTTTGTTCTGTGCCACACTTTTAATCAGGCTCTTGATCGGATGCTTATGCAATGTAATGTGCTCAGCCATCAACGTGCTGCCATTAGTTAATGTGAATGCTCGCTCGGCAAATTATTCAGAAAAAATATATAAAAAGGCTGCGAGCGAGTGTCAACATTCATGTATTCTACCCGGCAACCTCAAGTTCGGGGAAACAAATACAACCCAAAAAAGGTTCCTGCCCCCTGCTCTCGACCACGGATGCAACAAACAAAATCCCTCTTGTGGCAATGAAAAAGCATCGCTGAGCTGAAGCCTATGCTGTTGAAAATAGGCATATGTAAGAAAATTTGATTTGTTCTTTAGACTCTGGTCAAAACGAATAGTTTTTGATGTGAATTTAAATAAAATAATCGCAAAAAAGTCTTCTTATTTTTTGGAGTTGACTTGAAATGTCTTCAAGACCGTTTTAAAGACAGCCTGCAGCATGGTAGGTGGTGCTGGTAGAGGATGCGATAAATTTTTCCTGCATTTACCTGTGGAGGCATTATAAGTGGTTATTAAAGGGATTCTGATTCTGGCAAATGATTCTGATAGCTAGTGCCAGACGACAAAGATGCTTGTAACCATGGCAGCAAAGAAAACAAGCATTCTGAGTATTGCGCTGCAATACATGTCCCCTACCGGCAGTCTGTCGTCCGGAAAACTGTTGGGGAAATTACCAAAGTTCAAAGTGCCATAACTTTGTCAAAAATGATCGAAACGTCATGAAGTTTGAACTTGATCTGTAACTTATCATAGGGGACCGATACACCGATAGGGGACTAATAAGCCTGCAAGGTCGCTTCGTGGAGCAGCCTGCATGTATTGCACTGTGTGAATTATATAATTACCAACTCATGATCTGAGGTAACTCCGCTAAAAATTATCCGATTTGCACCAAATAAAGTTCATGAATGGTTGCACAGACCCCTACTTCTCACTAAAAGGGGAAAAAAGAATGTATATCGGAGTTAAAATAAGCCCGCAAGGTCGCTCCGTGGAGCAGCCTGCACGTATTGCACTGTATGAATTGTATAATTACCAACTCACGGTCTGAGGTAACTCGGCTAAAGATTATCCAATTTGCACCAAATAAAGTTTATGAATGGTTGCACAGACCCATACTTCTCACTAAAAGCGGAAACAGAATGTAAATTGGAGTTAAAACAAGGAATATTAACAGCTTTGACTTACCGCACTCCAAATTGTAGTCCGGAAAACTGTTGGGGAAATTACCAAAGTTCAAAGTGCCATAACTTTGTCAAAAATGATCGAAACGTCGTGAAGTTCGAACTTGATCTGTAACTTATCATGACGAAACCATGTACCAAGTTTGAAATCATTAGCATTAAGAGTTTAGGGAAAAAGTCCGGAAAGCTGTTCTTTGCGTGACGGACGGACGGACTGACAGACGGAGGGACGGAGTGCAAATCTATAGTCCCTCCGGTGTACACCGGTAGGGGACTAATAAGAAAATGTAACCAATGAATACTGACTGACCATTTGCCTTTATATGTACTAGGCATGCCTCACATCACTTTGCTGACGAGTTTAATCAAAATACCGCATGTTGTACTTCACAACTGTATTGCATGTATATCTGTGCATCTCAATGAGGATGTAAAATATGCAAAAAAGGGTCTTTTATAACAGTTGTTGTTGTTGTTGTCGTCGTGGCTGAGGTTGTTGTTGTTTGTATGCTCCTTTCATGCACTGCTATAATCTTTATGCCTCCGCTGACGAATTCGCTAGAGGCATTATGTTTTCGGGTTGTCCTTTCATCCGTTCGGCCGTGCGTGCGTCTGTGATAGGTTTTCTTTGCCGCGACAACTTAACGGCTGAAGATATCAAAGTCAAACTTGGTACAAGTATGTAGAATGATATAAAACAAACAACAACAACAGGCATTTTAAGGCCATTTTCCCTGCAAGAGTGGGGGTTAGCCTTGTGGTCCCCATGACGATCTTCTGAACCAGTGATTGGATTTTCACCAAACTTGGTATATGTATCTATCTATAATTCCAGTAATCTCTGTGTGTATGTATGTATGTATGTATGTATGTATGTATGTCTGTGACCGCTGTTTCTCGACAACCACGGGTTCGATATACTTGAAACTTGCCAGGTATATTGCTGGGGACCCGAGGATGTGCCTTTTCAAGGTTTCATATTAATCGGACAAGTAGTTACCGAGCTATGTCCAAAAAACGATTCAACCAATCAGAGAGCAGCGAGCTATCACGTGTGCCGAACGTGCCGAACAGACTCTGCCTCGGACGGCACATTTGAGAGCGTATTCATTTATTTCACGTTGGCAAACTATGTTGCCGCTATGTTGGCGTTAAACTATGTTTTAAAACTAATTAAAACTAATTTGCGATTCTTTCGCTTTCCTGCGCGTTTGTGCACGTTATGGCGATTTCTTTACCAAACTCCGCAAGCCGTTCGCTTTGGACCAAACCATTTCATGTAAATAGAGGGGGGGGGGGGGATTGTCACCGTACTCGCAAGCCGTTCGCTTTGGACCAAACCATTTCATGTAAATAGAGGGGGGGGGGGGGGGATTGTCACCGTACTCGCAAGCCGTTCGCTTTGGACCAAACCATTTCATGTAAATAGAGGGGGGGGATATAATTTTAGATATATATATATAGTACGGGCATGCCCTAGTATATTATGATGCAAAGATGAACTGATTAGATTTCGGCATCAGGATGTCAAAGTTCAGAGTCTGTAATAATTTTTCATTCCCGTGATAACTTAAAACGGCTGAAAGGAACTAAATCCAAATAAGTACAAGTATGTAAAATGATGTAAAGATAAATGGCTTAAATTATTGGGTCAAGAGGTCAAAGGTCAGATGTTCCATTAGGTGACTTCTGTTACTGCGCTAACATGTGAACCAGTGATAGGAGTTTGACCAAACTTGGTGTATAAGTATATATTACTAGGAAGAGTACCCATCCCAAGTGATGGGGAAAAGGTCGCAAATGTATCCCCCTCCTCTCTCTCTCCCTTCCCTTCTCTCCCTTGCCCATCCCCCTCATGTCCCTTTCCCACTCTCCCTCTCCTCCACCCCCATCTCTCTCCCCATTCCTCTCTACCCCCTCTCCCCACTCCTCTCCCTCCCCTCTCATCCTGCTTCCTCCCCAACCCCTCTCCCATCTCCCCACATCCCACTCCATCCCCCACTCCCCTCTTCCCCACTCCCCCCTCCTTTCTACATGTCCCCATGCTGTATTATTAGTCCCCTACCGGTGTACACCGGAGGGGACTATAGGTTTGCACGCCATCCCTCCGTCCGTCAGTCCGTCAGTCTGTCAGTCCGTCACGCAAAGAACAGTTTTCCGGACTTTTTTTCTTAACGCTTAATGCTAATGATTTCAAACTTGGCACATGGTTTCCACATGATAGGTTACAGGTCAAGTTCGAACTTCACGACGTTTCGATCATTTTTAACAAAGTTATGGCACTTTGAACTTTGGTAAATCTGATAATTCTGATGATCCATAACTCAGTGCCATTTTAAGTTTTAATTTCCTTTAAAAAACAATTTCTCTGCAATAATAGGACCGATTGAGATAAAATTTTCGCCATATGATGGACTCGGTCTGTAGAATATTTTAATGGTAAGTATGACGTCACAGGTCACGTGGTTCGGCCGCCATATTGTTTTTCGTGAAAACACGAAAACCCCTTTTTCTCTGCAACGACTGAACAGGTCGAGGCGAAACTTTGCAGGCAGAATCGCATACCAATGACGAACAAAAACGTCAGCGAGCATGACGTCATGCGTCACATGGTTTCAGAGTTATGACGTTTTTAAGCATGAACCTTTAAAACCGAGCTCCTCCCTCATTTTTGATCCAATCGAGGGGAAACTTCACAGATCTGTTCAGCACTAAAATGTCCTTTTGGAATTTGCGATAGGGCACGTGGTTTGGCAGATATCGTTAATTGAACGAAAATATTTTTTAAAATTGATATCTCTTGTTTATTCTCGAGTTCTCCTCAAGCCGCACTGTGCGTCCTCAGCCTCGTCTCGCGAACGTCAACAGCGCGACACAGCGCGCGCTTTCCGGAGGGGCGGAGCCAAGCCGAGCAACATATATATACACATCGATCATTGATCGTGAACCGGAAAATATAATAAATTACTGATGGTTTCAGAGTTATGACGTTTTTAAGCATGAACGTTTAAAACCGAGCCCCTCCCTCATTTTTGATCCAATCGAGGGGAAACTTCACAAATCTGTTCAGCATGTCAGTCTACTAAAATGTCCTTTTGGAATTTGCGATAAGGCACGTGGTTTGGCAGATATCGTTAATTAAACGAAAATATTTTAAAAATGGATATCTCTTGAATCGCTAGTACCTCAGACCGTGAGTTGGTAATAATTTATATAATTCACACAGTGCAATACATGCAGGCCGCTCCACGGAGCGACCTTGCGGGCTTATCAACGAGGCGAGGCGTGACACACGTGTCTCAGCATACCTCAGATCAAGTTTGAAAACCAGCATCAACCGTGCATAAATTTGCATATTCGATCATTTTTGACAAAGATATTGCACTATGAACTTTGGTAGGCGACATGTATTGCAGCGCAATACTCAGAATGCTTGTTTTTCAAGATATTCCGCTCACAAGGTTCAGACATACATGGCGGCGGCCATCTTGGATTTTGGCGTGGCGACACAATTTTCAATAGGGTTCTTCCTTATGCCTAGATACACCCACACACCAGATTAGAAGTTGGTACTTCGCTTATTAGTCCCCTGCCGGTGTACACCGGAGGGGACTATAGGTTTGCACGCCGTCCCTCCATCCGTCAGTCCGTCAGTCCGTCAGTCCGTCACGCAAAGAACAGTTTTCCGGACCTCTTTTCTAAACTCTTAATGCTAATGATATCAAACTTGGTACTTGGTTTCCTCATGATAAGTTACAGATCAAGTTCGAACTTCACGACGTTTCGATCATTTTTGACAAAGTTATGGCACTTTGAACTTTGGGAATTCTGATAATTCTGATGATCCTTAACTCAGTGCCATTTTAAGTTTTAATTTCCTTTAAAAAAGATTTTCTCTGCAATAATTGGACCGATTGAGATCAAATTTTCACCATATGAGGGACTCAGTCTGTAGAATATTTTAATGGTAATTATGACGTCACAGGTCACGTGGTTCAGCCGCCATATTGTTTTTCGTGACAACACGAAAACCCCTTTTTCTCTGCAACGGCTGAACAGATCGAGGCCAAACTTTGCAGCCAGAATCGCATACCCATGACGAACAAAAAAGTCAGCGAGCATGACGTCATGCGTCACATGGTTTCAGAGTTATGACGTTTTTAAGCATGAACCTTTAAAACCGAGCTCCTCCCTCATTTTTGATCCAATCGAGAGGAAACTTCACAGATCTGTTCAGCATGTCAGTCTACTAAAATGTCCTTTTGGAATTTGCGATAGGGCGCGTGGTTTGGCAGATATCGTTAATTAAACGAAAATATTTTTTTAAAAATGGATATCTCTTGTTTATTCTGGAGTTCTCCTCAAGCCGCACCGCGCGCCCTCAGTCTCGTCCCGCGAACGTCAGCAGCGCGACACAGCGCGCGCTTTCCGGAGGGGCGGAGCCAAGCCGAGCAACATATACACATCGATCATTGATCGTGAACCGGAAAATATAATAAATTACTGATATTTAGCGACTCGAAAGGTTCTTTATCAACAACTTATTTTCTCGTGCTTCTGCTGACCTGTCTGCAAGGTGTTTAAATCGAAGTCCCGAGTGCAAATCACAGGTGAGCCCATCCTGAGGTAATTAGCGATTGGGAACGATTCAGAACCTGTGGATAAATAACCCTTGGTAATTTCCCCAACAGTTTTCCAGACGACAGAGTGCCGGTAGGGGACATGTATTGCAGCGCAATACTCAGAATGCTTGTTTTTCAACGGATTTAACTTCCTTTTCATTTTTTTTTGCTTTTGCTATTCAGTTGTAATTTTTATTTAATATCTGATGTACCATACTCGTAACAGAGCGTCGGTGCTGCCAAAGCAGCTCTCTGAGCAATAGTTATACTGGGTGGTTTGCCATTGCCTTCCCAGAAGTAGTTCAGGCAGGAATTTGTAATTTGTTCAGGGTACCGGCGATAGCTCGCCTATTCTTCGTGTAGGACACCGTGTGGATCTTTAACGTCCACCAGCTAATGCTGGAAGATGGGATGCCCAGTTTAATGTCCATTGGATGGACGGCACACATTGATGATTTACCCAGTCTGTGAAACATCGGGGTAATCGTTTATAGCGGGGTCAGGATTCGAACCCAGGCTAGGCGACAGCTTAGAGGAGAGTGTGAGTACCTAATACTGTAGGTGTTTGTGTTGTGTTCATCTAAAAGGTTCAAGCTGGTCTAAAGGGCACGTTTGAATAGTATAAAGGGTGCAAGGTGTCTGTAGGGTCTAAAAGGTCGTATATCTATAGGATGTAATTGTCTAATGGGTCTAAAGGTCTAAAGCACTAAATGGTCAAGGGTCCAAGCAGTCTAAATGGGTCTAAATATCTCTAACATGTCCAAAGTGTCTGAAGAGTGTAAGGGTTGTCAAGAGACTTCAGGGTCTGTGTGGTTTAAAGGGTCTATGGGTCTAAATGGTCTATGGGTCGAAAGGGTCTTGCAGGTAAAATATGGTACAAGGCATCTTTGGGGTATAAGGATTCTACAGAGTCTAAATGGGTCTTAAGGGTCTTAGGATATGTTGGTTGTTAGGGTATAAAGGGTGTTAGGTGGTCAAAGTGTCAAACAGGGTCGACAGAGTCTTGGGGATATAACGGTTTTAACGGGGTCTACAGGGTCTTCAAAGGTCTATGGGGTCTCAGCAGTCTAAAGAGTCTTAAGGTTTAAAAGGAATGTTCCAATAGGACATAATTGGTAGACATAGTCATGGTGCAACTGGGTCATTCCATGTCAAATCATCAAAGAATCTGCCGTCATCTCTCAGATTTTTGTAAAACTTTGGGAACCAATTGGGACCCATGAAAAACAGCTAGAACTCAAATATTTTTGCTAACAGCCTCTTAATTAGTGAGATACAGGTTAACGAACTTTGGACTAATTAGCGCGATGTCGCGAATTCAAATGGCCATATCTCTAAAAGTATAACACCTAGAGAGCTGGTTTTGGTGTCATTTTAAAGGTATTTTCATGCCCTATAAATTTGTCTGGGCAACATTTTCCTACCTCCAATCACAAAAAAGTTATCACAAAATATAAACTTCAATCGTGAATCCAAAAAAATGTATCCTTCAAATTTCCTCAAATTCATCCCAGATGTACCTTATGATGTCAGGAAGCTTCCACATAAGTTTTGTGATGGGCACTCCAATAGTTTCTGAGATATGAGCAATAATGTACATGTACGTATGGCATATAGGTTCGAAAATCAGCATTTGTAATGTATTATATAATCATTCTAACCTAGCCATGACAGGGAACACAGGGAACAACCATCAATTGCTTTGAAGTATCATATACTTTCATTTTCAACTGGGCCTGAGGGGAATTCTCATCTGGGGAATTCCAACTGGGATTTCCCATGTGGGTAATTCGAGGTGATGCAACTTTCACAGTCTAAGATCCCCAGGGAAAGTCCAAGTTGGCTTAGTGTAATGCTTAGGCCTGCCACCAACAGAAATTGGCAGTTCACTTCTGAAGGAGCTGCAGAAAAATGACGACTGCCAAGGAAAAGTTCATCTTGAAGCAGATATCCTGCTGCAATCCCTTTGGAGCTCATGAAAAACCAAAGTCGTCTGGCTTGAGAGCTGTTAGCCAAAAAGCCATAGCCGCTCATCCAAGCCTCAAACTGCAAAGTGCACAGAAAATCTGTACCCAGTGTCGTAAGAAACTGGCAAAAAGACAACCAGGTGTGGTAGAGACTCAAAGTGAAATACCATTACCAGTGACCAGCAGCGCTATTAGCAGTAGTGAGGACAATGATGGTGGAGGTGAATCACCAATACCAGGCAGTTCAGGGGAGTTTGAATTTCATTCTCCTGAAATGGAACTGAATACACTGAATGAGTCTTTGGGATTGATTGGAGAATCACCTATTCCAAAAAAGAGACTTGCTGCAGATAAATATGTGAAATCCAAAACCAAGAAAATCGGTGACACTGTGAAGAAAAAATTGGAAATCGCGACAGGATTGCCATCTAACAAACTCCAGGATGCAGGACAGGAGATGATAGAACAACTCAAGCACAAGTTTGAATCAACGACCAAGAAAAGTGAACAAGTGCAGGTGCTGACTGTTCTGCCAAAAAGCTGGACAATTGCTGAGATCACAGAGGAGTTTGATGTGTCAAGCTACATGGCTAGGAAAGCAAAGGCATTGGTCAGAGAACAAGGAATTCTCACCATGCCTAACCCAAAGACGGGAAAAGCGATTTCAAAGGAAATTGAGGAAAAGGTCAGGGAATTCTACTTGTCAGAGACCATAAGCAGACAAATGCCTGGCAGGCATGAAAGACTTTTTTGCTTGTATAATACATTACAAATGCTGATTTTCGAACCTATATGCCATACGTACATGTACATTATTGCTCATATCTCAGAAACTATTGGAGTGCCCATCACAAAATTTATGTGGAAGCTTCTTGACATCATAAGGTACCTCTGGGATGAATTTGAGGAAATTTGAAGGATACATTTTTTGGGGATTCACAATTGAAGTTTATATTTTGTGATAACTTTTTTGTGGTTGGGGTAGGAAAATGTTGCCCAGACAATTTCATAGGGCATGAAAATACCTTTAAAATGACACCAAAACCAGCTCTCTAGGTGTTATACTTTTAGAGATATGGCCATTAGAATTCGCGACGTCGCGCTAATTAGTCCAAAGTTCGTTAGTCTGTATCTCACTAATTAAGAGGCTGTTAGCAAAAATATTTGAGTTCTTGCCGTTTTTCATGGGTCCCAATTGGTTCCCAAAGTTTTACAAAAATCTGAGAGATGACGGCAGATTCTTTGATGATTTGACATGGAATGCCCCCAACCCCCGCTTGCGGGGAAAAATGGCCTCTAAAGGTGTTTTTTTTTTATTTTTTAAATACACATGCGTAATTTTGTGTGTTTTCCATGTCCTTCTAAAGGGTTCCTGCTGTTGTAGAAGAATAAATATTACTATTGGAACCGCTGCATTAAAGCTCGAGATCCCGCTTCTTCTTCCTCAATTCTGGAAATACAGGCTTTTAAAACGGGCATCTTCATGTTTAAACGAATACAAAAATTTTCTTCCAAGTAATTCCATTATTAGAGAGAGCACGAGTACACTTTGTAGGGTTGGCGCAGAAAAACAAGTCAGTCCTATCCATTACAATCGCATCTAAATTACTGTTAAAACGGTACCATTTGTATTATTCAATGATAACAGAAACTCTTTAAACTAAACCGTTGTGGATGGAGAAACTTGGCTCCTTTTATTTATTATTGACAAACTATTGGCCAGTAAAAATAAATAAATGGGTTGACTGTATTGTGTGTCTTAAACCATTGTTATAAAAATAACAAGCATAAACTGCTTGAAATAACATTCGCAGGAACATGAAATAACATGAAATGCTGTTGAACATGTTGCTTTGAGAAAGTTGGGGATAAAAGGCAAGATTTGCTATTCAAAATGCTATTTTGCTCCCCGGTCGATAGTGCACATGGCAGAGCAAAGTCGGGATTTCAGATGTGAAAACGGAAAAGGACCATTTATTAGCTGCATAGACAAGGGATTACTAAGCAAAATACTGAGCAATGTTTGCCAGAAATGCGACATTAACACAAAGCTGATCCATGACGCAGGGCACTTTCCATTCATTATGCATGGAGTGCCAAGAGAAGCCAAAATACGCTTAAAAATGAATCTTGTACTAAAATTGAATATTCATGGTTAAGGCAGAAGAGCATCCAAGTGGGAAGTTGTGGGAATTGAGCGGATGCAAGCCAAATATGCAAAATAATACTGTCCTGTCGCGTTGTGTGATCACATAAGGGGAGATGGATCCTCGAATGCATATCCCATATGGAGAAAGCTCATCGAAGTAGGAAATACTAAGAAGTACATTTTATAAAATAATTGAATAAACTTTGTCTCCTCATCTTCAAAAAATTACCATTCGACTCGCATTGTGCACCTTGTCATACGTACAGAGAGTGCAGGTTCAAATGAGTTTTATCCGTCATTAAGGCAGCCAATCAGTTTGCTTGCACACTATTTTTGAAATAGAAATATGTCTTTTAAACCTGACAAATCTCACAAGCTCACTCTGTCTCTCCGAAAAAACTGTCTGGTGAATTCTCCCATATACTTCCTAAACAAACAAACCTCCTTGAAGAAGTTCAGTCACTAAGAATTTTGGGCTTCTCCATCAGCCACATGATCTTTCTTGGGCAAACCACATTTGAAAATTGGCCTCCAAAGCCAGCCGCAGACTTGCCACCCTCAGTCGTGCAGAGTCATTCCTTGGCGTACCTGAACTTTTATCTACTTACAAGACCATCCACAGCTTGATGGAATCCATATCCACAGCTCTCCCATCTGGGTTGGTGCCCTTGCTTCACACCTTGCTCAACTGAGTGTCCGGGCCTATTACTTTCACATTGCAGACAGGTCGGTGGTCTCTGTCTTCTACTACTTCCTTTCTGGTCTTGCACCCTCTGCCCATTCCATGCTCTGTTCCCCTCCACCCACCCTCCACCCACTCACCTTCCCAGGTTTCTGCAGGACTGACACGGTCTGTCAGTGACTCACTTCTGGTGAAACTCCCAGGATCTTGGCTCACTGTTCATTTTCCACTCATTCGGTCCTCTGTTTTTCGTTCGTTCCACCCCCGGCTGTGGAAACAACTTCTTCAGTCTGCTCAATCTCATTCATTCCTCCCGGGCTTCAAGACATCTAATCTGTTCACCAAGATCTCAGGTCATCCCCCATTCATACCCACGATCTTTAGTACCCTCATTAACCCTCCCCAAACCCACATTTCTCCAGGTTTCCAGGTCATCGGGTTCCCCCTGCCTCCTCACCTTTCTCTTCGGTTTTCTCCTTTTTTTTTCTTCCATTTTTGCTTCTTCTCGAGTTTTCTTGAAACACTTCTATGATTAAGAATTTGCACGCTTGTTAACCGCATTTGTCTCTACCCTTCCCCTTTCTCTCATTCTTCCTCGTGTATTTTCTTCCTTCAAGTCTCCTTCTATTTTGTCCCTCTACTCTGCTGTTGGTGTCTCAACCGAGCCCTCTTTATACTGTTCTTTTCTTTGTTATATATTCTTGTTCTTTCTGTGTTCTAGCTTGTCCATGAGCTTCGACTCTGTATACAAAAAATAGATTTTTTTTTCTTTTGTATACAGAGTCGAGGCTCATGTAAGAGCTAACATATTGAACACGAAAACATGCACGGACCCATAAAAACATACAATAAAGGGAGCGGGAGACAAGAGAGGGAGAGAGAGGGGAGCACACAAGCACAGCAACCATAGAGAACAGGGACGTCGGTAGATCTGTGGAAGGGAGAGGGCTGGGGGGAGGGAGGAAGGATACATGGTATTAAGCAAATGGACACGACTTGGAATTTCAGGAAAGAAGTTGGGGATTGAAAGAGATGGAATTGGGGCGTTCTAACGAGGGTAGAAAAGATCAATGTTTTGGATGGGGGAAGATAAGAGATGATGGTGAACAGCTGTTTTAAAGACCTGAAGGAAGGAGTGGGATTGAAGAGAGTGGGGGAGTTTGTTCCAGAGGTGGGAAAAAATAGGAATGAAAGAGTGAAGTTGAGCAGAGAGTCTTGATTTTGGCAGTTTCACCATAAGAGGGTTGCTGGCAGATCTTGTGCGTCCTGAAGGAATATTTGGGGGACAGCACAGACAGATGGTGATAGGCCGGCGAGAAGTCTGCCTAGATTTCATTCACTTGTATTCTAGCCTTTTCCAGATTCCCAAGTTGGACTTGATCCTTTGCCCCAATTTACCTCGTTTGTACTGCAAAGCATTCTGCTCCCAGAACATGTTAACCAAAGGTTGTGGACTACTCCATCTAAAATCACGCCTTCCACAAGGAAACCTTACCTTCAACCAGGCCAACGGAGAATCCCCGCCGAGTACCGCAGAACGCTTTCACATTTCATCCCGACTCCCAATTGGAGTGCGCTTCAACCAAATGCCATCACGTTCTCAGCATTGTCATCATGCTCCCAGCCATTGTTGCTGAAGCTGTACATGGTACTTCTTTATGCCATAGTGGTGCTGCTTAACCACAGATGTTGCTGTTTTCGGATGCATTTCCTGCATTTCAACCATCTTGTCTTTCTTTTAAAGTCCCTACATTAAAGCCACTCTACATACGATTAGCATCACACAAACAGATTGTGGGAATAACATCACCCACAATTTTTTCAGCGTATCAAGTGACAGTATGCATGTGTCATGCATAAAATACGCGACATAATCATGTCCCCAGAAGATCAAGATGAAGTAAATACAATCTGCTTCAGAATGTTCACGGTTCAGAATGCAACAGAGGGGTTACTCCTCTTGGAATGGAATTATTTGTGATGTGACCGAGACTCAATTTTAAAAACATCCTTATGCTGTTTGTTTTACAGACCCATATTGTATTTATTGCAGATATGGGTAGAATCGTCAAACAACTAGCATGCCTAAAGCAAAAATATTTCATTTAAATTAAAATATACACTTTTTACCTCTGCCACCGGAGGTGGACGGACATTTTGTTTTCAAACAAAATGTTTGCCTGTTTGTTTTCAACCCCCTGTTTGTTTGTTTGTCTGTTTGTTTGTTTGTGAGCAGTATATTTTAATAGATTGTGGATGGATTCGGGCAAAATCTGGGGAACAGGTTGTGTGTTTGACCAGGAAGAATTGATTGGATTTTGGTGAAGATCCAGATCTGGACCCGAATTTTTTTGTGATTCTTCACATTTGAGAGATGGGGTCCAAAAACGATATTTATGTCATAATGTTTCAAAAATATGTGGACGGATTATGATAACTTGGTGGTTGAGTTGAGTCTTTGACAAGAAAAAGCCAATTAGAAATTGGTTCAGGTCTGGATCCAGATCTAGCCTATCAGTGAGATTATTATTATTATTCATACCGAAGCCACTTCTGGCAGCCATTGGTGACAGAAAGCACATGCATGCAATCTATCTGTAAGCTATAATCTTGGGAGACGCAACTCCGCACCAGGTGTGGAATTCCCAGTACACTGGTACTCATTTTGCCGACCTGCGAAGGAGGACAGGCTGAGTCAACCCCACCTGGTGTTAATTCAACGGCCAACAGGGATTCATATTGAGGACACCCCGGGATCCCAAACCAGCCACCATAACCGTTAAACCAACACCAGACTTCATCAGTGGGATACAAAACGTAAATTATTGATTCGACAAATTGATTCGGTTATGGTGAAGATCCCGATCTGGATCTGACATCAGTGGGATACAAAACGTAACCTGTTCAGCCTGGTAGAGGTATGCGCTCTACCGAGTGCCATTGTAGTTTTTCATTGCAACGTTTCTCGATCGTCACAGCTTTTCCCATTCGTCTTCATAGATTTTTGCTCAAAAATCACAGCCAGGATCTGGTCTTGCCATTTATCCCGAATCGTTTCTCGAGAGTCGAGGATGCTGACGGTGGGGCACTGCACCACCACATTCGCATCTGAAATTGTTTCTCAACTTCCACTTTGTCATTTTGTCATATTGTCACCTGTCTTTGTCACGAGCTCTCGCTCTATTTAGAGTAGAGCAATGATTTTGATCAAAGTCATTTCCTGAAGGGAGTTGTTCTGAAGGGGCCGATTCACAATTATTGGAACTGTCATACCCATAATCATCCACTCATATACTTTATATTTGAATAAAGCAATCATTTTGGTTAGCAACGCTTTACAGACTGAGTGTCTTTGTGTTGTTTTGGTAGTATAAACACTTTTGCTTGTCTCACCAGCCTGAATAACTGCGTTGTGTTCATGCAAGAGTTGAAAAGGTCAAGCAGCCACTTCTCTACTCTCAACCCAAAGTGTAGACATAATAATCCATTAGATATACCATTCTGTCCAGCTCTCGTCGACCTTTACGGATCTCCTCGGCTATTTCTCGGTCCTCAATGCTGAGCTAATCATTGTGGACTTTGTTGTCTACTGAGGAGTGAGCAAGGGTCCTGCTCGACTCGTTTTGTTTTACGCCGTGCTTTGTAAGCTGGTTTGCCATTCAGAAGGAGTTGATGTGTGACTTGATTTTGAGAAATTGCAGCAATGTGCTTTGGATGTTGTCCATCAGGGTTCAGCTTGCAAATATTGGCCCATCATTTATTTATTTTCCCCCTATTGTGGCACTTTTTTTTAAACAGCGTAGCCCATATGGCAAAGCCATCTAGAACGGTGTTTGTCCGTATGTATGTATGTATGTATGTATGTATGTATGTATGTCCCCTCAAACGTATACCAATCAGAGCTGAGGATCTCTGGTCACATGACAGGGTGATGTGATTACGTCTGATGTCATTACGGCGTACGGTGGCTGACTCTCCACACACCACCATTTTGATTTATATGTCGTTCAGGCCAAACATATCGTCGAACCTGTCATACATCACAATCGCCATGCTCCACTTTTACGTTTTTCATTCAGTGTGAAACACAAACAAACCGATTGTTAAAATGACCATCAAATATCGAAAGCACCAGCGTTACGGCTCTTCCAACAATACGGTATGGTACGTGTAGGCCTAAGGCGTTATGCCTCGCCTTCGGACCGCTTCGGACAAATTAAGCCCAGGTTTCTTAATACAGTAGTGTATCGTTTCAGTCGTATCGTTTTTCGTAATAATAATAATAATAATAATAATAATAATAATAATAATAATATAGTAAATATAACCATAACTCTTTAATCCCAATGTTGTGAATGGAAGGTTAATGGATTGAAGCCGTGTATGGTTCATGATCAATGATGATCGGTGTTCGGCACAAATATTAATGACGCGGAAGTAAGGAATTAGCCTCGGTTTTTTTTAATAGTAATATCATTTTCGAAATAATGATAACGTAACGTCAATATTATAGTAAATCTAATCGTAATACGAATCCCTTTGCAGTGAATGCAAACTTACTGAAAGTTAAAATATATCATCTTCTACATGTTAAAGTAGCGGCAGTTTTGTGTCCGTTATGTCATTAAGTCTATGATGTCATTACGACGGCTGACTACACCGACCAACATTTTAATTTACTAGAAGGCCTACACCCGGTCACTACGGGAATGGCAGGAAGGAAAGCCTCTTTTGGTCATTCCTCTTTGGGGTTTTTAGATTACAGTCGATCTATGGTCGGGTCTCAAGAACATTGGGTGTGTGTTCATTTACCAAGGTTCTTGTGGAGAGATCGCCAAGTGGTTTAAGCATTCGAGCAAGCACTCCATTCAAAACCGTTAAGGAACGGCTGGCTTGGCAAGCGCTAGCTAGCTGCTTGGTAAATGAGCACACCTCCAATCCTTGTGTGGTATAATCGAGATTACAGTAGATCTTCCCTCAGTTCTGTAAGTAAAACTTACCTCATTGATGTCTGGGTAACTCCTAATTTCTTTGTTTAATGTTATAAACAGCATTAGCGACTGTTAAAAAAGCTGATAATGTGTGTTTGTGGTTTATAATATTAAACAAGCCCGGCTACGTCGCTGTTAAACTTTTGGTCTTTTGTTTCAATCGGCTCCCTCTCGCAGTTACGCCATACCTTTACAATTTCTCCCATATAAGCATTTCTCCATGCCTCATCCATCTCAAACTTTTCTGAATATCTCTTGTATTGTTTGCTTGTTCATTCTGAAAGCCCAGGGTACATATATTGTCTGATATCCCTTGGGCATGTGATTTTGGCAGTCTTCCATGCCAGAGAAACATTCTCTATCGTGCTTGTATTACATTACAATAATATTGCCGATAAACTCATCCAATTCGGCAGTAAGAGTTTTGCATTAAGCTTTTCTGAAGTTAAACCTTGGCTGGTACTTTGGTTTCATCGGTTGAACAACAGCCACTATTTTCATTTGCAACTGTGTCTACACTGTGATCTTGTGCTGCCATGACGTACCTTCTGAGGTTGCCTCTGTTATCAGAGGTGTCGAAGGCCATATCAGAATTGAAACCCTTGTTACGTCCGCAATCAAAGATGGACGGAGGTTGTGCTTTCACCCCTGTCTGTCTCTGTCTGCCTGTGATCACGATATCTCAAAAAGTTATGGTCGGATTCGGACGAAACTTAGTGGGGAGATTGGGTGTGTGACAAAGAATTGATTAGATTTTGGTGAAGACCCCGATTCCGATCCGTCCCATCAGTGGGATCCAAAACATAAACTGTTCAGCTGAGCAGAGGTAAATGCTCCACTGAGTGCTGTTCTAGTTCCACCTTGTGATTTGGAATTATCAGCTAAGAAGTTGGTGGCAGCAAACAACCTTACGTTGTCCTATGATACCATTTGAACATGTGATCAGAGAGCAATATCTTGTTGCTTGTTCTGTTCTGCCCAATTGTAGTGATTATTGGAACATCCACATATAGAGTCGACTTTGAAAATGCATAGTTTTTCTTGCGTGAAAGTCAGTTTGCTGTACAGACTGTTTATGAGTTGATTTGTAAACAAACCATCGCTATATGGTCACTCGTATCGGAGAACGAGCGCCTTCTCGGCTGAATCGCTCCATATTGAATCTGAAAAGTTTGAGTAACCTGTTTGGCCTAGCCTCTGAAAATTTTCCTCACCTTTTGTGCTGACATGGACTTCAGCATTTTTGTTTTCAGTTTGCTTGCGGTTTCGGCTTGTGTTGTCAGATTTTGCCTCTCATTGGCCAAGCACTTGACGTTACAATTACAGATTAACAGGGGTCACACCATTAATGTGTTTTGCTCAGCCCCTCCATGAATGGATGATGAAATAACAGCATACACCTTTTTTTGGACTTTCTTCCCTTTTTTCCCGAGGTAGAAACACAAGCACTTGCTACAAAAGTCTTCTTGACCTCCTTCGAAGCATAATTATTCTGACAACTTATCTTTGGACAAATCCTTCACATATCTGTATGGTGATAAAGAATCGTTCTGGGCTCCACTGTTGGTTTTCTCCTTTCCATTCTGCTCTATCTCCTCCATGAGCCTCGACCATGTATACCAAAAAAAGTCATTAATGTCTTTTCCCAAAACAGTTTGTTCATTTTACGATCCCGACTGTTTGTGATCATTCCAAAGATCCTATTTCCAACTGAGTTTAAATTAAACAAGGAGCTGAAACTCTCGGCCCTTTGCCTTTTGGGTGGTATGAGGAATAGATCTGTGTAATATGAAAACTAAATCTTTAACATTTTGAAATATGTGCACAAGCCAAGTTACCAAGATGGTTGCCATGGCAACATAATTCAGCAAATCACACTTGTGATCTAATCAGGTTTATATATTGTTAATGAGGAATAGATATCTGCAATATGAAAGCTAATTGTTCAACGGTTCTTGAAATATTGCGTTCACATAAGTACATGGACAGATATCAGTCGGCCAGACACAGCTCATTTTATTATCTCCCGTCACCAACCATGTCGTAGGGGCGGGGGTCAAAAATATTGCATCAGATGTGCCCAATTTTTGATGTACCGCACTCTATACAGAGCGTTAGTGCTGCCAAAGCAGTTTCTTGATGGGGGTTATACTGGGTGGTTTGCCATTGCCTTCCCAGCATTGTTACTCCCGCCAGGGAGTAATGCATTCGATCGTGTCCGTCTGTGTGTGTGTGTGTGTGTGTGTGTGTGTGTGTGTGTGTGTGTGTGTGTGTGTGTGTGTGTGTGTGTGTGTGTGTGTGTGTATGTTCGTGTGTTTGTGAACAAGATATCTGGAAAAGTTCTGAACGGATTTGGATGAAAGTTGCTGGGATGATTGCCCTTGGGATAAGGAAGAATTGATTAGTTTTTGGTGAAGCTCAGGATATTATTCCGGATCCAGGAATTTTTTGAAGGATTATTTACCATTGGAAGATGGGGCTCAGCAGCGGCCACCCACGGCGGCGGGAGTATGCGCTCTACTGGTTGGCCTTCTAGTTTCTCTGTGTGCCATCCCTTTAAATGCTGAGCGTCAGGCAAGGAAGCAGCACATACCATTTTTAGTCTTTGGTGTGACTCGGTCGGGGTTCAACCACCAATCACAGCCTCGAGCAGATTTTCCAACCATTACACCACCGAGTGTGATTATAACTCACTTGTAATGTAACAGCCAAGCTCTGGGACCAAACCGATTACCAAACAGTAGCTGCAGCAATCCTTCATTTTTTTGGGTCCGTAAGATCACTATCATCTTTCCCTCCATCCACCTTTGGTTTGGTTTATGTCTTCCCCCCCCTCCCCTCCCCCCCCCCCCCCCTGGTCTGTTTGTCTGTCCGTTTGTTTGTGAACAAAATATCTCAAAAGGTTGTGGACGGATTCGGACGAAATTTGGCAGAGAGGCAGTGTGTGTGACAAGGACAAAATGATTAGATTTTGGTGAAGATCCGGATTCTGATCTGGATACTATAATTACTCCCGCCAGGGAGTAATGCGTGTGTGTGTGTGTGTGTGTGTGTGTGTGTGTGTGTGTGTGTGTGTGTGTGTGTGTGTGTGTGTGTGTGTGTGTGTGTGTTTGTGTGTGTTGGCAGTGTGTGTGACAAGGACAAAATGATTAGATTTTGGTGAAGATCCGGATTCCGATCTGGATACTATAATTACTCCCGCCAGGGAGTAATGCGTGTGTGTGTGTGTGTGTGTGTGTGTGTGCGTCCGTGCGTGCGCGCGTGTGTGTGTGTGTGTGTGTGTGTGTGTGTGTTTTCGTGAACAAGATATCTGGAAAAGTTCTGAACGGATTTGGATGAAAGTTGGTGGGATGATTGCCCTTGGGATAAGGAAGAATTTATTAGTTTTTGGTGAAGCTCAGGATATTATTACGGATCCAGGAATTTTTTTTTCTGTTTTCCTTTAAAAACCATTTTCTCTGCAATAATTGGACCGATTGAGAGCAAATTTTCACCATAGGAGGGACTCGGTCTGTATAATATTTGAATGGTAATTATGACGTCACAGGTCACGTGGTTCGGCCGCCATATTGTTTTGAGTGAAAAACACTAAAATCAAATTTTTTCCAAAACGCCTGAACAGATCGAGGCCAAACTTTGCAGGCAGAATCGCATACCCATGCCGAACAAAAAAGTCAGTGAGCATGACGTCATGCATCACATGGTTTCAGAGTTATGACGTTTTTAAGCACAAACCTTTAAAACCTAGCTCCTCCCTCATTTTTGATCCAATCGAGGGGAAACTTCACAGATCTGTTCAGCACTAAAATGTCCTTTTGGAATTTGCGATAGGTCACGTGGTTTGGCAGATATCGTTAATTAAACGCAAATAATAAAAACATTTATATCTCTTGAACCACTTTATTGATCGACGTGAAACTTCGTACTGTAGTAGAAGGCATGAAGAGTAACAAGTGTGCAAAATTTGAAGATGATTGGATGTACGGTCTGGAAGCTAGAAGTTGTTATTGCGTGAAGAAGAAGAGTCTTCGACTGCACGATTAATTATTTATCACATGTACAGACTTGCAGGCATCGTTTGACACAATCTCCCGGGTTAATTTGAACCTCAAATAAAATTATAATTCCAGATTTGTCAATGGCTGAGGTATATTAACAAACAAATAAAACAGATTTGGCAAAATTCCGACTTAAAAAAAAAAGATCGCATATTCACCCAGGGTTGTGGGAGGCTGAAGAAGAAGAAACCTCGCATGGGCTTCCCAGACCAAATAAATAATTCTGGATGTGCGATTGTCAGGTTTATTACTCCCGCCAGGGAGTAATGCATTCGATTGTGTCCGTCCATGTGTGTGTGTGTTCGTGTGTTTGTGAACAAGATATCTGGAAAAGTTCTGAATGGATTTGGATGAAAGTTGGTGGGATTTGATGAGTTTTTGGTGAAGCTCAGGATATTATTCGGGATCCAGTAATTTTTTTGGGGAATTTTTTGGGGATTTTTTTTCTCCTGTTTTATTGCATTAAAGCTTTTATTCTTATTCTTAAATGATGTATTTCTCCTCTAATTCCGAGATATATCAAAATAAATTCTCTGACAGTTAGGGCTTACTTTCTTTTTCATTTATTGTTTTCGGGAGAGGGGATGTTAAACAAAACATATTATTCCAACTTGACCCACGGCGGGAGTATGCGCTCTACTGAGTGGCGTTCTAGTTTTTTAAGTGATTCTTCACCATTGGGAGATAGGGCCAAAAACAATACATAGCAGGATATCTGAAAAAGATATGGATGGATTTGGACAAAACTTGTTGGACAGGTTGTGTGTGTGACAAGGAAGAATCAATTCAATTTTGGTTAAGATCCGGATCCAGCTAGTATAATTTTTAAGTGATTCTTCACCATTTAGTGATATGTCCAACCAGGCGGAGGTATGCTCTCTACTGAGTGCCGTTCTAGTTACTCCCGCCAGGGAGTAATGCATTCGATCGTGTCCGTCCGTGTGTGTGTGTGTGTGTGTGTGTGTGTGTGTGTGTGTGTGTGTGTGTGTGTGTGTGTGTGTGTGTGTGTGTGTGCGTGCGTGCGCATGTGTGTGTCTGTGTTCGTGTGTTTGTGAAGAAGATATCTGGAAAAGTTCTGAACGGATTTGGATGAAGGTTGGTGGGGTGATTGCCCTTGGGATAAGGAAGAATTGATTCGTTTTTGGTGAAGCTCAGGATATTATTCTGGATCCAGGAATTTTTTGAAGGATTTTTTACCATTGGAAGATGGGGCTCAGCAGCGGCCACCCACGGCGGGAATATGCGCTCTACTGGTTGGCCTTCTAGTTCTGACAGTTTTTATTCATCCCAGGTAGGTCTGTTCCATATTGTCCGAATGAGACCCCTCCAATCCGTGTTGTTATTTTTCCACAAAACTCAATCTTATATTCAAAAAGTGGATTGAAAACTTGCAATTGTAGCTTTCTCACACCTTATTTTGCACCATTTTTGAAGCTCTGAGTATGGAGGGATAAAGGAAGAAAGAGTGAGGCAAAAAGTGCGAAAGAGTTAATGGAAGGCAGCCGCAGGCAGTGGTACTGTGGGCAGGGAATGAGAATGGACGACGCACTCGGAGGACGATTGAGCACTCAACAGCCTCCCTGCACTGCTCGTGTTGCCGCTATCGATCGGGCCACAGAGCTTGCACACTGCCGATCATCTCATAGTCGTATGGGCTTGTTTGGATGCCTGTGCTTTCGCCCCCCACCCACAGCAAGGCAGGCTTGCGTGCTTCTGTCGTGAGGTCACAGCGCTTGCTGTTGCAAGCAATTGAGCCTATCCCCTGCCTTTGGTAGGTTGCCTTGTCTACAAAATGCACGTGTCTATCAATACGCAGCATTGCTAGGTTTGGCCGACAACTGCAATGGAAACGTATTTCCACACCGAGGATGAGATTCGCTGATGAGCTGAACATTATAATTTCTGGGATTGTCAGGGGGAGGGGTGAGGGTGGGCGGGGGAGGTGGATGAGGGTCAACAACCAAGTGAGAGGGAGCAAGCTTTTACATGACTGAGGACATGAATGCCCCATTGATGCTTTGAACTCGATTAAAAATATGCTAAAATTGCTTTCAAGGCCAGGATAAATCACTGGTTTTTACTTTTGCTTGGAATTTAATCCAGTGTTTTATTCTGATTAAATGATCATAATATCAAGAATGCAACTCTCATGAGTGAGTTCTCCCCTGGCCATGTGTACAACCTGCAAAGTAAATTTCGAACCACACCGCACACTTTTCCAAATGGCCTAGTTATTGTTCGCTTGCTGATGTTATGACAGTCGGTCTTCTTTTTGCTTTGTATCAAAACCACTCAAATAGGAAAATGCTAATTGAAGATATACTGTGCTCTATTTAGAGTGGAATACGAAGTATGTTTGTGTGCATGCAAGCGATGTACACCTGTGTTGAAGATGGATTACTGTATCAGGTAGGAACAGAAAGGGAAGGGGAGGGGGCAGAAAAGATCAAAAGTTTGGTGACTTGATGCACATAATATTGAGCCTTCTACATTTTGTCATTGCTACTAAATAAATATTCTTGCCCCTTCTCTTTCCCCTCATTCCTTTTAAATTGCTCTTTTTTTGTTCCCTCCTATTATGTTAAAGTTGAGCCTGCTGTTGGCTTAGCGGTTAGGGTGCCGGCTTGGGATCTGAGGATCCTTGGTTCGAATCCCGGTCGATCGCTGAATTAACACCAGGGGGGTTGACTCAGCCTGTCATTCTTCCGAGGTCGGCAAATTGAGTACCAGTTCACTGGTAATTTGCTGTGTGTCGCAAGAGGCGACTAACAGGGTTGGCGGCAGGAAGGGCATCCGGCCATAATTTGCTTCAAAAAGGGGACCACGGTGCCCGAAAAAGGCCAACCCCCGCCTTGCGGGGAAAAATGGCCTCTAAAAGGTGGTTTTTACAAAAATTTTCAATTGAAAGAATGTTAACAGGTTACAATAATTACAGTAATAGGTTACAATGTAATAATAATTAATAATCAAGATATAATGATATGCAAGTTATGAAATGCATTTTCAACATACAAAAAACTTAACGAAAAATATTAGAGGCAATATAATATATTGCAATTAAAAATGTCAAAATAATAAAGTAGATCATAGTAGTTAAAACAAAACAAGCAGTTGGTTGTGGTAGAGTACACCCAGAGTGGTACACAGCAAAGGCACAATGAAGTGTAGCGAGAAAAACAATAATAATAGCTGTACTAAGCCTCCCCATGAAGTTCAACCAAAGCGAAGATGTCCATGGAGGTTGTGACAATGACCGTTTCCCCGACCTCCAGCCCACAACTCCGGCGAGGATATCCATGGCGTTTGTGCAGAAAACCGCAGAGAAGTCTCATGTACATGCAGCAGAGAACACCAAGGTCCACACGTAGACCAAGCAGCTGGTGGATGGGCACAGGAACATGCATGGTGGAGGGCTCAATGGCGATCAGACAAGTCACGAGCAGAGGGTGGGCAGCTGTGGCAGGAAGGGAGTGCCAGTCTGCGACACCAATACATGCCCAAAACGTCTCCGGCAAACTAGAGGAGAAGCACACAGCACAGAACAGAGCCATGTATGAGGGGTAAGGGAGACAAGTAACCGTGTGAGTCCTTATCTCTTTGTGGAGCAGTTGAAGGTGGCACCGAGGCAGCCATGGACAAGAGCGAAGTCAGCAGGGATGATCAGGAGGACGGAAGAAGCAGGCAGGCGGGCAGGATGACGAGGCAAACAGGAACGACGAATATTGACTAGGGCGGAGGCAGTAACACAAATAGGACAATGGGCGAATGTAGGACTATGGGCAAAGGCCAGCACGGTTCTCTCAGGCAATTCACCAACTCCATTTTTTACCTCAGAATCATGGTCAATCTGCCCCTCGAGATGATCCCAAAGTCTTCCCCTCCTGGACGACAAAAAAAGTCCTCCCCACCCTCTGAGAGGAGATCATAACTTTGCTCTTCTGGAGATAATCATAACTCCCGCCCCTCCTTCCCCTCGGGAGATGATCACAACTCCACCCTCTCTCTCCTTTGCTTGGTACGGTAGTTTTATCATGATCTGCCTCTCTCTCCTTCTCAACAGAGCTGTCATTCTTTTCAATGACTTGTTCTCCTTCCTCTGTCTTTTCTTTCATGACGCCCCCCTTTAGAAACCTCACTCGGTTCCTCACCCGGGAAATTACAAGGGGCTAGACATACAATTGCCTTAACCCTAAACCTTTAGGACAGAGGGGATTAGAGACAGAGAGACTAGTTGCTGAAGAGTTGCTTGCGGGATGGAAAGAACTTTTAAAGAACATAAATTAGTCCGTTGTAGAAATAATTTCAGAAGCAATCAGTGTTAGGAGCTGATGTGATGATGGACCAGTCTTGAATGGAGAGAGCAGATTGTTGGCCAGATCATCTAGCTTGAGCAAAGTGCCAAACACATCTGCGCCTTGGGGGTTCACTCATAACTGCCAACAAGATGTCCATTTTTACCAACACACAGTCAGAAGAGCTTAGAGGAGCAGGACAAGCTTGAGTAAAGGTTTGACATGACAACGTTCAGTCTTGAATGGTTGCCATTTGGGCATAGGTGTGCTAGAAAATAAACATGGTGCAAGTTCAGTCATTTCACAGCATGACTTAGCGGCTCGATTTCTGGTACATGTGAAGGATGCCATGGTGTCATTTACAAAGAGTACATGATTATCGGGGGATGGAAGTTGGTTCATAAAGAGTAGACACAAATTACAAAGTAAGCAAAGAGTGGACACAAATCACAAATTTGTTCACAGTGTCTGGCATCCTGACCAAATTCCAAATTCTGACCCAAACTCGATCTTCAAAATCCAATCCACTGAGTTGCTTAAGTGCATCCCCTTACTGAGTATGCACTAAGAGCCCAAGTGGCAGAGTCTAACGACGTGGCTGGGTTCATAAACAATAAAAATCTGGCCACAGATGTCATCAGGACCTATAGCCAAAGAGAGTTAAAGTTCATTCAGAAACCTGTTCTTGACATTCTCAGGAGGAAAATGAGGGTGTTAAAGTGGCAATGGGTTCAGTAGGTCAAAGAGGATGAGTTGGGGGCTCTCAATTTGAAATCAAATGTCAAGCTAATTATGATTTGCCACATCCAGAGTCTGCTGTGGAGCCTTCCACACAGTTATGGGGTGGATGGGGAGCACACGCCAGAGACCAACTTCACTATTGTCATTAGGTATTGGACGAAAGAGAGATGCAAGTCCCAAAGCTCAGCTTTGAGATGAGCCAGCCTGTTATTGTATTTTATCTCAACTGAGTACATACACATTCATTGTGGGCTTCGTGGAGCAGTTTGAGGTTTTCCTCAATCAGGTTTGCCTTTTAAGGTCATGAAGGCAAACTGTTTGGAAGCAACTTCCTCACCTCTACATGTACCAAGACTGAGAGTTGCAGGTAGGATGGACTGGATCTGTCATTTAGAGGAAGCAAGCATTTGGAAAAACATTTCCAGTCCTTGAGTGCCAGAGGTACATTGAAGACCTTGCTTTTGTTGCAGGATGTTGAGGAGGATTAGTATCCATCATAATAATAATGGTGTTTGTGATCCTTCTACAAATATTATTTGGCACGTGAGTACGACAACCCAGGCATGCTTGGTGCTATGCGCCTTGGCCAGTTAACCCAAACGTGGTGGGAATTGTGATGCCATCTTCCACACCACTGGTTTCTTCAAAAGAATCCGAGGCTGAAGGCATTACATGAGCTCAACTTGGACCTTTTCCAACCTCCTGTGGCCTTTAAGGTATGAGTCTTTTGATAATCCATGTGCCCAATAACCTTTCTGCCAAAGTTTACTCAGGATCAAGGCGAGTTGTACTTGGGGATGGCCTGGTACCCAATACACATGCCTATGCCTTCACAACTGCATAGGATAAGCAGGGGGGTCGGGGGGGCTACTTATTGTGTTTTAGCAAAATCCTCTTTATTTAATTGTGGTACACCAGCAGGTGCGGTGATCTTTGGCCCTTTTCCATAACCGTTCTGACAACTTGTCGGCAGAAAGAAGTGGGCAGGGGAGCTGGAGAGTGAAGGCGCTTCTCACTCTGTACCCTTACCCGCAGCCCCCTCCACTCACCCACATTCTCCAGGTGCCACAAGAAAATTGAAATAGTGTGGGCAACCTCCACTGTGATCTTAGTAATATACTCTTAGGCCTCTTGAGGTATGCTGTCTTGAGGTATGCTGAATAGCCACTGTTCCTCTTACTGTGGGGAGAGAAAGCTATGTGCAGCAGCAGCAGCAGCAGCATACAAAGTAAAATTCAGCAATTCAATACCACTCTGCCAGTGTCTTTACTAATTGTTGGAGCGGAAGTGATACAAAGTATTTATTTCTTACTTTAATAAAGCAAGAAAAATATTAGTAAGTTATGCATTATTATTATTATTTAAAAGTTTTAATGGAAGATTAAATTGGTTGAATAAACTTTCAAACATCACATGGATTTGCAGTAGATGTTAGCCCAATTTTGCAAAATATATTACACATGGATTATAAACAATTTATTGAAGAGAAGAATACCAGAAATTCAACACATCTTTCAGCAACTTTGTGCAACAAACTTTGCAGGTTGCTGATGAACATTTTTTGACTTGAGGATGTGTTCCACCCCAGGAGATAATTTGTAAATCTCAGATGCAGATGGTTGTGATTTTGCACATTTCATGCCCTTTCATAACCTTCACCACCAAAGGTGGGCAGAGGTTATGTTTTCACCCATGTAGTCCGTTTGTCTGTCTGTAAACAGGATATCTCAAAAAGTTGTGGACTGATTCGGATGAAACCAGGTGGATATTTTTGTTGTATGACAAGGACAAATCGATTTGATTTTGGTGAAGATTCGGATCCGAGCATTTTAAAGTGATTTTTCACCATTGAGAGATAAGGTCAAACATAATACATACATACAGTGCATTCAGAAAGTATTCAGACCCCTTCACTTTTTTCACATTTTGTTATGTTGCAGCCTTATGCTGAAATCGTTTAAATTCATTTTTTTCCCTCATCAATCTACACTCAATACCCCATAATGACAAAGAGAAAACAGGATTTTAGAAAGTTTTGCAAATTTATTAAAAAGAAAAAACTGAAATATCACATTGACATAAGTATTCAGACCCTTAACTCAGTACTTAGTTGAAGCACCTTTGGCAGCGATTACAGCCTCGAGTCTTCTTGGGTATGACGCGACAAGCTTTGCACACCTGGATTTGGGGATTTTCTGCCATTCTTCTCTGCAGATCCTCTCAAGCTCTGTCAGGTTAGATGGGGACCGTCGGTGGACAGCCATTTTCAGGTCTCTCCAGAGATGTTTGATTGGGTTCAAGTCAGGGCTCTGGCTGGGCCACTCAAGGACCTTCACAGAGTTGTCCCTAAGCCACTCCTGCGTTGTCTTGGCTGTGTGCTTCGGGTCATTGTCCTGTTGGAAGGTGAACCTTCGGCCCAGTCTGAGGTCATGAGCGCTCTGTTTCAGGTTTTCATTAAGGATATCTCTGTACTTTGCTCCGTTCATTGTTCCCTCAACCCTGACCAGTCCCCCAGTCCCTGCTGCTGAAAAACACCCCCACAGCATGATGCTCCCACCACCATGCTTCACCGTCGCGTTGGGATCGTATTGGGCAGGTGATGAGCGGTGCCTGGTTTCCTCCAGGCATGACGCTTATAATTGAGGCCAAACAGTTCAATCTTTGGTTCATCAGACCACAGAATCTTGTTTCTCACAGTCTGAGAGTCCTTTATGTGCTTTTTTGCAAACTCCAAGCAGGCTTTCATGTGTCTTTAACTGAGGAGAGGCTTCCGTCTGGCCACTCTGCCATAAAGCCCAGATCGGTGGAGTGTTGTTGCAGTGATGGTTGTCCTCTGGAAGTTTCTCTCATCTCCACACAGGATCTCTGGAGCTCAGCCAGAGTGACCATCGGGTTCTTGGTCACCTCTCTTACCAAGGCCCTTCTCCCCCGATTGCTCAGTTTGGCCGGGCAGCCAGCTCTAGGAAGAGTCCTGGTTGTTCCAAACTTCTTCCATTTAAGAATTATGGAGGCCACTGTGCTCTTGGGAACCTTCAATGCAGCAGAAATTTTTTGTAGGCTTCCCCAGATCTGTGCCTCGACACAATCCTGTCTCTGAGCTCTGCAGACAGTTCCTTCGACCTCATGGCTTGGTTTTTGCTCTGATATGCATTGTCAGCTGTGAGACCTTAAATTGACAGGTGTATGCCTTTCCAAATCATGTCCAATCAATTGAATATACCACAGGTGGACTCCAATCAAGATGTAGAAACATCTCAAAGATGATCAAGAGAAATGGGAGGCACCTGAGCTAAATTTCAAGTGTCATAGCAAAGGGTCTGAACACTTATGTCAATGTGATATTTCAGTTTTTTCTTTTTAATAAATTTGCAAAACTTTCTAAAATCCTGTTTTCTCTTTGTCATTATGGGGTATTGAGTGTAGATTGATGAGGGGAAAAAATGAATTTAAACGATTTCATCATCAGGCTGCAATGTAACAGAATGTGAAAAAAGTGAAGGGGTCTGAAAACTTTCTGAATGCACTGTATATATATATATATATATATATATATATATATATATATATATATATATATATATATATATATATATATATATATATATATATGTATGTATGTATGCATGCATGCATGTATGTATGTATGTATGTATGTATGTATGTATGTATATATTATATATATATATATATATATATATATATATATATATATATATATTTATTATATATATATATATATTATATATATATATATATATATTTATTATATATATATATATATATATTATATATATATATTATATATATATATTATATATATATTTATATATATATATATATATATATGTATATATATATATATATATATATATATATATATATATATATATATATATATATATATATATATATATATATATATATATATATACAGTGGTACCTCGGCTTACGAGTGCCCCAACGTACGAGTTTTTCGGGATACGAGCCGTCGCTCGGGCGGTTTGTTGCTTTGGGATACGAGCCGAGATCCGATGTACGAGCTCAAAAAATTTATTTTTTTGAATTTTCCGGTTGTGGCTTCCGGTTCCGGTCACGCGGTTATCTTGCCGTGAAAGCATCTCTGCTTGGATATAAAACACGCAATCGTCGAAATACATGAGCGAGGAATCTCCTTGCTCCAGCCGGTGACGTCATCGGCGGGGATCCCCGCCTCCAGAGTGGCTGGTCACGTGACCGCCAAAGCGTGTCGCGCGTGCGGGTATAATGAGCTACACCTGTGGATCACGTGACCAACGGAAGCACGCCTCGCTTGAGAGGCATGGCTTTCGGTTTGCGTTTTGCTTTATAAGGCGCGATAAATGGGCTTTTGAGTGTTAGCGGTTCATGGCGTTGACGGTTCATGGCGGTTCATGGCGGTTGACGGTTCATGACGGTTCATGACGGTTCATGGCGTTGACGGTCAAAAACCCATTACATCAATTTTACCAGGCACTGTACAGTAAGTACAGTGGACACCAAATGCACGGTGGAAGGCTAGAAGTAGAAGATCGTCCAAGACAAGTGAGAATAAGCCATACTTTGGAGATGACGTCATTCGCTGGTCCGATAACCAAAGATGTGGTATAAAAAACCAGGTGAGCTAACAATGCAGCAATGAAGGAATTCGGCCAAGGCACCGGCACACAACGACCTACCTACATCGAAAGACTCAATGCCAATGGTGACAGAAGCCAAGACGGCCGGCTTAAACACCGCCGAAAGACCACGGTGTACCAACTTACGATGCAGAACATCTTGCACTTAATATGATGACAACAGGTGCCATCCTCTGACGTACCATTACAGGTACAGGTACAGTACACGTGAGCACAGAGCAAAAGTTCACTGAAACCGAGATTAAGAAAAAGAAAAAACACCTCGTGGTCCGTGCTCGATATCCGAGTTTCAATCTTTTCAAACACATGATGCTCTCGGTCACGGTATCTCCTGCGAGCTGCTTCTCCTTCAACCACACAAACAACAACTTCTCCATATCTTCATGGATAGAGGTCCGGAGCTTTGAAATAATCGTAACGCCCTTGGCTGGCGTTATAGCCTTTATGGACTCCTTCTGCTTCAAAATCGTACATATCGTAGAAGGAGTACGATCGTACTGCCTCGCCAAGTCGACAACACGCACACCTCACCTGGCATGCTCTTCTCCTCTGCTTAATAAAACCAGTTTATTTCTTTACATTCTCTTGTATTATGTACAGTATATACGAGGTCGTGCTTGTTTATACATTATTTGTTATTTATAAAGTACATTTTTGTTATTTAAAAGCACCTAACAAAAAAAATTGGTGTTTTTTTTTTGAGGCTGGAACGGATTAATAGCATTTCAATGCATTTGAATGGGAAAATTTGCTTTGACTTACGAGCGATTTGGCTTACGAGCTCCGTCACGGAACGGATTAAACTCGTAAGCCGAGGTACCACTGTATATATATATAGTTGCGGATCTCAGAGTACGGCACTCCTGTTAGCAAGGGGGGGTTAATCCCCTTGTCTTGTTAAGCTGGCCGTCTCCGGTCCTGGAACTATCCCGCTCCTTTGCGGGGTGAGATTGGCCAGGGTGATTGGTCAACGGTTTCCCGAATACCTTCACCAATCTCTCCGCAAAGCAGGGAGATGAGTCCCTGCTCAAACCGCGGATGTGATGGTAATTGCCGAGCGGTTTAGCAATCCGCGATCCGAGCCGTTAACAAAAGGACTAAACCCGATTAAAAGCGGTTGGCCAAATCGTGCCACAGGTACTCAATTGGGGACAGGACGCAAGCGATCGGATGAGAGGAACCAGGTAAAGAAAGAACATAGGATTTATTATACAATAATGAAGAGGAAACGAAAAGCAAGAATATATAAAAGGAGGAAATAAAAGGACATAAGGCAAGCTTATCTACAGACTTGGCATTTAATATGGAATATTTTTTTTGTGGGGGTGAACTTACTTTTCAAGATGACTTAGAACCAAAAGTTCATTGGAATTATGTTGACATTATTCCAGATTTTGTTAATGTGACCTTTAAAAGAAACAAAAACCACATTTGACATTTCGAAACAAATAAATTGATCCTTGAAAGTGATGTAAACTGATATCGAACTCAATTCACGGACAGTACTGTGTTAAACTTCTGTATGTTTTCCAGAAGTATCTCTTTATTTTGCACATTAGCCAATTTTTTTTTCAACAAAAACAAAAGCTAAATTATGACTGGGATTACCGACAGTAAAATTACAGTTCAGTACTTCGTGTAACCCCCACGAGCATTCAGGAGAGCACGTACACGTTGAGGCATGCTGTTCACGAGATTTGCCAAGGTTTGGACAGGAATCGCTTGCCATGCAGTTACAATAGCCTGCTGCAATTCACGCACAGAGGCAAGCTCCAAGTTGTCGATGTGACGCGTTAATTCTGCCGACAAGTTCTCTATCGGATTCATATCCAGGGACATGGCAGGCCACTCCATATGCTCTACACCACAGTCAGCAAGAAAGTGTTGGATCATGCGAGCACGATGAGGCCGTGCATTGTCATCTTGGAAGACAAAGTTTCCTTGAAAGGCTGCACGAGCAAATGGAAGCAATATTTCTTCCAGAATGGCCCTGAACTTGAACTGGTTCAGGTTTCCATTCAGAACAACCAGGTCAGTTTTGCCCCCTGCATGAAAAGCAGCCCAAACAGTCACCCCACCACCTCCAGCTTGGACTCTTGGCACTATACAATCTTCGTGGTGGGCTTCATGCACTTGTCTGCGCACTCGGACACGGCCATCTTGACGATAGACCAGAAATCTAGACTCGTCACTGAAGGTCACGTGACTCCAGTGTCCTGGCTGCCATTGACGGTGCTCTCTGGCCCACTGCAATCAGCGCTGGCTGTGTTGTCTGGTCAGGCGTGGCTTTCTCAGGGGGCGCCTGGCACAATAGCCTGCTTGAACCAGTCATTGGTTGACTAGCCTTCTGGATACAGGCACATTTGTCAGTTGCTGCCACTCAGCCCGAAGCCAATTAGCTGACTTAGTACGGCCATTGCAGACTAACCGGTGCAGCTGGCGATCATCTCTCCTTGTGGTTCTGTGTGGACGTCCTGGCCTCGGTATTGGAGTAGGGACACCCCTCTGAGCATTTCGTTTCAGGATCTTTGACACCTGACCTTCAGTGATGCCATACTGCCGAGCAATAGCACGCTGTTTCATGCCAGAATTTCGTAAAGCCACCACTCCATGACAAACAGCATTGTCAAGTTGACGGACCATCTCCAGAGGAAGCGGCAATAACTTTTGTAGATGTGCAGCAGTTGTTTTCCACTAATACAGAACGCAACAACCCTTATATACCCAATTGTGAAGCCAATCGTCAAATGTACCTGTCCTTACATTTTGTCACACCACCTGTGATAAAATCCTGTTATTGACTTCTTGCTGCGAAAGACAATCAGTGACATGGTTCTTTCAACAAAGACATCACCGAAGGGTAAAAGAAACTCACCAGATTGATATACTGAGTTCAGAAAGTAAACCCAAGTCAAGAAAAAAAAAATATTCCATATTAAATGCCAAGTCTGTAAACTCTTAACTTATCACGACCCCAGGACAAACAGACAGACTCGCACGGAATGGTAGCTGGTAGGGGAGGAAGGTCCAGGCAGATGGTTCCAGGCGATGGGATCCGCGGGTGAAGAACGGCAGGCAGCTTCGCGTATCGTTGGCGCGCGACCGGACCTTACATATGCGAGGGGCTGGAATGCTGCATACGTATAGCGTGCCGAACGCTCTCAAAACCAAACGGCAGTTCGTATGAAACGATCGTTCCAAGCGATCCTCCGCGCCGTGTTCTTATCATCCGCTGCCTCTGCGCTGTTCTCTCAAGCTTGACTCCTTCTCTCTCCTTGGTGCACATCCCCGCATCTGCGTAAAAGGGCTTCGCGCTCACGCTTTTATAACCCGCCTCGCGTATCAAGCCGCGTCCGCTTCGCTCCGCCTACTCGTGAACACGCCTCGGCCCGGATTGGTCGCGAGGGTTCATTGGTACCTCCCCTCGTGACGCGTTGATGGGGCCACGCCTATGTTCCTGGCCGCTCCTTCCTTCTTCTCCCACTCTGCCACGTGGCTTATGGCGACCGGCAGGAACAACCAAAAGGCAGCGAACGCTGAGGTGGCTGCGACGGCAATAAGATTATGTGACAGCATTGTGAAGGACAAGCCCCGTTGAAGGTGCTACTGGCACTTTGAGAGAGAGAGAGAGAGTTTGGGGATAATTGAAGGGGCCTAGGTTATTTGATTAATACAACGCAGATTCAACTATTGGAAACAGATCCTTACCCGAAACACATACCAATGAAATAAATAAAGAAGATCCTATGGTGTGCTTCGTGTTGCTCGTGGCCTAACTAGGGTGCGACCTTTGACCTTTACACCAAAAATGGGAATATTTACAGGGGATTATTTATAAGGGAATATTACAGATATTTACAAAGTGAAGGGTTCTAAAAACCACAACAATATATATATATATATATATATATATATATATATATATATATATATATATATATATATATATATATATATATATATATATATATATATTATATATATACAGTGGAACCTTGACTTACGAGTGCCCCAACTTACGAGTTTTTCGAGATACGAGCCGTCGCTCGGGCGGTTTATTGCTTTGAGATGCGAGCCGAGATCCGAGTTACGAGCTTTCGCCACCCGGTCACGTGGTTATCTTGCCGTGCAAGTACAGTATCTCTGTCGTATAGCGCTGCATTTTTGTTTTCGCATTTTGGTTATTTCGAGTTTACGCCGCCAGGTGGGTTCTGGTCACGTGGTTATCTTGCCGTGCAAGTACAGTACGTATCTCTGTCGTATAGCGCTGCATTTTTGTTTTTGCATTTTGGTTATTTCGGAAAATTTCTTAGTTTTAACCATGGGGCCTAAGAAAGTGAGTGGCAAGTGCAGTGCTGAGAAGAAGAAGAGGATGATGTGCTTGGATATAAAACACGCAATCGTCGAAAAACATGAGCGAGGTGCCGAGGAGGACGTATATAACGGCAGAGGAGAAGAGCATGCCAGGCCACAACTTGTTCAGAATGCCGGCGATAGCTCGCCTTCTCTTTGTGGAAAACACGGTGAGATCCTTAACATCCAACAACTAATGGGACGCAAACGGGGCGCCCAGTTTAGCGGTACACACATTGATGAATCACCCTGCCTGTGATTCACCCATGACAGGTTATAGCTGGGTCGGGATTCAAACCCAGGCTGTACAGTTTAGACTTTAGAGTCAAGTGTGCGTACCTCCAGTCCAGGCCATCCTGCCAACTTGTATGCTGCATACAGGTGAAATATAAAGCGCGAGATACTGTATATTTAAAAAAAAATTGGTGTGGTTTTTGGCGGGCTGGAACGGATTAATAGCATTTCAATGCATTTCAATGGGGAAATTTGATTTGAGATACGAGCAATTTGAGTTACGAGCTCGGTCACAGAACGAATTAAACTCGTAAGTCAAGGTTCCACTGTATATATATATATATATATATATATATATATATATATATATATATATATATATATATATATATATATATATATACACAAAGAATTAAGTTAAGCACCCCCCCCGTTTTTTTACAACCTCGCACATTACAAGTTTGTTGTCGTCAAAACAGTGTAATATACCCATGATATTGCTATATTTTCTGGAGATGTGATATTATGGTCACATAAAAACATAACAATCATGCCGTTTTCAATATTTTATTCTGAATAATTTAAGGTGAAATTTTTTGGGAATTTTAGGCATATTTTCACCTCAATTTAAGTATGGAGCTATAGGTCCATCACGGACAGTGTGGATGACGTTTATGTTTTCTAACGTACAGTCATTGTTCTGAGAAGACCTCTAGCGATCTTTGCGTCAATAACGTGTGTAGGACCCACGTGATCGGATCACTGACTCAACCAATCACTTTTTTTCACTTTGATCACTCAATTTCATCAATGGATAATTGCTAATGTCATACCAATCATTATTTGATCTCACATACCTTAGAATATATGCCAATGTATACATATACACAAAGAATATATATTAGGGGGTGCTTACCTTAATTCGTTGTGTAGGGGTGCTTAACTTAATTCTTTGTGTATATATATATATATATATATATATATATATATATATATATATATATATATATATATATATATATATATATATTATATATACATACATACATACATACATATACGGTCACGTGAAAAAGTAAGTACACCCCATGTAAAGTTTTGACTTTTTCAACATATTTCAACATACAGCTATTTGATCTTCATTTCAACAATTTTGAGAGATAAAGGTGATATAATATAACAAATATCATGAAACATTTACATTTTGTAGTCCATTGTATAATTTAAATAAACATAAATGCAAATTTCGTATGTGGAAAAAGTAAGTACACCCCGACATTTATCACTACTTCAAATACCTAAAATTAGAATCAGGTGCACCAGCTCAGGTGCAAATGATTAGAACATCGTCAGAGAAGATCTTGGAGGAACCTGTCTTATTTAAACCTCAGACATTTAGTTTGGTTGGCTCTTTGTTGTTGAAGTGTGCGGCGTCACCATTCCTCGATCAAAAGAGCTCTCTGAGGCATTCAGAAAGAAGGTTATAGATGCCTACGAGTCTGGGAAGGGATTTAAAAAGATCTCCAAACAATTTGAAATCAATCATTCGACTGTCCGGAAGATCATCTGCAAGTGGAGAAGATTCCAAACAACTGCCAACTTGTTCAGGGCAGGCCGCCCCAGCAAGTTCAGCCCGAGAGCAGACCGCAAGATGCTGAAAGAAGTCTCTAAGAACCCCAGAATGTCATCACGGGACCTACAAGTAGCTCTTGCCACTGTTGATGTCAAAGTGCACAAGTCTACCATGAGAAAGAGGCTGCACAAATTTGATCTTCATGGGAGGTGTGCCAGGAAGAAACCATTGCTGTCCAGAAAGAACATCAGGGCAAGACTAAAGTTTGCCAATGAACACCTAGGCAAAGACCAGCACTTCTGGAACAATGTGCTCTGGACAGATGAGTCAAAGGTAGAGCTATTTGGCCACAGTACCAGAAGACATGCTTGGCGAAAACCAAAGACAGCATTTGACCACAAGAACCTGATACCAACTGTAAAGCATGGTGGTGGAAATATTATGGTTTGGGGCAGCTTTGCTGCATCAGGGCCTGGGCAGCTCACCATCATAGAATCCACTATGAATTCTTCATTGTACCAGAGGGTGCTTGAGGATAATGTGAGGCCATCTGTCGGAAAGTTGAAGCTCAACCGAAGGTGGACCTTGCAACATGACAATGACCCTAAACATACCAGTAAATCCACCAAGGAATGGGTGAAAAGAAAGAAATGCAGGGTTCTGGAATGGCTAAGTCAAAGCCCGGATCTAAATCCCATCGAGATTTTGTGGGGGGATTTGAAACGAGCTGTGCATGCAAGAAACCCCTCAAACATCGCACAGCTGAAAGAATTCTGCATGGAGCAAAAATCTGGGCAAAAATTTCTCCCAGTCGATTTCAGAGACTGGTAGACAGTTATAAGAAACGCCTACTTGAGGTTGTGTTACGGATTCGTCACTTCCGTTGTTGTGGTTTTCATCCACTTGAAACATTTCTGGTTCCATGTACTATTATTGTTTTCAAAAGGTGAAAAAGTTAGTGTTAAAAGAAACAAGAAACCGGATCGGAAACCGGACGACGACGAAGAAGAAGAGAGAGAAAAGAAGGCGGAGCGAGTGGAGTCGGACAAAACGCCTAGTTGCTTTGCGGTCTGGAGCGAACATTGGCGAACGACAGTCACTAGCGAACTTTCGGGTTTCCCGGGAAAGGGATTCCTGCGACAGAGTTGTTATCGCTGTGACAGATCAACCTGCGTGTCAGGTTTTGCGGTGGATTCTGAAGAGAATCATCGCCATCATTGTCGTGCCTTTGCGCCACGAGACCGGGCCGTCGGCCATTTTGACTCGCGCAGGACTTGCCTGAGCTCAAGGTTTCGTCTCGTTTCGACCATTTTCACTGCATTCAGACGTCGATCTGGGGTGTGTGTGTGTGACGTGGCTTTTGAGTGGAAAGTCTGCGTGTCGCCGACTGAGCCGTGAAACGTCAATACCCGAGGGTGTGATTTCCCAGTCGCCTGGAGGGTGCCTTTGCACAGCTTTGGCAGAAGGACTGTAACTGCCAACCCAACGGGATTCTGGTCTCGATTGGACATCGATCTGACGATCGCTGGAGCCAAACAACTTTGGCTTGAAGCCGGGAATAAGTGACATTGGGAATGTTCTTGGTTCACTCACTTGGAGCACAGTGAGTTATATGTTACGAAACTGATGGTACCATCATAGGACACATATTGATTGTACCTTTGACAACTATTATTTTTGTACTGTTATTCTTGTGTGATCTTAATACAATACTTGTTTGTTTGTAACAATTGGTGTGGCTTCACCATTGATCTTTGACATACAGAATAACACATTTTCCTGCCGTGACTCCTCTCGGGGCTCGGAGGTACACCGTGACCAGGGGGTCGGGGAGGAGCACGTAACAGTTGTTTCTGCCAAAGGGGGCCATACCACCTATTGGAGCCAAGGGTGTACTTACTTTTTTCATAGAAGGAAATGGCATCTCTGTTAATTTTTTGTTGAATAAATTATTGCAAAGTCAATTTGTCATTGTTTTTTGTTCAATTATATCACCTTTATCTAGAGATACTGTTTAAATGAAGATCAAATATTGATATGTCCACATCTATCTATAATTCCAGCAATCTCTGTGTGTCTGTCTGTGTGTCTGTGTGTCTGTGACCGCTGTTTCTCGACAACCACGGGTCCGATATACTTGAAACTTGCCAGGTATATTGCTGGGGACCCGAGGATGTGCCTTTTCAAGGTTTGTAATTAATCGGACAAGTACCTACCGAGCTATGTCCAAAAAACGCTTCAACCAATCAGAGAGCAGCGAGCTATCACGTGTGCCGAACCGTTAATGCAATGCAAGCGTTAATGCGTTAATGCAAGGCTTTTCTTTTTTTCCCTCTTCTCTTTCTACTTTTCCTTGCGATTAAATTGCAAACAGCCAAAATACGTTGGCGCTAATTGAATAATTGGCCATTAACACTAAAATAATCGTAACTGCGATATGCCAACTTCCGGACAGTGCAGCCTTCCATGTTGTTGTTGTTTGCAGCAGCTGTTTGCAGCAAGGCAAGGCTTTTCAACTATGTTGCCGTTAAACTATGTTTTAAAACGAATTCAAACTGCGATTAAATTAAAACGATTCATCCTAACTGCGATTTGCGAACTTCCGGACAGTGACGACTTATCTTCCGGCAGCCAATCACAGAACGCTCTGTTGCGTAGGCGTGGCCGATGTGAGACGAGCGGAGCTGAGCGCGTTACGAGCTGACCGCCATTACGGTACGTAATTCGATTTCTTATGCGCATTATTTCTCCCAATTCAGTCAGAGCGAAGGGCGGAAGCGAAGAGCGTTGCTTTTTTTGTTTACGGGCGTACGGGCGGGGTAGAGCGTACGGGTAGCGTTTTTTTTTTTTTTTGGCCACGGAACGGGCACCCACGTACGGGCAATGCCCTAGTATGTTAAAAGATAAAAGCAAACATTTCATGGGGTGTACTTACTTTTTCCACATGCGAAATTTGCATTAATGTTTATTTAAATTATACAATGGACTACAAAATGTAAATATTTCATGATATTTGTTGTGTTATATCACCTTTATCTGTCAATAATGTTGAAATGAAGATCAAATAGCTGTATGTTGAAATATGTTGAAAAAGTCAAAACTTTACATGGGGTGTACTTACTTTTTCACGTGACTGTATATGGCGAGATATACACAAATATGCATCGATATAATTATTGGGAGAAGAAACAACACTGTCACCACTGAGGTGCTTTTGACTCCCCTTGGGAGATTAAAAATTGTGATATAAAGGACTCGACAGGCAGAATGTTCGGAGGTATCAGAGGAAACGCAGTGAATTGAAGTGAATTGTCTTCAGTGGAAAAGATATTAAGTTAAAATCTGATATGCTAGTCCGAACTACGACAAGTGAAATATTTTTATTTAGTTAATGATGTGATAGCGAAACGATGTTAAAAAGCGCAATGTTAAGCGAGGACAACCTAAACTTCTGTCTGCCCGAGCATTTTGGGTCAGTGGAGTCTACAAAACAACAACAGGCATTTTAAGGCCATTTTCCCTGCTAGAGCGGGGGTTAGCCTTGCGGGCCTCGTGACAATCTTCTCCATTTTGCCCTATTTTCTGCATCTCCCCTTGTTAACTCCCTTGCCCGCATTTCTTCTTCCACCACCTTTAGCCAAGTCTTTCTTGGTCTTCCCCGTCCTCTACTTCCTTCCACATTCATTTCCATCACTCTTCTCAACCAGTCACTTTCATCCTTCCTCAACACATGACCAAACCATCTCAACCTGTTTCTCTTCACAGCATCCATCACAGGCTCTATTCCCATCATCTTTCGCAATTCATCATTTGTCTTCCTCTCTCTCAACGATACTCCACACATCCACCGAACCATTCGCATTTCCACCCTTTCCAGCTTTTGTTGCTGCTCTACGTTCATTACCCATGTCTCGCTCCCATAAATCATAAAACTTCTCACACATGCAGCATACACCTTTCCCTTCAGCTTCAACGACACTCCCTTCCTCGTCAGCACGCCACTCAGTTCCCGAAACTTCTTCCATGCACATCTCACTCTCGCAACCGTTGCCGAGTCTGATCCACCTTCTCCATTCAGCATGTCTCCAAGGTAGCAAAATGTTTTCACACCTTCCAGCTTCACGCCGTCTCCAAGATCCAACTCAACATTTCCTCCATCTGCAGCTCCCTCTGTGCACACCTTACACTTGAATGTAGCTGCCACACTGGTTAATGACCCTCTCAGACCACTACATTTTTGATGAACCCACTCAGCGCACATTGTACATTGAATGGAATTCACTCCGACACCCTTCCTGCACACAGCACACGGCCACCTCCCAGTTCTTTCCACCTCACCACATGCTTTACCACTTGCCATCACCTTCGTTTTTCTGATATTCACCTTCAGACCTTTTGTCTCCATACATTCGTTCCACTTGTTCATCTTCTCCTTCAGTCCATCCATACTTTCCGCAATCAACACCAGATCATCTGCATTGGAAGAATGAAAATCTCATTCAAATGGAAATCTCAGTTTATCACAGTGCTTGTGTAAAGATTTCTTGGTTTTAAATATCAATTGGCATATACAAAATGTTGAGAATTTGGATATCGCTCAATTTGAACACAATTGCGATGTAATAAATGATGCCCGCTGTTTGTCAGTGGAGTATGAAGGCTTGAAATATTATTATCCTTTCAAAATACCACAAATGCCATTTGATTAAGATAAACACTTGGGGGGGAAAAAAGGAAATAAAAATCAGGGAAAATATATAAAATGTTATGTTAAAATATACATACATATCGTCGTCCTCTTCCTTCCTGTGTGCGCATGCCCACACAGGAGGAAGTAGGAGGTTTCCCATGTGTACGTAATAAGCAGATGACCTGTTAAGTAGTGTGCAGGGATCTGGGCATTTTGAATACCCCCCTAAGGTTGAGCCAGATTGATGTTAATGAAGCATGTGTTGAACTTGCAGTTTCACAGTACGTGGTGCTTAGCAGAACACGGCAGGTCGTTGCTCAGCAGAATATTTCTAAAAGCTTTTGAAAGGATGTTCAGTTGAATATCCTTTAACTCCAGAACACGTTTGTGTGACTTATGGGAACCCCAAAGGCATTTGATTTACGTTTTGTGGGGTGGAGGAATTTACCTATGTCCAGCTATATTATGAATCTGAAATTGGTAAATATGTCAATGTGGAATTAAGCGTCACGGTATTTAATTATATGTCTGGAGAATATTAAGACTCTTCGTGCCTGTAATTGGCTGCACCACAATTGGTTTGTTAGATGGATAATGCAAACTATTGAATCTCTGCAATATTTGGAAGTACAATGGACTGAGGTTTCAGATTGGATTTGATAATAATGTACAGGCATTGCTTTACCATAGCTCGGACGAAGTGACTATTATAGAAAGGATTGATATATGGGCTCCAGTATCCTTCGTGAAGTCGGATGTTGTATGCTCAGATGTAATCCAGCATTCCCTTTCTCTTGCTTCAGCCACATCTAAAATAGTAAAATGCCTATATCTCTGTTTCTGCCTCTCGCTTGCATGTTGTGAAGCCAGTTTTTTGTTGTTTATATCTTCTTGCATCTTGAGTGAAATGTTTGGGGGAAAGTTGTTGGGTGGGGGTAATGGGTGAGGGAAGAAAGCTAATAGGTGGCTTGGGTAAGCTGTGTGTGCAAAGTGATAGGAGGGAGAAGCGGTGTTGAAGACGAGAGTTGTGGATGGAGGGGGTTGGTCTGAGCTTTCGCCGTAGCGGTGCTAGCAGCCCGTCACACTCGGCGGCGCGATGGTGCTGCTGACATTTCCCCTGGCCCTGCGATCTACATACAGCAGTAAGATGGATGGGAGGTGGCGAGCGGCCCGCCGCGGAAATGAGCTCGTTTTTCTTGCTGACGTTTTCCGTTAAGGGCCTGATTTATGCAGCGTTCTGACCAGTGATCAGGTTGATTAAAAAAATGGGCATAGAAAGGGGAGGGGTGTGCTGCAGGCATCTGAAGGTGTGCTTATGGCACAGTTGGACTGGCATGGTATTCAGGTTGGGGGTGGAGGGGAAGTGGAACTGGCTGGCTGGTGGTCATAGGCTAGTGGCTAGGCGTGTTTGTAATAGCAAATTACTGTGGGTTTTTAATGACTCCTGATATAGATAGGAAAATGGAATAATAAATAAATAAAAACTTTGGAAGTACATATATAGTACTTAAATGGCCGAGAAATGGTCTTAATCCAATGAGATAATGTATCCCTATGCTTCACTTGCACTATAAAAACAAACTTTTGCACCATGGTTGACGTTCACCTTCACATTGGTTCCACATTCGACTCGTCATGCACACAATTATTGTACATGAATGTAACGTACCATGGACCTGATTGCGTTTTGTTCACGTGTGCGTTCTTGCTCGTGCCAACATTGGCTCCATTCATGCAGTGGCTTTCTTTCTCCATTGCTCTCAGAATAAATTTAGTACTGGGTTGGATCATTTTTATGCATCTCATAGTTTGCTTAACTTGGGGAAAGAGTGAAATGTGGATGCTTGGCGATTGTGCAGTCCAGTTTGCACAAATGGAACATTGTTGAACACAATCTTATGATTCGGATGTCCCAGCGCAGGTGCTGCAAAAGCAGTTTCTTGGCAAGGGTTGTAATGGGCGGTTTTCCATTGCCTTTTAGTAGTAGTCAGGGAAGGAATTTTGGAACTTGTTCATGGTACCGGCATTTAACTAGTGTGGCAGCTACATTCAAGTGTAAGGTGTGCACAGAGGGAGCTGAAGATGGAGGAAATGTTGAGTTGGATCTTGGAGACGGCGTGAAGCTGGAAGGTGTGAAAACATTTTGTTACCTAGGAGACATGCTGAATGGAGAAGGTGGATCAGACTCGGCAACGATTGCTCGAGTGAGATGTGCATGGAAGAAGTTTTGGGAACTGAGTGGCATGCTGATGAGGAGGGGAGTGTCGTTGAAGCTGAAGGGAAAGGTGTAGGCTGCATGTGTGAGAAGTGTTATGATTTATGGAAGTGAGACATGGGTAATGAACAAAGAGCAGCAACGAAGGCTGGAAAGGGTGGAAATGCGAATGGTTCGGAGGATGTGTGGAGTATCGTTGACAGAGAGGAAGACAAATGATGAATTGCGAAAGATGATGGGAATAGAGCCTGTGGTTGATGCTGTGAAGAGAAACAGGTTGAGATGGTTTGGTCATGTGTTGAGGAAGGATGAAAGTGACTGGTTGAGAAGAGTGATGGAAATGAATGTAGAAGGAAGTAGAGGACGGGGAAGACCGAGAAAGACTTTGCTAAAGATGGTCGAAGAAGAAATGCGGGCAAGGGGGTTAACAAGGGGAGATGCAGAAAATAGGGCAAAATGGAGAAGATTGTCATGGGGACCGCAAGGCTAACCTCCGCTCTTGCAGGGAAAATGGCCTTAAAATGCCTGTTGTTGTTGTTGTTGATGGTGCCGGCGATAGCTCGCTTGCTGTACGCGGAAGGACCCCGTGGGATCTTTAACATCCACCAACTAATGCCGTCAGACGGGACACTCAGTTTAACGTCTGTCCGAAAGACGGCACACGCACTGATGTGTCCTTGACCTTCAATGACCTTCAATGACCTTCAATCCTTCAAACCCTGACCTTCAATGTGACCTTCAATGACCCATAGTGACCCATTTGTGACCTTCAATCACCCATTCAAACCCAGGCTAGATTGGTTGGAGGTGTGTGCGTACCTCTCGGCCATCCTGCCAACCTGAGCACGATATATCTCGGTAGAAAACAAGTTTGTGCTGAGGCACGCATGATACAATGTGTCCAAGGAAGACATCTTTGAGAACAATAATTTTGTATACCTAATAGCTGCCACATTCAAATGATCTCGACTAATTTTTCACAGTCAGTTTTGGCCTTCTCCACATAAACACAAGTAATTTCCGATTATATACCGGTACTTTTGTTTTTTACCATATTTCTGTCTGCTCCACTCATCATATGCTCACTGTCTATCTCCCTCCTCCCCACATTCATAGAAAAATGATTATGGGAAGTAAATGCACTGGAATGTACACCACTATTGAGAGGTCAATGCGAGCCGCCTTCAATAGATCTTCTGATTAGGCACAATGTTGGCGGAATAGATATACTGACACGTCTGTTGTGCACGCTGTCTTGGCTCAGGATTGCTCACATGCACGAAAATTCAAAGTCAGACTTTCCTATGTGGAAAGCTACACAGGCGTGAGGAGCACTGTCGAATATTGCTTTCTGTCAAATCAGAATTTATGAGTGCCACAGAGGCAATAAGCTGAAGCAAAGGCCTACAAATTTAGGGAGGAATTTGTTGCTGAAGTTTACATTTATTCTCGTTTAAACTATAACGCCCTCAGTTTGACATGAATAGGGAACCATTTATTTCCTGCTCAGCTGTGACGAGGTGCTTTCCCCCCCAAATTTATCCACCCTGCGCAGGCAGTTTACCGCCCTTGGTGTTGGTTTATTGTTGACTGTGATGCCTTTTGGAATGCTTGTGATATTTAAGATTGTTGGCGTGCTTTCGAGTTTTGTTGTAAGATGTCCGACCTCACCAGCATTCTTCCATGCTCTGTTTTGGCACAGAATGAAGACTATTTTGCATTGAAAATTATTTTCTTGTTTGTCCAAGTGTGGAAATGCTCACTGAGTTTGATTGTTCCGGATATGTTTAAACATTTGACGAAGCAAGAATAACCCACTTGCACTTGCCAGGACATTTGCAGCTAGCCTTCATGTAATCTTGTGATCTTGTCGGTAGTTTGCTTGTAATTTTTGTAAAGGTATCCATCTTTAGAATTACATATCCTAGTGGGAGGGGTGACTGGGTAGGGCAGTCGCTGACGACAAGATAAGAGTGAAATAAGGGAATATGGGCGACCCTGACCAAGCATGCAATTCTCCCACACATATAATTGCCACTCTCTTTCCGTCACTGCTTCCGGGGAACTCACTGCAAACCATAGGTATTGTATGTATGTGTGTGTGTGTGTATGTATGTATATATATATATATATATATATATATATATATATATATATATATATATATATATATATGTATGTATGTATGTATGTATGTATGTGTATGTATGTGTATATATATATATATATATATATATATATATATATATTGTTACGGAACCCAACGTCGGCCTATGGTTCCCCTTTGAGGGGGGATTAGTCCCCTCGTTTGTTACTGACCGACGTGGTCCCTGAAGCTGCACCGCGACCTCCCGAAAGGCCGGTGAGCAGCTTCGTTCGCGACCGCGAATAAGATGTTAATGGATTGCCGAGCGGATGGCAGCCGCGGCCCGAACCGTTAACAAAGACTAGACCCGATTCTGAACGTTGGCCAAATCGTGCCACAGGTATTCAATTGGGAAAAGACAAAGACGACAGATGTGAAGAAGAAGAAGACAAGAGGTAGGAAATACGAATAGGATTTAGTACTATTTACAACCAAAAGAAACCAAGGAGAAGGAAGGATAACAAAATAAAGACAGAAAGAGGGAAGGACCAGAAGGACACAGTGAAATTTAGCTTACCTATTACAGTCTTACTTAGAAACCCAAGGACAAGACAAAAGACAGACTACGATCACACTTACACGACTGGGGAATGGAGGCAGGAATGACTGGAAGGAGGAATGGGAAGGTTCAGCTGGGGCAGATGGTTCGGGCTTGATCCCGCATGGGACGTCGGGCTGGACCTCGACGGCCACCGATGCCACCGCAATCTGGCTCCCGCGGGGTAACGGGTCGAAGCTGCCTGGTGGAGCCCACGCTGCCTGGTGGAGTCAACGCTGCTTGTGGAGCCAAAGCTACTGGTGGAGCCAAAACTGCTGGTGGAGCCAAAACTGCTGGTGGAGCCAAAGCTGCTTCTCTGGCTCACCTCAGGACGCGTCTCCCTTCTCTCTCCGAGGGCTCGTCTCGACTCATCCGCCATCTCTGGCGCAACTCTTAGAACTCAGAACTCATCTCTGTGGGGAGCGTCCCGCTGCGGGTTATATAGGCCCCGCCCTTCAACCTTTGCGAACCTCCCCGATCGTTCTCTCTCCGCCCTCTCAAGCCAAACCCCTCGTTCTGGGTTGGATGAGCGGGGCCGACTCACTCCTCCCCTCTATGACGAGGCGGAGACCCGCCTTTCTTCTTCGTGGTTACCTCGTGCGTAATGGAGTCAAATGCAGCAAAGTGGACGGGAGATGAAAATGCACCAAAGTGGCTAAAGAAGTCAATTGCAGCAAACCTGGCAAACCTGGCAAACCTGGCACTTGGAAGATGCCATGGGGCGTCGGAGGGACCTACTCTTATTTAATTCGGTGCAATGAAGAGTCAAACTATTGGGAAACACATCCTTAACCTACATAGAATAAGGGACTAACTATTTAAAAGGATATATGGTGCCCTGTGTGTAGGTTTATGGAATTAACTAAGAGGACGAGCTTCGACCTTTCTTTACATTACGGAGGGTGACAGTTACACACAACAAAACCATAATTCTCACATCCTTTCCACTTCCTCAAATTCGTTACACTGCACCCTCCTTCCTTCAGGCCCGGGCTCGGGCCTATAAAACTTTACTTTTAGTGTGGCACGTAGGTGTAGTTCCCTCTACATTTAACCTGACCTTGAGTGTGACAGTTTTAAAACACAAATAAGTATGTCCCCCTGCTCCATTGCACCCTGCCTAACAGACTCACGCTCACAGCTAACCGAATTGCGGAATGGTCTTGAAACTATACATTTACGATGGGGGAGTATTATTTACAGTTGACGCTACTTTTATTTACAATACGCAACCCAGGACCTGTGATTGTTCTTTTGTGGGGGAGACAGTCTGCTCTGCATCGACGTACCAGAAAGCACCCAAAACGCACCAAAGCACCCCCAAGCACCAATCGGTGCACAGTCATCACTGTTCAATAAAAAAAAAAACCCAACAAACCCTGTTGCTGGTCTTCCTCTTCAGCTCCCTCTGCTGGCCATGGTTCTTCCAGATGTTGTCATCTTCTTTGCTGGCGGCCTATTTGGACATAAAACTTGCACAAAACGTGTCCGTTTTTATTTATTTATGGCCCACAGGGCCGACTATTGTGGTTCACCTGTGGGGCATAGGTGCCCTGTGACCCAGGTCCGCCAGCAAGATCTCGGGCCTTCATGGCCGGTTCCAGCAGAGGGGCCATGCCCCAACCCATGGGGTCCACAAGTGGTGCTCAGCCACAGACATGTGGTCCATACGTGGTGCATCGATGCAGACAGCTGTGGTTGCGAGAGTTTCGGGTGCACAATGGCGGACTCCCGCACGCTCCCCTCGGCGCCCAGTGGCGCACAGTCCTCGTGTGGGAGACAAGGGGGGCGGGGGGGAAGACAGGTGAGCGAGGGGTAAGGTCACAAGGGTACACATCAATAAAGGCAATGCAAGACGAGGTGCGTACGGAGAGCGAAGTGAGAAAGCTCGTCCCTACCGTACGCCCCCCCCCCCCCCACATGTGACCTACACTACCCTTGCCCTTACCCCATATGTACAAAATCTACACATTACAAATTCGTCACTACTGTCTCGTCTTCCCCACATTTCCCCTACACCAAATTCATCTTCACAATCCCTCTAACCAAAATTTGCCATCACCAACTCATCATCAATCCTCATAAGGAGGGAGAGATGGAACTACAGCACAATGTCACACCCACGTCATGATGCGTCTCACAATCCAAAACATTTGCACCAAAAATAATAAAAACAACCATGGCATGGTGTGGAGTACCATCGTTACCTCAGGTGAGTGGAGGTAGATGGTGCAAGGAGATTTCAAACCTAACTATCTTCTAAATGACATTAACACACTTTACACTACCCGGGGTCTTTCCCTGCCAATCCATTGGCCAACTTACACTATGGGTTCTAAAAACCAATTCCCATTGACCAAACTGTGGTGCTTCTCAATTTGGGGTCTCATTCCCCCGATTCATCTCCCGGTGCCCTTGCACAATCTCCGGGCTGAGTCGTGTAGCTCTCCCAGCAGGTCTACCCACCTGCACACCTCCACCACTGTAGTTGCCACCCGAGCTTACCTAGCTCCTCACCCTAACCTATCTAACTGGGGAAGGCCCCTCCTGGCTCTGTCACCCCTCGGTGCCCTCTGGCACTGGGCTACCCGGGTCCGTCTTCCGGATCCTCGGGCCCCATCCACAACAACTCGACCGGCTCCCAGAGCCCACCTGCGGCCTCAACCTGGCCGACATCCTCACAGTGGTGGAGTGCTCAACCAACTACACACACTAACAGGCTACACGCCCAGCCATTTCCACGACACTAATGCACCCATCCAAACATCATTCTTCCACCACGCACCACAGATGCCAATATCCAACCACAATTTACCTATACCCTCTACCTAACTCTTAAACTACCCTCCCCGGGTATTCGTGATGGGGTCCATCCTCCTTTCCCCCATCCACACCTTCGCACCATCCACTCCACTCCACAGTTTCCACCATACTCACTCCACGACCATCCATTCCATACTCCATATTGTTGTGAATATGAGAATGTGTTTTTTTTTATTTTGTGGTGGTGGTAAAATGTTGTAAAAGGTTGTTGTAAAAGGTTGTTGTAAAATATCACCCCTCCTCCCTCCGTTGTGGTTGTATAAAGGTCAAAGGGCGTTCCCGTAGTTAGTCCATAGAAAAACATACATGCAGGACACGATATATCCTTTCTTTTGACAGTTATATCCTTATTATGTGTATTAGCGTAAGGCTGTGTCTTCCATTAATTGAAATACTCCATTGCACCAGTGAAAGAGAATAGATCCCCTTTCCTTCCCATCCCCAAAATCTCCATCCCATATTACATCCCCTCTCGTCATTGCTGAGCCTCGATTCCCAATCACCTCCCCTCCAATAACCGCCAGTGACCACGAGGCTCGAGTCAGGGAAGAAAGGCGTGTCTCCACCTCGTCAGAGGAGGGGAGGGGCGCGCCCGCCCGTCGTCGTCCGGGGCGGAGCCCGAGGGTGGCGCGACCAACCAGGGCCGCGGTGAGTGACCCGGTAGGTGTGCCCTCGGAGTCGGCGGCTTGATTTCACCGGGGGTGATAAAAGCGACTGTAAGGGACTGCTTTAAGAGAGAGGCCTTGGAGATGAGCATGAGATGAGAAGAGAAGAGAAGAAGAAAGAGAGTTGCAAGGAGTTGGTCTGAGTCGGTTGCCAGAGGAGGGTCAGTGGTTGCGGTGGTGAGGAGTGAGAGAAAAGAAGAAAGAGTGAGGGTTTGGACCAGACAGGCAGACGGGAGATGAGCCTTTACCGAGAGACGAGAGGGAGTCCAAGGAGTTGAGTCCAACCAAGAAGTCCAGAGTTGAACTGCAGCTCGAGCCACCGCAACTGCATTTGCTGCAGCTGGAGCCACCGAAACAGCAGCCACAGCAGCGTGAGGCCTGGACGGCAGTTTGGAGCACGGCCGCGGAGGAGCGGCGGCTGCCCAACGAGTCAATCGTGCTGAAGGACCAGTGGACCTCCCTATCCCGCCAGCCATCCATCTCCCGCCAGTCCTATCATCAATTCCCCGCGTGAGTCAGTGTTCGGTTTGTGCTGTCCTGGGTTAGTTAAGTCTGTAGATAAGCTAAATTTGCACTGTGTCATCTGCGTCTTGTACTTGTAAATAAACTGAATTGCTTTTTGTTGCTTGTGTGTAAATAGTAAATAAATTCAGTAGTAATATTTCAAACCTTTTGTCTTTCGTCTTGGCCTTCTTTTTCCTCTTTGCATTCGTCGCCTTTGTCTTTTCCCCATTGGGCAGCTACGGTGCGATACGGCCAAAGTCTGGGTGAATCGGGTGAGTTTGTTAGGTCGCGGTCTTACACCACCGCTCGGTCTATAACATCTAACCGCGATCTATAACAATTGGTGTCTGGGAGTGGAATTCGGGTCCCGAACCAAATTTTTAAAACATCTAGAAAAAAATTTTGGTCAAAATTTGGAGCGGCCGAAATTTGTTTTGTTTTACAAAACCTGAATTTTGAAATCGCGCCATGGCTGTCCAAGGCTACGGGATGCCGGTGGGAGAGATAGAGGGGTTGGAAGTAACCCAGGACTTCGGGGAAGAAAGGGAGGAGGAAAATGGCAATGTGGTTGCGGGAATTTCAGGTGCACAAAATGGCGCTCTAGCGCACGTGATTACAGCGGCGCCACATTTAGCCACGCCCATGGTCGCGGTAGTCGAACCGGAGATGCCAATGGATTTGAACCTTTTTTTTATACAAATGAAGGCCCTTATGGCCCAGAATAGTGAGCAATTGGGGGTAATGGGGAACCGGATGGATGCTCAGAGTGAGCAATTGGGGGTAATGGGGAACCGGATGGATGCTCAGGGTGAGCGATTGGAGGGCCAAATGGGGGTAATGAGGGACGAAGCGAGGGGTACCGGTGAGGGATTAGAAAAGAAATTTGAGGGATTAGACAAGAAATTTGAGGGATTAGACAAGAAATTTGAGGGATTAGACAAGAAATTTGAGGGGTTAGACAATGGGATAGAAGGGGTGAAACATGGGTTAACGGGGGTGGAAAACAGAATGGCTGCCCAGGAGAATCAGTTAGAGGGGGTGAAAAATGGGTTAATGGGGTTAGAAAATAGGATGGAGGACAAATTGCGGGAAATAGGGGAACAATCCGCCCGGGAAATCGAACAGATGGGGAACCAGATGGAGGAAATACGACGAGGGGTGAGTGAGGAGGTCTCGGGGCTACGCGAGGAGGTAAAGCGAGGCGAAAAGCGTATAGAGAAAGAAGTGAGGAATAATACGGCTAAGTTACAAGGGGGAATAGAAGATCTGACGGAGGAGGTGGAGCAGCTGACAGAGGGACAAACTAAATTAGTGGAGCAGGTTCAAAGGAACACTGCAGTACTCGGAGGGTTAAAGGCGACACAAAAAGAAATTAAAAACGAATTAATAGCGACGCAGAGGCAATGTCAGATGGTACGGGAGGAACTGACAATGAGGGTGGAGGAGGTGACAGAGATAATGGAGACAAAGGACCGGCAGGTGAGGATGCACATAGAGACGGTCACGGTAGCCTTAGAGGACGAACTTGAGGGGACGCACCGAGAAATAAAAGAGGTTAAACAAAAACTAGAGGAAGTGGGAGAAGAGGTGAGTGAAATTAAGAAGGGACGGACAGAAACTAAGAGGGAGATAAAGGAGGAAGTCATGGAATATGTACAAGGTCTGTGTTCAAATCATGATGCGGTGCTCACTAACCAAATAAAAAGTTTGCAGGTGGCAAAGGAGGTGCGGGGACGAGGTGCCAAGGTGAGTGGCAATGTATATGATGTGAGGAAAGCTTCAGTCGGCTTGGGGATTGGATTGGATCCGGGTGTTCGTGAAAGGCCGTTGGTGAGGTGTGCGACAGGTCTGGTGTGCGAAAAAAGAGGTGTGCGAGAATGTCCGACCATGGGGTGTGTGAGGAAAAAGTGCACGCCGAGGAGTGAGTGTGCCGTCAGGAGTGAGCCGGTCGTAGCGCGTGTGCGAGGGAGCACAGGGAAGCGCGGTGTGGTGAGTGTTACGGAGGAAGTAACGAAAAAGTGTGCGCGGGAGGATGCGCGAGAAAGGTGTGTAACGGACGGGTGCATGGGGAAAGCGCATGCTGTCAAGAGTAAGGGAGAATGCATGCCTGTGGTGAGTGTTACGGAGGAAGTAACGAAGAAGTGTGCGCGGGAGGATGCGCGAGAAAGGTGTGTAACGGACGGGTGCATGGGGAAAGCGCATGCTGTCAAGAGTAAGGGTGAGTGCGCGACCGAGAGTGGAGGTGAGAGTAGTGAGAGTGACAAGGAGAGTGAGCTGGTTGTGACAGGTGGGCGAGGATGTACACCTGGGATGGAAGGATGCACACCTGGAATGGTAGAGCGTGTGTGGGAAGGCACATTTGAGTTGGTAGTGAGGCACGTGGTTGGGTGTGCGGGTGAGAGCACACCTGTGATCGTCACAAAGGAGGTGACCGAGAAAGGGGCGCGAAGCGGTGTATTGGTGAGGTGTGCGAGCAACGAATGTGTGCCAAAGTGTTCGGTGGTCAGGTGTGTGACCAAGTCGGTGAGCGGAATGAGAGTACCGAGGTGTGAAAGAAAAGGTACGAGGAGAATGGGAACGGCTGCATGTATGAGCAAGAAAGAGGTAGCGTATGCATGTAAGCCTGCAGGTGAAGCGTCGACGGTAACCGGGTTAAAGGTTAGGTCGACTTTTAGCCGGATCGGGCCCTCGGTGCGTGCCGGGCTTCGCGTGCCGCGAGAACCAGCGGAGATCCGAGCCACGGCGGGTTCGAAAGGACCGCCGTGCGCGATCCACGCTGGGCCTCGCGTGGAGCGGCCGCGTCCGGGCTCCACAAGGCGGAGCGGGCAGCTCGATAGGAAGGGTCGTCATGGCGACCACTTTCTATTGAGACGTGCCGGCAGGTCGAGATCGGGACATTGGATGACTCCACGCCGAGGTGGTGCATGGGATCTCGGCCCGGGTAAGCCTCCGTCCCTGCCCCGAATGCGGGACGTATCCAGCCGCTGGCACAAAAGAACCCGCGTTCATTGCTCGGCTGTACGAAGCCGGGCTGTAGATGTGAGTTGGCGCACCGAGAGGATGTAATAAGTAGACGGGTGATGGTGATAGTGATAGTGATTTAAAACGAAATTTAGAAAAGTGAATAGAATTGGCAGTAGATGGAAAATTTTTGAATTGTTGGATTTGGACGAGCGAAATTGGTAGTGAGAGACCCCCGATGTGGTGGGATGGCAAATCCACCATCCTTCCCATGTGGGGGCAAAGGAGCACTAGATTATGGGGTGTATGGCAGTGAAAACTAGCCCGGGTGGGTTAGGATATGGTGTGTAGGGATCTAGCGAAGATTGACATTAGGTAACGTTAAGTTTAGTTAGTGACTGATACCTGTAGTGGGGACGCAGGTAGATTAGTATGGATGATAATGACGTGGGAGCGCAATAGTTTAAAGGGACGACTGGGAAGCGCAAGTTTCAGAGGGGAGAAGTTAGCTGAGATGATGCCGTGTGTGTGAGGATTGAACAGGTGAGAATGGAACAGGTGTGATTGCACAGGTGTGCAACTGAACAGGTGAATGGAGCAGTGTATGAGTGAGTGATGGTGATGTGTGTTGCGTTGACCAACTGGTCCAGAAAGAGGAGGAGGGTGCAGGTGGCACCAGGTGAGATTGCACAGGTGTGCAACGACAGGTGAATGAAAGACAGGTGTATGGAATAAATGGTATGGAGTATTGGAATGGATGGTCGTGGAGTGAGTATGGTGGAAATTGTGGAGTGGAGTGGATGGTGCGAAGGTGTGAATGGGGGAAGAGTGGACCCCCATCACGGATACCCGGGGCGGGTAGTGTAAGTGTTAGGTAGAGGGTACAGGTAAATTGTGGTTTGGATATTGGCATCTGTGGTGCGGGTGAAAGAATGGTCTGTGGATGGGTGCATTAGTGTTGTGGAAATGGCTGGGCGTGTAGCCTGTTAGTGTGTGTAGTTGTTTGAGCACTCCACCACTGTGAGGATGTCGGCCAGGTGAGGCCGCAGGTGGGCTCTGGGAGCCGGTAGTAGTTGTTGTGGATGGGGCCCGAGGATCCGGAGGACGGACCCGGGTAGCCCAGTGCCAGAGGGCACCATGGGGTGACAGAGCCAGGAGAGGGGCTGCCCCCAGTTAGATAGGTTAGGGTGAGGAGCTAGGTAAGCTCGGGTGGCAACTACAGTGGTGGAGGTGTGCAGGTGGGTAGACCTGTTGGGAGAGCTACACGTCGCGGCCCAGAAATTGTGCGAGGGCACCGGGAGATGAATCGGGGGAGTGAGACCCCAAATTGAAGAGCACCACAGTTTGGCCAATGGGAATTGGTTTTTGGAACCCATAGTGTAAGAGGGCCAATGGTTTGGCCGGAGAAAGACCCCGGGTAGTGTAAAGTGTGTTAAAGTCATTTAGAGGATAGTTAGGATGAAGGATCTCCTCGCACCATCTGCATCCACTCGCCTGAGGTGACAGGTACTCCACACCATGCCATGTTTTGATTATTTTTTATGATGCAAATGTTTGGATTGTGCGACGCATCATGACGTGGGTGTGACATTGTGCGTAATTCCATCTCTCCCTCCTTATGAGGATTGATGATGAATTGGTGATGGCAAATTTTGAAGTAGAGGGATTGTGGAGACGAATTTGGTATAGGGGAAATATGGGGAAGACGTGACAGTAGTGACGAATTGGTAATGCGTAGATTTTGTACATATGGGGTAAGGGCAAGGGTAGGCTAGGTAACAGGGGGGTGACGTACGGTAGGGACGAGCTTTCTCACTTCGCCCTCCGTACGCATTTCGCCTTGCATTGCCTTTTTGATGTGTACCCTTGAGACCTTACCCCTCGCTCATCTGTCTTGTCCCCCCTTTTTTGTCTCCCACATGAGGACCTGAGCGCCGTTGGGCGCCGAGGGGAGCGTGCGTGGGTCGGCCATTGTGAGCCCGAAATTCCCAGAACCAGCTGTCTGCATCGATGCACCACATTATGGACCACATGTCAGTGGCCGAGCACCACTTATGGACCCCATGGGTTGGGGCATGGCCCCTCTGCTGGAACCGGCCATGAGGGCCCGAAATCTTGCTGGCGGACCTTGGCCACAGGGTACCAATGCCCCACAGGTGAACCATACACATAGTCGGCCTGGTGGGCCATAAATAAATAAAAAGGACACATTGGGTGCAAGTTTTATTGAAAATAGGCCGCCAGTAAGCAAAGCAAAGAAAATGACAACAACTGGAAGAAATAATGATAACCAGCAGAGGGAGCCGAAGAGCAAGAGACACCTGCAGGGTTGGGTTTGTTGGTTTTATTTTATTCATTGAACAATGGGGACTGCACCGATTGGTGCTTGGGTGTGTATTGGTGCGTTTTTGGGTGCTTTAATGGTGCATTGATGCAGAGCAGACTGTCTCCCCCCCAGAAAGAACAATTACAGGTCCTGGGTTAGTTTTGTAAATAAAAATAGCGTCAGTGTAAATAATGCTTCCCACCGTCAGTGTATAGTTTGAAGACCATTCCGCAATTCGGTTAACTGTGGGCGTAAGTCTGTTAGGCAGGGTGCAATGGAGCAGCGGGACACATTTATTTATGTTTTAAAACTGTCGCACTCAGGGTCAGGCTAAAAGTAGAGGGAACTACACCTACATGCCACACTAAGGTAAAAGTAATAGGCCCGGGACGTGCCTAAGGGGAGGAGGGTGCAGTGTTGTGAATATGAGAATGTGTTTTTTTTTATTTTGTGGTGGTGGTAAAATGTTGTAAAAGGTTGTTGTAAAAGGTTGTTGTAAAATATCACCCCTCCTCCCTCCGTTGTGGTTGTATAAAGGTCAAAGGGCGTTCCCGTAGTTAGTCCATAGAAAAACATACATGCAGGACACGATATATCCTTTCTTTTGACAGTTATATCCTTATTATGTGTATTAGCGTAAGGCTGTGTCTTCCATTAATTGAAATACTCCATTGCACCAGTGAAAGAGAATAGATCCCCTTTCCTTCCCATCCCCAAAATCTCCATCCCATATTACATCCCCTCTCGTCATTGCTGAGCCTCGATTCCCAATCACCTCCCCTCCAATAACCGCCAGTGACCACGAGGCTCGAGTCAGGGAAGAAAGGCGTGTCTCCACCTCGTCAGAGGAGGGGAGGGGCGCGCCCGCCCGTCGTCGTCCGGGGCGGAGCCCGAGGGTGGCGCGACCAACCAGGGCCGCGGTGAGTGACCCGGTAGGTGTGCCCTCGGAGTCGGCGGCTTGATTTCACCGGGGGTGATAAAAGCGACTGTAAGGGACTGCTTTAAGAGAGAGGCCTTGGAGATGAGCATGAGATGAGAAGAGAAGAGAAGAAGAAAGAGAGTTGCAAGGAGTTGGTCTGAGTCGGTTGCCAGAGGAGGGTCAGTGGTTGCGGTGGTGAGGAGTGAGAGAAAAGAAGAAAGAGTGAGGGTTTGGACCAGACAGGCAGACGGGAGATGAGCCTTTACCGAGAGACGAGAGGGAGTCCAAGGAGTTGAGTCCAACCAAGAAGTCCAGAGTTGAACTGCAGCTCGAGCCACCGCAACTGCATTTGCTGCAGCTGGAGCCACCGAAACAGCAGCCACAGCAGCGTGAGGCCTGGACGGCAGTTTGGAGCACGGCCGCGGAGGAGCGGCGGCTGCCCAACGAGTCAATCGTGCTGAAGGACCAGTGGACCTCCCTATCCCGCCAGCCATCCATCTCCCGCCAGTCCTATCATCAATTCCCCGCGTGAGTCAGTGTTCGGTTTGTGCTGTCCTGGGTTAGTTAAGTCTGTAGATAAGCTAAATTTGCACTGTGTCATCTGCGTCTTGTACTTGTAAATAAACTGAATTGCTTTTTGTTGCTTGTGTGTAAATAGTAAATAAATTCAGTAGTAATATTTCAAACCTTTTGTCTTTCGTCTTGGCCTTCTTTTTCCTCTTTGCATTCGTCGCCTTTGTCTTTTCCCCATTGGGCAGCTACGGTGCGATACGGCCAAAGTCTGGGTGAATCGGGTGAGTTTGTTAGGTCGCGGTCTTACACCACCGCTCGGTCTATAACATCTAACCGCGATCTATAACAATATATTCCACACTCCATGTATTCCACACAACCATTCTCCATACCTCCTGTAGTTGCATACCTGTGCAATCACACCTGGTGCCACCTGCACCCTCCTTCCTCCCTGGACCATTTGGGTCAACACAACACACATCACCATCACTCCCTCATACACTGCTCCATACACCTGTTCAGTTGCACACCTGTGCAATCTCAATACAACTCACAATCACAATCATTTACTCATACCCTGCTCAATACACTTTCGATCCTCACACACACGGCATCATCTCATCCAACTACTCCCCTCTGGAACTTGCGCTTCCCAGTCGCCCCTTTAAACTATTGCGCTCCCTCGTCATTATAATCCAACTACCCTCTCTATGTCCCCACTACCGGTTCAATGTTGCTACCTAAACCTTACCGTTACCTATGGTCAATCTCTAAGTCCCTACACACGATATCCTAACCCTCCCGGGCTAGTTTTCACTGCCAAACCCCATAGGACTAGTGCTCCTTTGCCCCCACTGTGAGGGATGGCAGAGTTGCCATCCCATCACATCGGGTATCTCTCACTACCAATTTGGCTCTCCAAATTCCAACCAATCAAAAATTTTCTATCCTAAAATTTCGAATCCAAAAACACTATCACCATCATCACAGTCCGCTATAACCTAGCCTCAGTGCGTCATGACATCATTAAACTCGGCTTCGCAAAGCCGAGCAATGAATTTGGGTGGTTTGGTCGCCTGCAGGTTGAATCCGTCCGGCTTTCGGTTCAAGGGAGGTGGTTTGGTCGGGCCGAGATTCCACGCACCATCTCGGCGCGGTACCTTGCGGTCCCGGGCCCGATGACCGAGGCTCGCCCGGTCGGAACCCCGTCCCCACGAGGGGGCACCGTGCCGCTTCCTCCCACTCGCCCTTGAACCGGACCGGTCGCCTCGCCCGACAAGGCCCGGACTCGACCGTGCGGGGCGGGGCCAGGCCCGAATCGTGCGCGACGCTCCGAAGCGGGGCGACGCAGCATCGATCCGCGCGAGGCTTCGCATCCAACAAAGCGCCCTGCGCACCGAGCGCCCGCTATCCGTCGCCCTAACTGCTAACCCGGTCAACGTCGATGCTTCACTTGCATGCTCACCCCACGCGACCCGTTTCACACTCACAAAGCCTGGCGTTCCAACGCCGTCCGTACATTCCACACACTCCGTCCATTCCACCACCGCACTCCCTGTTACACACCACACCTCTCGCGCACACTCGGCGTTCGCACACTCCCTTAACACACCTCGCGCACCGTCTTGCGCACTCTCCCTCGGTACGTACTCCGTACCACTCACCATGGGCGTGCACTCTTGCATCCACCCACTACCGCGCTCCGATGTGCTCCCTCGCACTCGCGCCACAACCAACTCAGGTGTGCTTTCTCGCACACCCTCGCCGTTCATCCCAAACTTGCATCCTCGCACCCGCTCCACCACCAAGTCACTCCTCGTGTCACACTCCGTACACCCCGACGTGCATTCTCGCTCGCACTCGGTTTCACTCCCACACTTTATAACACACCCACTCGCCGACGCACACTTTTTCCTCACACGCGCGCCATTTCCACTCACACGGGACCCTTCACCAACGCCCGGGTGCCATATGGACCCCAATTGCGCGACAATTCTCTTCGCGCCAAACCCCCTCTTACAAAATCTCCCGGTACCATCTACAGCCCGTCTCACCTTCAGGGTTCTTCTTCCTCCCTGCACCAACACCTGCAAATCTTTATAAGGATTAATGAGCACAGCATCGTGATGTGAGCACGGACTTTGCACAGTTTCCATTCCTTCCTCCAACTGCTGGGCTATCTCCGTCGTCTCTTCAATTTCAATTATACCCACTACTGCTTTTTCCTTATTCCCCACGACGACCGCTGGCTTTATTAAAATTCCCTCTTCTACCTCAACGGTCGCCGGCTGCCCCATACCCCGGGTCGCGATCTCTATACCCGTCATTGTACCCGCGCTTTTCTCCGCTTCGCTCAACCAGTGCTCCTCGACCCGCTTTACCTCCTCGTGCACCCGTGGGGCCTGCTCGCCCAACCTGCGGTCAATGTCCCCTTCCACCCGCTTTGCCTCATACCTGGCCTTGTCCCTCGCCAGTCCCTCATTATCGTCCCTCATTTCGTTCGTTATTGCTTCAATTTGGCCTCCCAATCGCTCACCATCAGTCCTCATTTCTTCGAATTCGGCCATTATTTGGTCCATAAAAAATCGCATTTACTCCGGCATCTCGGGCTCGCCTGCTGCGACCACGGGCACGGCTAAATTTGGTGCCGCTACAACCACGTGCGCGAGGGCGCCATTTTGCGCACCTGATACCCCCTCAACCACCTCCTCATTGTTCTCCTCCATTTCTTCCCTCTGGTCCTGGGTTACCCCTAACCCCTCTTCTAGTTCACCCACCTGCATCTGATCGCCTTGATTGTCCATGGCACGATTTTCAAATTTCGGATTTTATAAAACCAAGTAAATTTCGGCCCACTCGAAATTTGAGCGCGCTATTCGCGCTTCAGGTCCGTATCTCGCTCCCGACACCAATTGTTACGGAACCCAACGTCGGCCTTTGAGGGGGGATTAGTCCCCTCGTTTGTTACTGACCGACGTGGTCCCTGAAGCTGCACCGCGACCTCCCGGAAGGCCGGTGAGCAGCTTTGTTCGCGACCGCGGATAAGATGTTAATGGATTGCCGAGCGGATGGCAGCCGCGGCCCGAACCGTTAACAAAGACTAGACCCGATTCTGAACGTTGGCCAAATCGTGCCACAGGTATTCAATTGGGAAAAGACAAAGACGATGGATGTGAAGAAGAAGAAGACAAGAGGTAGGAAATACGAATAGGATTTATTACTATTTACAACCAAAAGAAACCAAGGAGAAGGAAGGATAATAAAATAAAGACAGAAAGAGGGACGGACCAGAAGGACACAGTGAAACTTAGCTTACCTATTACAGTCTTACTTAGAAACCCAAGGACAAGACAAAAGACAGACTATGATCACACTTACACTACACGACTGGGGAATGGAGGCAGGAATGACTGGAAGGAGGAATGGGAAGGTTCAGCTGGGGCAGATGGTTCGGGCTTGATCCCGCACGGGACGTCGGGCTGGACCTCGACGGCCACCGATGCCACCGCAATCTGGCTCCCGCGGGGTAACGGGTCGAAGCTGCCTGGTGGAGCCCACGCTGCCTGGTGGAGCCAAAACTGCTGGTGGAGCCAAAACTGCTGGTGGAGCCAAAGCTGCTTCTCTGGCTCACCTCAGGACGCGTCTCCCTTCTCTCTCCGAGGGCTCGTCTCGACTCATCTGCCGTCTCTGGCGCAACTCTTAGAACTCAGAACTCATCTCTGTGGGGAGCGTCCCGCTGCGGGTTATATAGGCCCCGCCCTTCAACCTTTGCGAACCTCCCCGATCGTTCTCTCTCCGCCCTCTCAAGCCAAACCCCTCGTTCTGGGTTGGATGAGCGGGGCCGACTCACTCCTCCCCTCTATGACGAGGTGGAGACCCGCCTTTCTTCTTCGTGGTTACCTCGTGCGTAATCTATCTATAATTCCACTAATCTCTGTGTGTGTGTGTGTGTGTGTGTGTGTGTGTGTGTGTGTGTGTGTGTGTGTGTGTGTGTGTGTATGTGTGTATGTCTGTGTGTGTGTTTGTTTGTCTGTGACCGCTGTTTCTCGACAACCACGGGTCCGATATACTTGCAACTTGCCAGGTATATTGCTGGGGACCCGAGGATGTGCCTTTTCAAGGTTTGAAATTAATCGGACAAGTAGTTACCGAGCTTTGTCCAAAAAACGATTCAACCAATCAGAGAGCAGCGAGCTATCACGTGTGCCGAACGTGGCGAACAGACTCTGCCTCGGACGGCACATTTGAGAGCGTATTCATTTATTTCACGTTGGCAAACTATGTTGGCGTTAAACTATGTTTTAAAACTAATTAAAACTAATTTGCGATTCATCGTAACTGCGATTTGCGACCTTCCGGACAGTGAAGACTTCACTTCCGGCAGCCAATCACAGAACGCGTAGTTGCGAGCCGAGCCGAGCGCGTGCGCCATTACGGTTCGTAATTCGATTTCTTCCGGAGAAAATAATAATTTCTCGATTTCTTATGCGCATTATTTCTCCCAATTCAGTCAGAGCGAAGGGCGGAAGCGAAGAGCGTTGTTTTTTTTGTTTACGGGCGTACGGGCGGGGTAGAGCGTACGGGTAGCGTTTTTTTTTTTTTTTTGGCAAGGAACGGGCACCCACGTACGGGCATGCCCTAGTGGAGTCAAATGCAGCAAAGTGGACGGGAGATGAAAATGTAGCAAAGTGGCTAAAGAAGTCAATTGCAGCAAACCTGGCAAACCTGGCAAACCTGGCACTTGGAAGATGCCATGGGGCGTCGGAGGGACCTACTCTTATTTAATTCGGTGCAATGAAGAGTCAAACTATTGGGAAACACATCCTTAACCTACATAGAATAAGGGACTAACTATTTAAAAGGATATATGGTGCCCTGTGTGTAGGTTTATGGAATTAACTAAGAGGACGAGCTTCGACCTTTCTTTACATTACGGAGGGTGACAGTTACACACAACAAAACCATAATTCTCACATCCTTTACACTTCCTCAAATTCGTTACAATATATATATATATATATATATATATATATATATATATATATGTATGTATGTATGTATGTATGTATGTATGTATGTATGTATGTATGTATGTATGTATGTATGTATGTATGTATGTATGTATGTATGTATGTATGTATGTACTGGAGAGGACGCTGGCGTCGCTTGCTCGCCGCTTCTCTGACTGGACCATTGTCCGTATCTTGCTTTTCTGGTGGTCGTGGCGGATTTTTGGCCATTGAGTCTGCCCTCTGCATGGTCCCGGCTCTGCTCTGCTGCTCCTAGCTTCACCTGCTCGGCTCCTTCGCTGTTTCCTCGGGCCCGCTCCCGTGGGTTGTGCCCATTGTTTGCAGCGGTGGTGGTGGCAGTTTGCCGCCGTGATCTTGATTAGCGGCGGCGGTCGTTTGCCGCTGCATTTGCCGCTTTGCCTCCTTAACCTTGGCCTCGTGCTCGTCTCTTCGCTCCTGTCTGCCCTCTGCTCGGTCCCGGCTCTGCTTCACCTGCCCGGCTCCTTCGCTGTTTCCTCGGGCCCGCTCCCGTGGGTTGTGGCCATTGTTTCACTCCTCGACCTTGGCCTTGTGCTCGTCTCTTCGCTCCTGCTGGCATGGCTCTGCGGTACTCCGCCGCAAGGCTTCTGCTTAATACCCGCTCCACCCCATCATGCATCTCTGCAATCAAATCCAATGGACTCCTGCGTCGACCCAGGTACATTCACCGTGGCTCCGGTCGTAAGTTTGTTTATTTACAATCAGGTCACTCCATCCCCGTCCTCTGGTCGGCTCAGCGCACTCCCTCTCATCGTCCCAGTGCACCTGGTCACAACAACGCACACAATCGCACCTCCTGTCTGCGAACCCGGGCCAAATCACCTGAATTCATACCCGCCGTACAAAACAACATCAAGCTCACCCTGTTCAATACCCGGTCCCTCAACAACACATGCCTCATCCTGAACGACTACATCCTGGAAAATAAACTGGACTTTCTCTGTCTCACTGAGACCTGGCAACAACCTCTGGACTACTTCGCACTCAACCTCACCACACCCAATGGATATTCTTACATCAATAAACCACGCTCGGAGGGCCGAGGTGGTGGAATTGCCGTTATTCACCGACAAGACATCAGGACCAGCCTCATCTCCATCGCATCTGCTCCATCATTTGAACACCTGGCTTTTAAACTCTCTGGTCACACACACACACAGTCAGTCATGGCTGTTGTCTACCGCCCTCCCAAACCACACCCATCATTCCTGTCTGACTTCTCCTACTTTCTGACCCAGCTATGTTCCCTCTCCCCCTCAATCCTCCTCCTTGGTGATTTCAATATCCACATGGACTCCACCGACTCCACGATAACCACCGACTTCACTGATTTGCTCACCTGCTTTAACCTCACTCAACATGTCAACTTTCCTACCCATAACCGTGGTCACATTTTGGACCTTGTCTGCTCTACCGGACTAATCTTGCACCATCTCTCGAAATTTGAGCGCGCTATTCGCGCTTCAGGTCCGTATCTCGCTCCCGACACCAATTGTTACGGAACCCAACGTCGGCCTTTGAGGGGGGATTAGTCCCCTCGTTTGTTACTGACCGACGTGGTCCCTGAAGCTGCACCGCGACCTCCCGGAAGGCCGGTGAGCAGCTTTGTTCGCGACCGCGGATAAGATGTTAATGGATTGCCGAGCGGATGGCAGCCGCAGCCCGAACCGTTAACAAAGACTAGACCCGATTCTGAACGTTGGCCAAATCGTGCCACAGGTATTCAATTGGGAAAAGACAAAGACGACGGATGTGAAGAAGAAGAAGACAAGAGGTAGGAAATACGAATAGGATTTATTACTATTTACAACCAAAAGAAACCAAGGAGAAGGAAGGATAATAAAATAAAGACAGAAAGAGGGACGGACCAGAAGGACACAGTGAAACTTAGCTTACCTATTACAGTCTTACTTAGAAACCCAAGGACAAGACAAAAGACAGACTACGATCACACTTACACTACACGACTGGGGAATGGAGGCAGGAATGACTGGAAGGAGGAATGGGAAGGTTCAGCTGGGGCAGATGGTTCGGGCTTGATCCCGCACGGGACGTCGGGCTGGACCTCGACGGCCACCGATGCCACCGCAATCTGGCTCCCGCGGGGTAACGGGTCGAAGCTGCCTGGTGGAGCCCACGCTGCCTGGTGGAGCCAAAACTGCTGGTGGAGCCAAAACTGCTGGTGGAGCCAAAGCTGCTTCTCTGGCTCACCTCAGGACGCGTCTCCCTTCTCTCTCCGAGGGCTCGTCTCGACTCATCTGCCGTCTCTGGCGCAACTCTTAGAACTCAGAACTCATCTCTGTGGGGAGCGTCCCGCTGCGGGTTATATAGGCCCCGCCCTTCAACCTTTGCAAACCTCCCCGATCGTTCTCTCTCCGCCCTCTCAAGCCAAACCCCTCGTTCTGGGTTGGATGAGCGGGGCCGACTCACTCCTCCCCTCTATGACGAGGTGGAGACCCGCCTTTCTTCTTCGTGGTTACCTCGTGCGTAATGGAGTCAAATGCAGCAAAGTGGACGGGAGATGAAAATGCAGCAAAGTGGCTAAAGAAGTCAATTGCAGCAAACCTGGCAAACCTGGCAAACCTGGCACTTGGAAGATGCCATGGGGCGTCGGAGGGACCTACTCTTATTTAATTCGGTGCAATGAAGAGTCAAACTATTGGGAAACACATCCTTAACCTACATAGAATAAGGGACTAACTATTTAAAAGGATATATGGTGCCCTGTGTGTAGGTTTATGGAATTAACTAAGAGGACGAGCTTCGACCTTTCTTTACATTACGGAGGGTGACAGTTACACACAACAAAACCATAATTCTCACATCCTTTACACTTCCTCAAATTCGTTACAATATATATATATATATATATATACAGACTTGGCATTTAATATGGAATATTTTTTTGTGGGGGTGAACTTACTTTTCAAGATGTCTTAGAACCAAAAGTTAATTGGAATTATCTTGAAATTATTCTAGATTTTGTTAATGTGACCTTTAAAAGAAACAAAAACCACATTTGACATTTCGAAACAAATAAATTGATCCTTGAAAGTGATGTAAACTAATATCGAACTCAATTCATGGACAGTACTGTGTTAAACTTCTGTACGTTTTCCAGAAGTATCTCTTTATTTTGCACATAAGCCAAATTTGTTTTTAACAAAAACAAAAGTTAGATTACGACTGGGATTACAGACAGTAAAATTACAGTTCAGTACTTCGTGTAACCCCCACGAGCATTCAGGAGAGCCCGTACACGTTGAGGCATGCTGTTCACAAGATTTGCCAAGGTTTAGACAGGAATCGCTTGCTATGCAGTCACAATAACCTGCTGCAATTCACGCACAGAGGCAGGCTGCTGGTCCAAGTTGTCGATTTGATGTGTTAATTCTGCCCACAAATTCTCTATCGGATTCATATCCGGGGACATGGCAGGGCACTCCATATGCTCTACACCACGGTCAGCAAGAAAGTGTTGGATCATGCGAGCACGATGAGGCCGTGCATTGTCATCTTGGAAGACAAAGTTTCCTCGAAAGGCTGCACGAGCAAATGGAAGCAATGTTTCTTCCAGAATGGCCCTGTACTTGAACTGGTTCAGGTTTCCATTCAGAACAACCAGGTCAGTTTTGCCCCCTGCATGAAAAGCAGCCCAAACGGTCACCACATCACCTCCAGCTTGGACTCTTGGCACTATACAATCTTTGTTGTAGGCTTCATGCACTTGTCTGCGCACTCGGACGCGGCCATCTTGACGATAGACCAGAAATCTAGACTCGTCACTGAAGATCATGTGATTCCAGTGTCCTGGCTGCCATTGACGGTGCTCTCTGGCCCACTGCAATCGGCGCTGACGGTGTTGTCTGGTCAGGCGTGGCTTTCTCAGGGGACGCCTGGCACGATAGCCTGCTTGAACCAGTCGTTGGTTGACCAGCCTTCTGGATACAGGCTCATTTGTCAGTTGCTGCCACTCAGCCCTAAGCCGATTAGCTGACTTGGTACGGCCATTGCGGACTAACCGGTGCAGCTGGCGATCATCCCTCCTTGTGGTTCTGCAGGGACGTCCTGGCCTCGGTATTAGAGTAGGGACACCCCTCTGAGCATTTCGTTTCAGGATCTTTGACACCTGACCTTGAGTGATGCCATACTGCCGAGCAATAGCACGCTGTTTCATGCCAGAATTTCGTAAAGCCACCACTCCATGACAAACAGCATTGTCGAGTTGACGGACCATCTCCAGAGGAAGCGGCAATAACTTTTGGAGATGTGCAGCAGTTGTTTTCCACTAATACAGAACGCAACAACCCTTGTATACCCGACTGTGAAGCCAATCGTCAAATGCACCTGTCCGTACATTTTGCCACGCCACCTGTGATATAATCCTGCTGTTGACCTCTTGCTGTGACAGACAATCAGTGACATGGTTCTTTTAACAAATAATTCACCAAAGTGTAAAAGAAACTCACCAGATTGATATACTGAGTTAAGAAAGTAAACCCAAGTCAAGAAAAAATATATATATTCCATATTAAATGCCAAGTCTGTATATATATATATATATATATATATATATATATATATATATATATATATATATATATATATATATATATATATATATATATATATATATATATATATATATATATATATAACTGTGAGAAATAGTAGAAACTCCACAGTACGAGCAGGGCGTCTCATTTGCATTGAATAAATAATCGGGAGATTGAATAAGACGCGGACGTAGCTTCAGGGCTTCGATCTTTAATTCGACAAGCTTTCGACCAACAAAGGTCTTCTTCTGAGTCTACAAAAACAGCAGGCATGTATATCAGTCAAGTGTGTATGGTGATGTGTGTGAGATGTGTGATGTGAGTAAAAAATTGCATACAGAAGGGAGAGCCACGCCAAAGTTCACTCACCGGCCCCAAGTTCAACGGAAGTGAAGCGCAGCTTACAGTTACGGTTTGCGTTACATTTCCGGTGCACGTGTATATACAAATATAGGGATACATACATACATAAACATACAAGCATATATTCATATGCCATTTATATTCATATAATATATTTATATATTTATATAAATGACATACAAAGGTAGAATGAATGAATGGGTGAATGAATGAATGAATGAATGAATGAATGAATGAATGGGTTACGGTTAACAATTTGATTGGGTTGATGTAGGAACATGCTTTAATCATCAAAATTTATGCCATGAGGGATTTTTGTCCGAAGTTTATGTATCCAAAAGGACTCACGTTTCAGAATCGTGGTGTGTGATCGATTTGTGATTGATTCAATGGCAGAGATCTGAATGTCATTTATAGAGTGATCCGGTTGATTGAAGTGTATCGTGTAAGGTAGAGATTTGCCCTGACTGGTGTGGAAGTTATTGATTTCTGACCGGGTGTTATTAAATCGTGTGTAGAGTGTATATACACACACATATACATATATACATATATATATATATACACACACACACACACACTGTATGTATATATATATATATATGTATGTATGTATGTATGTATGTATGTATGTATGTACCGGAGAGGACGCTGGCGTCGCTTGCTCGCCGCTTCTCTGACTGGACCATTGTCCGTATCTTGCTTTTCTGGTGGTCGTGGCGGATTTTTGGCCATTGAGTCTGCCCTCTGCATGGTCCCGGCTCTGCTCTGCTGCTCCTAGCTTCACCTGCTCGGCTCCTTCGCTGTTTCCTCGGGCCCGCTCCCGTGGGTTGTGCCCATTGTTTGCAGCGGTGGTGGTGGCAGTTTGCCGCCGTGATCTTGATTAGCGGCGGCGGTCGTTTGCCGCTGCATTTGCCGCTTTGCCTCCTTAACCTTGGCCTCGTGCTCGTCTCTTCGCTCCTGTCTGCCCTCTGCTCGGTCCCGGCTCTGCTTCACCTGCCCGGCTCCTTCGCTGTTTCCTCGGGCCCGCTCCCGTGGGTTGTGGCCATTGTTTCACTCCTCGACCTTGGCCTTGTGCTCGTCTCTTCGCTCCTGCTGGCATGGCTCTGCGGTACTCCGCCGCAAGGCTTCTGCTTAATACCCGCTCCACCCCATCATGCATCTCTGCAATCAAATCCAATGGACTCCTGCGTCGACCCAGGTACATTCACCGTGGCTCCGGTCGTAAGTTTGTTTATTTACAATCAGGTCACTCCATCCCCGTCCTCTGGTCGGCTCAGCGCACTCCCTCTCATCGTCCCAGTGCACCTGGTCACAACAACGCACACAATCGCACCTCCTGTCTGCGAACCCGGGCCAAATCACCTGAATTCATACCCGCCGTACAAAACAACATCAAGCTCACCCTGTTCAATACCCGGTCCCTCAACAACACATGCCTCATCCTGAACGACTACATCCTGGAAAATAAACTGGACTTTCTCTGTCTCACTGAGACCTGGCAACAACCTCTGGACTACTTCGCACTCAACCTCACCACACCCAATGGATATTCTTACATCAATAAACCACGCTCGGAGGGCCGAGGTGGTGGAATTGCCGTTATTCACCGACAAGACATCAGGACCAGCCTCATCTCCATCGCATCTGCTCCATCATTTGAACACCTGGCTTTTAAACTCTCTGGTCACACACAGTCAGTCATGGCTGTTGTCTACCGCCCTCCCAAACCACACCCATCATTCCTGTCTGACTTCTCCTACTTTCTGACCCAGCTATGTTCCCTCTCCCCCTCAATCCTCCTCCTTGGTGATTTCAATATCCACATGGACTCCACCGACTCCACGATAACCACCGACTTCACTGATTTGCTCACCTGCTTTAACCTCACTCAACATGTCAACTTTCCTACCCATAACCGTGGTCACATTTTGGACCTTGTCTGCTCTACCGGACTAATCTTGCACCATCTCTCTGGCTCCGACCTCACTCTCTCTGACCACCTAGCCATCACTCTGACCATCAACATCCCCACCCCAGCACCAAGGCATTATCGCACTATCAACTTCCGTAAGCTAAACGCTCGTTCACCTACCTCATTCTCATCCACCCTCTCTGAAAAAATGTCCACTTCTCCCTTCGTTGACCTCCACACCCCTTCTGACCTCACCGACTACTACAACCACACTCTCTCCTCCTGCCTTGACCAACTTGCGCCTATAAAAACCAAAACAGTTTCTTTCACCCATTCTGCTCCCTGATTTACCCCTGAACTCCGCCTGATGAAAACTCGTGCTCGCCAACTTGAAAGACTCCGCAATAAAACAGGTCTCACAGTTCGTTCACTCCCAGGCCTACAAGGACCACCTACAACACTATAAAGATGCCCTCTCCCGCGCCCGCTCCGCCTACTACTCTCAAATTATCCACTCTGGCTCCGGAAACCCAAAAGCACTCTTCTCTACAATAAACAAACTCCTCAGCCCCCTGAACACCACCACCCAGTCATTCACAGTAGACAACTGCATCTCCTTCCTTTCATTTTTCCAACGCAAAATTGAAAACATCTACAACAGCTTGACCACCGCCGCACCCGCTCCCCCTCAAACCACCTGCCCCCCCTTATCCTGCCATCCCCTGTCTCAATTCTCCCCAGTCTCCCCTACTGACTTCTCTGAACTCCTCATAGGAATGAAAACTGCCACCTGCACTCTTGACCCAATCCCCTCCAGCTTTGTCAAGGCCTCCCTTCCTGCTCTCTCTCCACTTATCATTGCAACAATAAACTCCTCCCTGTCTACAGGCATCGTCCCACCGTCCCTCAAAATTGCTGCTGTTACCCCCATTCTGAAAAAACCTGGACTAAACCCTGACACCCTAAATAACTTCAGACCCATCTCCAACCTACCCTTTCTGTCAAAAGTTTTGGAACACGCTGTAGCCACTCAACTCAAACATCACCTCTCTGCCAATAACCTGTATGAAACATTCCAATCCGGATTCCGCTCCAACCACAGTACTGAAACTGCTCTCCTCAAAATCACCAACGACCTTCTCCTCTCCTCTGACGCTGGCAACCTCAACATTCTCATCCTCCTCGACCTCAGCGCCGCCTTTGACACTATCGATCACACCATCCTCCTCACCCGACTTGAAACCACCTTTAACATTACCGGCACTGCCCTCTCTTGGATTAAATCATACCTCTGACAGACGCCAGTTCATCTCCATCAATAACTGCAAATCCCCCACTGCTCCCCTCCGCTGCCCCCAAGGTTCAGTTCTTGGCCCCCTCCTCTTCATCCTTTACCTGGCCCCCCTCGGTCACTTAATCCGCCGTCATGGTCTCCAATTCCACTGCTTCGCCGATGACATCCAGCTTTTCATCTCCACCAAGTCCATCTCTACCGCCACCCACTCTATCCTGACAAACTGCATCACTGAAATAAAATGCTGGCTTCAAATCGACTTCCTCAAACTTAACTATGATAAATCTGAAATAATCATCATTGGCCCAAAAACGCTCATAAAATCCACCCATAACTTTGCCCTCAACATCGACGGTATCCCAGTATCCACCTCCCCTCACATCCGGAATCTTGGCATCATCTTTGACCAAACCCTCTCCTTCGACAAATACACTAAACAGATCACAAAGTCAGCCTTCTTTCACCTGAAAAACATCGCCCGTCTCCGTCCATCCCTCTCCTCCGTGGCTGCAGAAACCCTCATCCACGCCTTCATCACTTCCCGTCTGGACTACTGCAATAGCCTCCTTTATGGATCACCCTCAACAATCACCAATAAACTCCAATACATTCAGAACTCCGCTGCCCGTCTACTCACCCATTCCCGGACCCGTGACCACATTACCCCCGTCCTTTACAAGCTTCACTGGCTCCCCATCTCCCAGAGAATCCAGTACAAAATCCTCCTCTTGACCTACAAAGCCCTCCATAACCTGGCCCCATCCTACCTGGCTGACCTCCTCCCTCTCCAGACACACTCCCACCCGCAACCTCCGCTCTGCTGGTACCAACCTCCTGACCCCCCCCCCCCCCATCCGGACCAAATTCAGATCCTGGGGGGACAGGGCCTTCTCCATCGCTGCTCCCACCCTCTGGAACTCACTACCTCACACCATCAGAGACTCCTCCTCACTCACCACATTCAAAACATCGCTCAATACCCACCTGTTCAACACTGCATTCAACATTTAACCCACAGCATCTAACCCCTGACTATCTCCTCTCCTTCTCCCTCCTTTGTGCTTTGAATATTTCCCGATTGATTCTTCTTTTTTGCAATTGTTTTTATGTTTTGCTATGCATTATGTTTTGCACTCTGTCAAAGCGTCTTTGGGATTCCTGAAAAGCGCTATATAAAATAAATGCATTATTATTATTATTATATATACTAGGGCGTGCCCGCACGTACGTGCTTGCCCGTACGTGCGTGCAAAAAAACATGCGTGCAAACAACAACAACAAAAAAAAACTTTGAAACTACGTGGCAGTAACGACCACAGAACCCCCCCCCCCTCTATTTACATGAAATGGTTTGGTCCATTCGCAAAGCCAAAGCGAACGGCTTGCGAGTACGGTGCCATCCCCCCCCTCTATTTACATGAAATGGTTTGGTCCATTCGCAAAGCCAAAGCGAACGGCTTGCGAGTACGGTGACCATACCTTGGGAACCACTTGTCCGATTAATTTCAAACCTTGAAAAGGCACATCCTCGGGTCCCCAGCAATATACCTGGCAAGTTTCAAGTATATCGGACCGGTAGTTGTCGAGAAACAGCGGTCGCATACATACATACAGACAGACACACACACACACACACACACACACAGAGATTGCTGGAATTATATAGAGATATATATATATATATATATATATATATATATATATATATATTTATATGTATGTATGTATGTATGTATGTATGTATGTATGGTGTGTTTGGTGCCGTATATATATATATATATATATATATATATATATATATATATATATATATATATATATATATATATATACATGTATGTATGTATGTATGTATGTATGGTTACGGACCGCGGATAAGGATGTTGGTTTTGCCGAGCGGAGGCCCCGCGGCCCTAACAGTTACCCCGATTCCCGAACGTTGGCCGGATCGCGCCACAGCTATCCAATATGGAAAAGACAAAAGCGACACGGATGTGAAGAAGACGAAAAGGTTGGAAATACTACTAAATTTGTTCTTACTATTTACACGCTCAAAGTAACCAAGGAAGAAGGAAAGATAAGAAAATAATTTACAGAAGAATCAGAGACACAGTGCAAATTCCTAGCTTACTTACAGTCTTAATTAACCCAAGGACAGAACAAACAAAACAAACTCACGTACACAAGAAGGATGGAAAGGCAGGAGGTGGATGGCTGGAGGGAAAGGAAAGTCCAAGGATGCTGCAGCACGATCGGCGCGTTTGGCAGCCGCCGTTCCTTCGCGGCCCCGCTCAAAACTGCCGTCCAGGCCCCAAGCTGCGGTTACTGAAGCTGCTGTGTTGCTGCGTGCACGTCGCGTGCTTTCTCCAGGACTCGTCTGACTCATCTGGTCCAACCACTCAACTCAACAACACGCACGTCTCCCTGTCCAACTCCTCCAGGCTTCTTGCTGTTAACTCATTTTTTTGGTCCAACTTTGGCGAGCAAGGCGACGAATAGCAGGCTTTGTGCTTCCCTGGATATCCTTTGGCAGTACCTTGCGCGCGCGCTTTTATAGCGCCTCCGGCGATCAAGCCGCCGGCCTTTAGGACACGCCCATCGGTCAGCTCGCCTCGGCCCTGATTGGTGGGCACAGGCCCTCTGACCCCGAGCTGAACACATGCTTAATGGCGGCTATTGGGGTGAAATCAGCAACCCACCACTGTAACAAACCTGTGCCCCGTGCAGTTGGCAATGGAGGCTTGGAGGGGATGTAATTGGCAATCGAGGCTTGGCAATGAAAGTTTTTGTGAGTGGGAATGGGGAATGAAAGGAATCTACTCTATTTCACTTGGTGCAATGGAGTGTCATCTTAATGGAAGACAAGGCCTTACCCTAGTACACATAATAAAGATATAACTATCAACCAGGGGGAAATCTATGATTGGCTGACGTGATTGTTTATGACCTAATTATGGGACGCCCTTTGACCTTTATACATAACTGGAGTAAGGAGGGTCCAGAATAAAGCAATATTTCACAACAATTTACTCTACAATACAACACAATAAAAAACACAATCCTCATATCCGCAACAATATATATATATATATATATATATATATATATATATATATATATATATATATATATATATATATATATATATATATATATATATATATATATATATATACATACATATACATATACATATACATATATATATATACAGTGGAACCTCGACTTACGAGTGCCCCAACTTACGAGTTTTTCGAGATACGAGCCGTCACTCTGGCAGTTTATTGCTTTGAGATGCGAGCCGAGATCCGAGTTACGAGCTTTCGCCATCCGGTCACGTGGTTATCTTGCCGTGCACGTACAGTATCTCTGTCGTCGTATAGCGCTGCATTTTAGATTTCGCATTTCGGTTATTTTGAGTTTACGCCGCCAGGTGGGCTCCGGTCACGTGGTTATCTTGCCGTGCACGTACAGTATCTCTGTCGTATAGCGCTAATGATATATAACGCCGCCGATAATGATATGATAATTTATGATAATCTATGCAGCACGACGTGGTCCTCACGTCACACAAGGCGCCTTTGCCGGCGCAAAACGGCTCTCTCAGGGTCAAACTCGGTATCGTTTTGAGCGCACGGTTCAGACCTTCAAGAAAAAGTTTATTTTGTAAAAATCGAGCCACGCGTTCAAAAGATATGACCGGTTTTGTTCGCCGGCACGTCGGCGCTCGAATCGAATCGAGTTAAAACGAACACTGCCGTTGTCGGGTCCGTCTGAGACAACCACCGGGCCTAGAACGCTGGGACCGGTCTCGTTGGATAGGCCTGGATCAGATCTCGAAACGCTGGAAGCTGCACCTCTCTGTGATAATCTTGTGGACCATGACAAGAGATCGTGCGACACGTGGTTATCATGCCGTGCAAGTACAGTATCTCTGCCGTCAACTTGTTCAGAGTGCCGGCGATAGCTCGCCTTCTCTTTGTGGAAAACACGGTGAGATCCTTAACATCCAACAACTAATGGGACGCAAACGGGGCGCCCAGTTTAGCGGTACACACATTGATGAATCACCCTGCCTGTGATTCACCCATGACAGGTTATAGCTGGGTCGGGATTCAAACCCAGGCTGGACAGTTTAGACTTTAGAGTCAAGTGTGCGTACCTCCAGTCCAGGCCATCCTGCCAACTTGTATGCTGCATACAGGTGAAATATAAAGCGCGAGATATTTTTATATATACTGTATATTTAAAAAAAAATTGGTGTGGTTTTTGGCGGGCTGGAACGGATTAATAGCATTTCAATTCATTTCAATGGGGAAATTTGATTTGAGATACGAGCAATTTGAGTTACGAGCTCGGTCACGGAACGGATTAAACTCGTAAGTCAAGGTTCCACTGTATATATATATATATATTGGTGCTGGGCCAATATTGGAACTGGCAGATATCGGCCATTTTTCGGTAATCTGTACCGGCAGATTGGATACAGTGTGGAGTCCCGATGACCGATTAGTTGTACTCTCCTCTATTCAGCCCACAAATATTGAGTAGCTTTCACCCTCTTTTGGAGCAAATTTCAAAAAATAAAATTTAACAAACAACGTTGCATTATAGACGTTTCAAGGAGAAATGCATTAACATTATTATTTTAAACAGCTCGCAATCATCGTGTGACGGGGAGAAACATTTAGCTTGGTAATTTTGTGGCATTTTCGGATTCACCGAATCGGTGAATGTTCACCGAATGTTCACCGAATCGCGCCTTTCTAATTTCGGAAATTGAGTGTTATCAAATTTGTTTTGCTTGCAAACTCACAATAAGATACAACATACCTTTCAAAACAACCTATTGCTTCAGAAACATCTGCGAGTACAACGAAAAATGCAATGGCTCCTACTGTAGCATACTTCCTGACTTCCTGGCAGAGTATGTCTTGCTTGACGTCATACGTTCCAGGTGTGCATCAAAGTGTCTGTTAATTTTTTTTTCACATTTCAAAGGTGTACTGACAGTATTCTGGTCCCCCAAGCAAAATGGGACACATTTCACATGCAGTTTGTAAAATTACTGCATTATTGGTCAGACCATATGCTGTGACGTGCTCTCGTGAGATCTCATGTGATCCTGTGATATTAAGGTGCCGTGTATGGCGTATATGGTGTTCACAAAACACGGAACCAAACACATATGGGGCTCTCTCTATTTATTCCTCCATAGTTTTGTTTACTTCATTTTAACCTCTTGCACCTTCTCTGTTACCCTCGTTATTTACCGGCACACCCCTACGAGTTCCGCCTCTAACGCCACCTTATCCGTTTCCATTTTACGTCCCATCATGTTTGTGTTCACTCATTGGCCATTCCTTAACCTCCATTATTTCACCCATCTCTTTCATCGTCTTTGTCACCTCATCATGCCATTGTTCTACACTCCCTCTTTACGGCTCACAGTTCCCCCTTGATTTCCCTCTGGACATTTTAAAATTATTTTATTACGTCAGTATTTTCCTGAATGTGTTTGTTTAATTCATTTTTCCCTACCGTAAGTCCTTCCACCCCATTCCTGAGTCCTTCCAACTCTTTTACGTTCCCCATCTCTCCCGCTAATCTGGCGTCGCTCGCCGTCAGCTCTTTCCGGACACCGAGCCTACATCCCCTTACCTCTTCCCGAGATTAATACTCTGAGGGCGGGAGTGCCGTTGCAAATAAATATAGAACATGGATCCACTACTCTCATTGGAGTGTCTTGCTGGATACCCTTCAAGACATATGATCATTCTTGGCACTTGATCCAGCCATCAATGAAGGAAATCGTCATTATCAAAATCACAGTTGCAGCTTTGACCTGGAACTTTTTGAACAACTTTCATGAGGCTGGTTGGGAGTCAAAAATTATACCTGCTTTGTGTGTGACAAATAGCCCCTGAGTAAGTTTCTAATATAGACAAGTGGAAAACGTTCCTGTGCATCATATACACATATGTGAAGTGAGTAATGGAAATAAACACATCATATTGTTTGGTAATGTCAATATTTCGTGTTTGATACACATGAAATCGACATGAGAATGTCAAAACAAGATATGTCTCCAGAGGTTCGAAGAGGGGTTTGGCCAAAAGTCACTTAACAGCTCAGTATCTGGTGTGACCACCATTTATGTTGACACATGCTTGGCAACGACGTCTCATTGAGGACACAAGATGGTTGAAGAAGGCTTGAGGTATGTCCTTCCAGATCTGTACCAAGGCCCGCCGCAGTTGGGCCAACGTCACCAGCTGGTTTTGAAGATGGCGCAATCGCTGTTCCATTTCATCCCACACTTGTTCTTTTGGAGAAAGACCAGGCAAAACAGCTGACCAAGGAAGTGTGGGAATGGTCTGTTGTGCGATGAAGTCGCTGACCACACGTGTGATGTGACGTCCATGAACCTGCAGGAACGGAAGGACGTGAGGATGGAGAACTTCATCATGGTACCAAATACCTGTCAAATTGCCATTAACTATTGCCAGCTGGGTTCTGTGATGTGCGGTGATGCCTCCCCGTACCATCATGCTTCCACGGCCGAACGACGAATGTTACACAAAACATGCGTCAGTGTAATGTTCTCCTTCCATCAATAAAACATGCCAACGGCCATCACTACTGTTACGATGGAACCTCAACTCATCTGTAAAGAGGATAGCAGCCTGATCTTGTCTCCAGAACCTCAGGTGTTGTCTAAACCCAGCTAGGCGGCAAGAAAGTTGAAGTACTACTGGATATCGTGGGCAGATGTTATGCTCGCCTAACCTATACATGACAGTTCTGGCACTGATTTGTCGCAAGGCAGTGATGTTGCGAGCTGCCACACTTGCTGTCTGGAACCGATTCCTAAGGTGCACCAACCTGGCTTTGGTTACCCTGCCGACATGACGTCACATGTGGTCGGCCAGAACGTGGATGGTCTCTGATGTTACCAATTTGTTGATAACATCTCCAGAGTGACTGATGTTCCGATGAACACCAAAATGCCTAGCCACAACATTTTGTATCATTCCTGTCTCAAGCATGCAAATAGCACGTATACGTTCATTTTCGGAAAGGCGTGGCATCATGTTTACATCCTTTAGATGTCGATAAAAAATGTTTTTCACAGCTGAGATGGTTCACCGAATCGCGCCGCGTTACAGTTTGCTTAGTACCACATGTAGCACTGTCACGTGACTCAGTACAATTTGGCAATTGGCAATTTGTGTGTGCAATGCACAGTTAGCATGTGAAAATTCCGGATATTAATGGGTAAACTGGGGAACATGTCGAGGCACATGTTTGTTGACTGACCATTATATTGCTCGGGTACATGGCAGTATCATTTTGTGTGTTTTTTTATGGTGCACAGGAACTTTTTCTATTTGTGTATATATACACACTGAACAGCAAAAGAAACGTCAGTCAGAATCAATATTTTGGAGTCTTTATTTTCAAGTCATGATCAACACGAATTGAGATTTAGGATCAACATGGTTAAACTGCCGAAATCTCGGCTTTCTGCTCACCTTCACTCTTTCATTCCTCTTTTCTCCCGCCTCTGGAACAAACTCCCACTCTCCCTTCAATCCCACTCCTCCCTCCAGGTCTTTAAAACAGCTGTTCACCACCATCTCTTATCTTCCCCCATCCAAAACCTTGATCTTTTCTACCCCCACTAATTCACCCCAGATCCACCTTGTTTGAAATTCCAACTTCTTTCCTGGAAGTCCTGGCAGTGTCCATATGTTTATACCTCTCCCACCCCCCCCCCCCCTTCACATGCCTCCCCCCCAAAGCCCTCTCCCTCCCACAGATCTCTCGATGTCTTCATGTCTCTTGGTCCCTGCTCTCAAATGTTGTGTTTGTGTCCTGCCCCCTCTCTCCCCATCTTGTCTACCGCTCCCGATGTTATTTGTTTTATGTGTCTGTTTGTCTTTCTGTGTGATTAATGTTCGCTCTTTCACGAGCCTCGATCTTGTATACCAAAAAAACCCAAAAAAAACCAAAAAAAAAAACCATGAAACATTACAGGTATACAGGTATGGTCACCACAGTCCAAACAATAATGTGAAATGGTCTGAATAAGAAAAACACAAGACCAGGTGAGAACAAGGGAGGTCAAAATCAGTATCTTGTGTGACCCCCGTGAGCGTTGATGACAGCCATACATCGTCTGCACATGGAGTGGATTAATTTGGTTGATGAAGGCATTTGTCACTTGGGCCCACACTCTGAGAAACGCCTGACTGAGTTGAGCTGCAGTTGTCGGCCTTGGTCGAACGTCATTCAGTCTTCTTTGAACCTCGTCCCACAAGTGCTCTATCGGGTTTAAATCGGGGCTGAGCGCAGGCCAGTGCATGGTTTGGATGCCATTCTGTTGCAGGAAGTCCCTTGTTGCTCTGGCAGTGTGGGCACGGGTGTTGTCCTGCTGGAAGACATGATTTCCGTGACGTCTAAAATGTGGCACGACGTGAGGTCTGAGGACTTGATCGATATAGCAAGCAGCTGTGACACCATTGCCTCTTCCTGGACCAATATTCTGGAACACCACAGGACCGACTTTGTGATTGAGAGCAATAGCAGCCCATACCATGATGTTTGGACCACCCCACGAGTCTCTTTCCATCACACAGTCATCTGAGTAGCGTTCCCCACGTCTACGCCAAACTTTCACTCTGCCATCTGCCGTGGAAACACAGTATCGGCTTTCGTCTGAGAAAAGAACGGTTCTCCACTGCTGGTAACGCCAATTTTGATGCTGTGTGGCCCACTGTAGTCGGGCACGGCAGTGTCGAGCTGTAAGAATGGGGCCACGATACGGCCTGTGACAACGGACATCCCTGTTCTTCAAACGTCGACGGACTGTATCACCACTAATGTGTCTGGTGGGTTCCAACTGTTTGTCTTGCAGTTTCTGAAGCCCTGGTAAAGCGATCGTGGATGTGATTACGCACAATCTGTCGATCCTGTCGTGGTGTTGTTACCCTCGATCTGCCACTGCGTGGGCGGTCATCGGTGCTGTTGGTGGCCTGGTATCGTTCCTGTAACCTGTAGATGGTTCTCACGTTGACATGGAAAGCATTGGCAACCATTCGTGCAATCTGTCCAGCATGCAATCTTCCAATAGCATGGTCTCTCTGAATCCTCGTAAGTCTGGGCATGGCGCTGGCATCGAAACACGAATGATGAACACACGTTTTGGGGTGCCTTTTATAGGGAAAGTCACAAGGAGACGCACGTGCATTTTGATTTCCATGGGAATCGTGCACGACTTTGTACCATGGTCGTTTTTTTGCCTACGTTTTGATGACCTGTTTTTATCCACGTGTGCACCACTGTCGGTAGTTAGGATTAAATTTAGATACAGACTAATGTAAATGACGAGATATCTAAACGAAATGCATTGATATTTCTATGGGAAATGTTCAGGAATTATTTTTATGAAGTGACGTTTCTATTGCTGTTCAGTATATATATATATATATATATGTATATATATATATATATGTATGTATGTATGTATGTATGTATGTATGTATATATATATACAGTGAAACCTTGACTTACGAGTGCACCAACTTACGAGTTTTCCGAGATACGAGCCGTCGCTCAGTCGATTTTTTGCTTTGTGATGCGAGCTGAGATCTGAGTTACGAGCGAGCGAGCTTGGATATAAAGCACGTAATCGTCGAAAAACATGAGCGAGGTGTGCGTGTTGTCGACTTGGCGAGGCAGTACGATCGTAGTACTTCTACGATATGTACGATTTTGAAGCAGAAGGAGTCGATAAAGGCTATAACGCCAGCCAAGGGCGTTAAGATTATTTCAAAGCTCCGGACCTCTGTCGATGAAGAGATGGAGAAGTTGTTGTTTGTGTGGTTGACGGAGAAGCAGCTCGCAGGAGATACCGTGACCGAGAGCATCATGTGTGAGAAGGCACGAGACATTTACGGGGATTTGGTGCAGCAGACGGCAGGAACATCAACGGACGAGGCATCGGAAGAGTCATTCAAAGCCAGTCGGGGATGGTTTGATAATTTTATGAAGAGGATCGGCATTCACTCCGTCGTCAGGCATGGTGAGGCAGCAAGCTCGGATGTGAAGGCAGCTGAAGATTTTATTATAACTTTTGCCGAACTGATAGAAGCCGAAGGATACATCCCCCAGCAAATCTTCAACTGTGACGAGACAGGGCTCTTCTGGAAAAAGATGCCGAGGAGGACGTATATAACGGCAGAGGAGAAGAGCATGCCAGGCCACAACTTGTTCAGAGTGCCGGCGATAGCTCGCCTTCTCTTTGTGGAAGACACGGTGAGATCCTTAACATTCAACAACTAATGGGACGCAAACGGGGCGCCCAGTTTAGCGGTACACACATTGATGAATCACCCTGCCTGTGAAACACCGACATGACAGGTTATAGCTGGGTCGGGATTCAAACCCAGGCTGGACAGTTTAGAGTCAAGTGTGCGTACCTCCAGTCCAGGCCATCCTGCCAACTTGTATGCTGCATACAGGTGAAATATAAAGCGCGAGATATTTTGATATATACTGTATATTTAAAAAAAAATTGGTGTGCTTTTTGGGGGGCTGGAACGGATTAATAGCATTTCAATTCATTTTAATGGGGAAATTTAATTTGAGAAACGAGCAAATTGAGTTACGAGCTCGGTCACAGAACGAATTAAACTCGTAAGTCAAGGTTTCACTGTATATATATATATATATATATATATATATATATATATATATATATATATATATTGACGGTTTAATGGCCATTGTTTAATGGCCAAATACGCCTCATATATATATATATACATATATATATATATATATATATATATATAATATATATATATATATATATATATATATATATATATATATATATATATATATATATATATATATATATATTACATGATCCTCTTTGCAGAATGGTCTTCCTTTCTGGTTTTGTCAAATCGATTTGTGGAGTCTTAGTTTTATTCCCCTCATTTTGCTTCTCTTTATTTTATTTTTTATTGTGAGACAATCTTAAGATACTGTAAAAGGGCACCAGTAACTTCAAATGGACATCTCAGTTTATCGCAGTGCTTGTGTAAAGATTTCTTGGTTTGAAATATCATTTGGCATACACAAAATGTTGAGAATTTGGATATTGCTCAATATGAACACAATTGCGATCTAATAAAGGGTGCCCACTGTTTGAAAACTTGCAAATTATTTTTGAAATCTCATATCATGCCATTATAAATAAAGATGAGTTGGAATCCTGATTGTGTACTGGTAGATTCAAGGAACATAAAAGCAACGCTCCCAGCTTCCGACGAAATGGTCGCACAAGTGTTTCGATTTTGGCAGTGTACCTTTATCGATATACCTTGTCCCGACCATGGCCATTTTGCCTGGGTGACCATGCCCGGGCATTTTTAAGAGGGTGCAAATAAAAACGGGTGTCAGAGGTGGTGTGAAACTCCTTGTTCCAGAATTCGACATGAGTCTGCATTCCGGTTGAAATGAAATCTCGTGGTACTTTCATTTAACAATGATTATGTTCCATCTTTTTTGTCTTCAATCCCTATTGTCATGTCTCCTAAAAAAAGCTCAGTGGAAGCTTGTTTTCTGTGAGTTACATAAACTTTTTTTTGCAGCGTGAATATGCTTCAAGACACCCTTTAATTTGACTTGTTTAGCATCCCCATGTCAGCACACTGCTAAGGATGCTGAGTTCCTGGGTTCAAATCTTGCATTGTGTTGATTTCTCCATTGTTTGCTCATGTCCTTGTAATTATCTAAAAGTTAACTGACGTTGCCTAATCTCCACGTCCTTCATGTACTATGTATGTATGCATGCAGTAAGTGTGAATGATTTGGTCGTCTGCAGAATATGCAATCTTCTGATGGATAGTACCTGTTGTTGTTTGTTTTCTTTTCAGTAAATGCAAATTAACAACAAACATTCATATTGCAGGTCTAAAGAGCTTCTCTTTATTTATTTATTTATTTATTGTTTTGCAGGAAAGAACTTTGGGAAATGGGCGATGAATGACAGAGATCTACAGGTAATGACAAATGGAAAGATTTTGCAATCTATATCGCCTCGTGTTTTTGATCAATGTGAGAACATAAAATACAATTGTTCTTGCTCGCTGGCTCAATACGTGGTTAATTTGATGCTGCCACGTACCCACTTATGATACCGTGTCACTGCATATACTTGTGTGGCGGCTTGTTCCAGAATGTGTGTATTACGTTCACGGTGATTACACTTATCGACGAAAATATCAAATGTTCACATGCAGCAGGTTTTTTTTTCATGCAGCAGAGGAAAAACTGGACAATTGCAGTGTCGAAACACAGATGATCAGGATTTTACTTTCTCATTTAACCATCCAACTATATTGTGGATAAATCATTGTGTCAGCATGCATGTACAACACCAAGCCAGACATGCATTAGATCGAGGGCCTCATAAGTTTAAAGCTGCAGGATTGCCTTTAGGCTGGAGTTGAAGGTGCCTGTTGGGAAGTGATTACAAAGTGTCACGGCTTGCTAACATTTTCGGCGCCACTCTTCTTGGGCCTAGGGCTGCACTTGTTTTAGGCTGTTACCCATGAGGAAACAGTGAGACCAGAGGCTGTTGCAAATGTGGAATCATTGATCCAAATAGAGGGGGAATTGAGACCTGCCATTTACTCAATATTGAATTAAGACCTATATTGGGCCTTTCACAGCTACGTGTAAATAATGAAAATAAAATACATACATGTGTGTATGTGTAATAGATTCAATGTAGACAGTGTTATTGATGGTGTAACAAGAGGTATAGTGGTTTCAGTAAATTTGGCAATAAAGGCTGGGATTTTTACATGTAAAAGATGTGAGGGTTAATCATATAAAGAAAAAGATGAAGAACAAAAGTCAATGTTCCTGAGCTCGGGCTTTAATTTAGAAAAGGTCAAAAGTTTGGTATGTTGGAGACATGATAGAAGAGTCAGGCTAAGAGCAGAATTAGCTATTAGATCAAGAATAAAAAAGTCAGCCTGGGTTAAGTGGAGACAAATAAGTGAAGCACAAAAACATTCCAATATCCGTGAAAGTCAAGAGTTTATAAAGACTGTATCAGACCGGTATTGATGGATGGAAGCGAAACGTGGGCAATGCAGTTCGAACATGCAAAAATAATGGAAAGAGCAGAGATGAGAATGATGTGATGGATGAATGGATTGTCCCTGAAAGAAAGAACCGAGAGCTCAGAAATCAGGAACAGAAAATAATCAAGACTATAGTGGGGGGGCCAATGTTTTCCCGTTGAATTCAAATGTTAATTTGTGGACACTGGTTGGGTTGTCTTTAGGGATGATAGAAGTTGTAGAAAAAATATGTCTCCATTTTTTTCAAGTTCTTTATAGCGGCCATTTTGGATTATCAAAATGGCGTTTGTTGAAAACCGAAATTGTCATTATCTTGGCTTCTAAATGACCTAGAGTGTTAATTTTGGTGTCCAAATGTACATATTTGCGGATACTTAATCCAATAAACACACATTTATACACCTACATATGATCAAAAGGGTTCTTATGGCAGCCATCTTGGATTTTCACGCACTTATGCCAACACATATATATATTTTTTTCCATCATTTTCACTTCTAAATCACATAAAGGCTGGACTTTAGTGTTCAAATGTACACTTATAATGTCTTTGTGCAATATTTTTAGTTGGCAGTGTTCATTGTTACATTGAAGGATCTCCATCCTCCTCATCATCAGTGTTATCGATTCCCATGGGGCGCTCCTGACCCGTGTTACCACACACCTCTTCATCTGCCCCACACATACACATCTCAGAACAGTTGAGATGCTAAGACCTGCATGAGCAGTGAGACATGCATTGGGTCTTCTTGCAGTTACATTTGATTAGATGTGTGATGGCAGCTGGGGCTGGAGGGTCCTTGGTTGTGATGGGCACCAGCTGATCTCCTTCTGCTCTCCATCCATGTTCTGTTGGTTGTGGAAGCTGGGGGTCCGGTACATCAGCCTGATGCCACACCATGGCCTGGAAATGTGCACGAGCAATGGCTTCATGTAAAGCTCCCCGTGTTGGTGGCAGCTTCTGTGCCTCTAGCTGTTTCTTGGTAAACAGTCTCCACCTCAGCTTGCCCACATCCACAACTGTAGTACGAGGCTCATACAGCTGGCATACAAATGCCTCAATGTCACTTTCTGTGTCAGCTCTCAGCTCCTCAGAGGCCCCAAGGTCATGAAACGCAGATACCACCTCAACAGAGCACCTATTGAGGGCTTGCCAACATGTGAGCTTTCCCTTGCCGGCAAACCGACCAGTCTGGTCTGCTCCCGTGAATGCATGGAATCCTGGTAGGGCTGCAGCCTTCCTGACACCAAGTTCATGTACTATTGGTTCCAGTGAGATTTGCCTCTTCTTGTTCCCCACACCCGTGATGAAGTATGTGTCTTTGCATAGTTCATGGTACCGGTGGAGTGCTAGGATGAATACATCAGTATCAGGTGACTGAATGTACACCTGTGTTGCACCTCTTCGGACGGCATCTAGACTGTGAAGAAAGATCCTCGTATCAGCCTCCTCCTGGGAGCTACGGAGATGCTGTACATCCATGCAGTTGGAGAAGACATCCTGCCTTGAAGTGACGATGAAGACCTTGGTAGTCCCCTCAAAGTGACACAGAGCTTTCTTTGCCAGATAGACAGTTAGCTCATCTTTGGTGTTGGTGTGCGACAGGAACTGTTTTGCTGTCAGTTTCCCAATCGGGGTGCTGTCTTGAACGTGGTAAGCAGTGGGCGGCTTGCCACCTTGGCGCCTCTCCCGTGTGGCCTCTTTCAGTGAATTTGGCAGATCATATCGGTCAAACACGAGGTGGACTTCATCATACCCGTTGGTCTTGCAGTCCAGTGTTGCATTGAAATGGCCAGCCCACTGGGCACATGTTTTGACCCATTGTGGCTTACCCATTGCTTGCACTAATGCCATGCCGTCTATGACAGTCACCTTCTTGGGAGGGGGTGGAGTATGTTCAGGATTGTCGTCGTCTGGCTGCTGACCAGTGCCAGTTGACTTCTTGGGTAGATCTTCTAGGATGCCCATGAGCTTGCTTTTGTCTGTGCATGGTAGTAGTGTCCCAGCCATTGCAAAGAGGGTTCGTGGAAGCGCGGTGAATTCATATTGACCTATGGCATCCTTCAAGTTGATCTCTGGTCGTGAGCGGGCCACGATCAGCATGCGCGCAAACAGTGACCTGTCGTCTTTCAGCTCTACAACCTTGTCTGCCAGTTTGTGCTTCACAGCTTTCCTGGCACTCTTCCACATCTTCAGTTTGACCTTTCCCATTCTGGCCCAAAGGTTGATTTCATTTGTGTTGATGCGCTCTGCAACAAACGTGTTATACGCTTTCTGACCAATCTCATCTTGGTTGCAGACATCCTTCTGTACTTCAGCTGGCATCACCACCTTGGTGATGATAGTCGTCAGGTCTTCACCCTCATGCGTCATGGGATTCATGGACTCTCTGATCACATTCTTCAGTCGACGAATGCTGTCTTCCTGCCGAGCCCAGACTGTGGTTGATAGGTCGTGGTGCTCCTTGCGTGTAGCTGATTGTGAGCCAGCCATCTGACGGGCTTCTTCAGCAAGCCTACTCAGCTCTGGTGCTGTCAGAAAGAACCTTTCGCGGGCACTGGCATTCTGGGTAATGCCCACAATACCCCCTGTCACCTTCATGATCCTGTTGATGTGCTCCAGTGCATGGTCCACACCTACAGCACAGAAGGGGATTTCATTCTTATGGACACTGAAGTTCCCATCCATGAACTCTTGGTAGATCCCTGGATCTGTCATCTTCAGGGCCTTCATCTCTGCAAGGTACCGGGGAGTCAGCCTGGCATATTTCTGTTTGTCATGTGCAAAGAAGTATATGCACATCTCATCCAGTGAAGACAGGTGAAGCTCAAATTGTCCATCACGGGTGGCACGGATGAATGTGTATATCAGCATTATCATCCGCATGTAGCGTCGCACAAACTTGAACAGTGGACTCTTGGCTTCTTTCCTCTCATCAAACTTTGCCATGGCCTCCAGGACTTCGTTTGACTCGAGGACAGCTAGCATGTTGTTCTGCGCGCTTGTCATCTCCTCTCGGTTGTGTAGATGACAGCTCTGGGCAACCTGTTGTGCTGACTGGGTACATGGGCCCCTCAGATGGGGATGCTCTTGGAAGAATTCGTCCACATAGAGGTCGAAGAGGGCTTGGACAGTGGTGATGTGGGCCTCCAAAGCCCTCTTCATGTGCTTGGCTTCCAGTATTTGTCTGGTCGTTGTTGGGCCATAGATATCAGCCTCAGACCAAGCCTCGTCAAGACCACTGTCCTCTATGGCATTCCCAGCAGCCCTCAGTGCAGCCATCACAGTGTGCATCTCCCCTAGTCGCAGTACCCACTTGCCTTTGCAGTCATCTCTGGTCATCTCCAGCTGTTTGGCTCGCTCATACAGGGCCATGTCTAAGGTGATCACTGTCTTCCTATCGGGACCCATGACCATGCAGTTGATTTGCTGTGTCTGTTTCAAGACTGTTATCAGTGTTTGCCATTCATGGGCTGGTGCTGCTACCAATGGCAGGGCGTTGACCTCTGTCAGAGGCTTCGAAGAGGAGAGCAGTGAGTTGTAGGCTGTCCAAGTTGGGATATCGTGATGCTTGATCCTACTGCCAGGTGGTTGTTTTGGATCGTGGACGAGTGACCCAACAGGGTCAGCATGCTGGGGTTCTGCAGCTTGCAGCTGGTCATCTGGTGGGATGATGTCGTCTTGTACGTCCTCAGCTTCAGCTGTTCGCATGATTGTGCGTGAAAGTAGCCACACTGTGTCCGTCGCAGAGTACGGCTTGGTGACATCTGGGTTTGACCGTGTCTTTTTTTTTTTTTTTTCTTCTTTTTTTTGTATACAAGATCGAGGCTCGTGAAAGAGCGAAAATTAATCACACAGAAAGACAAACAGACACATAAAACAAATAACATCGGGAGCGGTAGACAAGATGGGGAGAGAGGGGGAAGGACACAAACACAACATTTGAGAGCAGGGACCGAGAGACATGGAGACATGAAGCTATACGTGGTACCTGTGGCAGATTGTTTGTTTGGTGCTTGGCAAGGAACAAAGTCTGGAGCAGTCAGAACCTTGAGTGAGCGGTGTCTGGCCTTTCGGTCATGTAGTGTCAGTGTTCTATGTTCATCTGTGGAGGGTGCATGTTCCCGTCGTTGGTAGAGTGCCCAGGCTGTAGCATGGAGTGTCCGCTTCCCATCAGGTGTGTCTTCATTGAAGTCACTGTTGTCCACTGCAAAGAAGACAAACGTCCCTATGCGCATGGTTCTTGGAAAGTATACACCCTGTTCTGTCGTAGACTCTATGACTGAGTTGGCCAGCTGTGTCTCCAACCGCAAGATCCGACTATAATCAACAGACAGACCGAACCCATGCAGGAAATCCAGAAGCTTCTTGTTTCTGGTGGACTGATGGACTACAATGGCAACGGCAAGCTGCTGTGGCCATTCTAAGCGATGGCGGAATGGTGCATCTGGCTCTTTGGGCTTGTACGTGACTTGGCGTTTTGACTTGTAGCCGTACATGATGTTCTGACTGATGGTTATAACATCTCGATGAATAGTGGCTGAGCGCATAGTCTCTGGCTCAATGCTCGTGGCTGGTCCTTCCAGTAGCCAGCGGAGGAAAGCATAGAGTACTTTGGGTACATGCTTTTCAGCATCATCAGTGTTCATTTCTCCTTCAAATTGCCATGGGTGCTTGTTCTGACAAGCAATGGCACTGCGGAGAACAGAGGCACTCTCAAACAGTTGTTCGATGTTTTTTTCATTTGTCTTCGTCATTGCATCTTCGACAGCTGCATCACGCACGGCAGTGGAGAATACACAGTCTGACTCGTTTCGACGTTTTGGTTTCATGAAGTGAACGTCATCAATGTGAGAGTTGATTTTCTCCTTCATGCCTTGGGTAGTAGGTGATGGGACATTGTGCACACCATTATTGTCAAGAATCCTGGAGTAAACCGACTTCAGGTCAGACATGTTGAGAATTTCACCAGCTTGGAGTAGAGAGCGAACAAGGCTGACAAACTCAATGTCTGCGGCTATTTTGATAACATTAGTTTCTTGCAGTATGTGTTCTTTGTCATCACTTGATGTCCCACTCTTGGGAGCACGTTGGACATTCTGCACCCAGCATGGGAGATGATACTTGACGTCGATCGCATGAGCATCATGTGCACTGATGGCAGCACTCAGCTGAACTTTCCACTTGTGGTTGCTGCCTTCTTCAACAGCTTTCTTCAGCTGTTTACCTGCGTTGAACGTGCATACAACATGTACACTTTCCTTAGTGACCTCTTGACAGAAGAAACAAAGGTCTCTGTTGAATGGAGTTGATGATGAACGTGTGAAGCGAAGAGTCTCGTCTTGCGTAGAACCTGAGGTACTTGCAGCGGCAGGTGCAGAAGAAGGACGTCCACACCTCTTATGAAGATGCTGGGTGTCGCCATGTTCGCAGGCTTTCTGGTGGCGAACTCTAGCACGCTCCAGGTGAGCAGTGTTGCATGTAGATCCATAACATGCCCGGTGCCACTTTGCTTTATTGTTCCTCAAGTCAGTGGCAGTGAAACAGCTTAATCGTTCGCTGATCTGTTTGAAGTCGGCATCACCATATCGTGCCCTCTCCTGGATGAACTGGAGAAACTTTGCATATGAGCCCAGTGCTGGCTCAGTCACTAGTGCACCTTGGGGATCCTGGCACTGAATGCAAAGTGTGAAATCAGTTTCTTTCTTGGTTTTCTTGCTTTTTGGCTCCATCATAGCTCAGGGTCACGAATCTGGAACATACAAATAACAAATAACAATTAAGATAGATGTGCATTAAGTTAGATTTTGGACACTGGTTCGGCTGTGCCATAAAAACCTATTTTTATCCCTTGTAGGTTATTAAAGAAGGTTTCATTCAATTCTCTATCCCCAAAAATGTACAACTGGACACCAGAATCGAAACTCTAGGTCATTTAGAAGCCAAGATAATGGAATTTTACGTTTTCGACATCCGCCATTTTGAAAATCCAAAATGGCCGCCATAAAGAACTTGAAACAATTGGAGACATATTTTTTCTAGAACTTATATCATCCCTAAAGACAGCCCAACCAGTGTCCAAAAATTAACAAGCAATTTCACCGGGCATTTCAATCTGCTACATTGGCCCCCCCACTACTAGTGAAGAAGAACTTGGAAAGAGAATACTTGGTTGGTATGGTAAAAGGTAAGAAGATGAAGCTGTAAAGAAAGCCTTAAAGCTTGTGGTAGAAGGAAGAAAGCCAAGAGGACATCCCGAAAATACATATATTAAAACTGTCAAGAAAGATATGGAATGTTTGTGTTTGCACAATGCTGATGCATTGGATAGATCCCTATGGAGGAATGGCATCATTTGACCAGGCCCCTGTAAAAAAAAAAGATGGAAATGGTCGTAAAACAGTCATTGTCGTCGCATATATATGTAAATGCACATGTAAAAATAAACATTTTGGTTTGAGTAGTTGTAGAAATGTTGAGTAAAAAATGGATAGAAATCAAATATTATGGGGTTTGTGTGAAAATATGTTGTGTGAAAATAAACTGCACGATGGTATAGTTTATTTAATACTTTACTTACTAATTAGTCCTAACAACCATTCAGAAAGTGCCACATCAGTTCCTTGTTTTATTTGGCTATTATTTTCCATCCATTTTAATGGAATACAGGGAGTCCTCGACATACGAACTGATTGCGTTCCGAGCAATTGTGGTTTGGAAGTAAGTTGGGTGTTCATAAGTCGGAACTCGATTTCCTAGAGACTGTTATACATGGTGGTTCGGTTTTACAATCAACCCAAGAAATACAATTTTAAGTGAATCTTCACCATTCAGAGATTGGGCCATAAACGATATATAGCATGATATCTCAAAAAGGTTGTGGATGGATTATGACCAAACGGGTTGGATGAGTTGGGTAGGTGACAAGAACAAGCTGATTCGATTTTGGTGCAGGTCCGGATGCAGTTGCGGCCTATCAATGGGGTATACAATCTAAAATTTTCATCGTGGTGGAGGTATACGCTCCACAGAATGCCATTCTACTTTTTCATGTGACCTTTAATTGAGATCAAACATGACAGTCGATTGATATCTAAAATGGCTGAAGGCATATCCTTTGACGTATTGGCATCAAATTCTATTTTATGGTGTATTCTTACCCGTAGCGTATTTCAGCTTTATTCCTAAACCCTGCGTACTTCAGTCATGGAAGACTTAAAACATGGTTAAAAAACAGACCTGCCTACCTAAATGCAGATTGCATATTCTGCATGAAAAACATTGCGAATGTACAATTGTATTCTAATCCGTGAGATATTATAGTGAATTAAAACTCAGGATTAGAAGATGATATACATTTCGTTTTGTGTTTTTAATTATTTTTTTATTACCTCCACTACCAAAGGTGGATGGAGGTTATGTTTTCACCACTGTCTGTTTGTTTGTTTGTTTGTTATGACAAAAATTGAAAATTTTGGTCATATGTTGGTTTGTCTCGTTTGTTTGTATTGTTACATTTGTGGAGGTAGGAGATGAAATACCTTTGTGAAGTCAGGAATGTATAGTTTAGCATGGACCGTGTGACGCGTAGAAAGCCCATTTTGATGTACATAAGCAGGGTAAACGTGCAGGTTAAGAGTGGTTGCATGTTTCCATAAGGGGCGTGGCTTTTGTGTTAACTAGTTCTGGGGCGTAAGATGAATAAACCACAGTGTGTGATTGGCCCCTGTGATTTTTCCTTAATGTTCTTACAAAATCTTGGCCAGCCAAGCAATCGCCCCATTGTTACAACAATGGCCATTAAACCGACAAGCCCAACAGAAACCCGCACATTCCATCGGGCAAGTAAACCCCGCCCCACGACCGCCGAAGTCATCCGAACATTCCCGAACAGAGGTTAGACTCTGCCCCCCGACGACTTGTGACGGGGAGGCCACGCCTCGACCTTCGTCAATGGGCATCAAGCAAGGCCGTGAGGCCCCACCCCAATGACGACGATTGGTTGTGGCCATGGACTAATGAAATGGGGCACGGGGATTGGTCTGGGGTGGGTGAAGTGGGTGACGTCAGCGAGGGACAAAGGAGGTTCCCCCCCCCCCCCCCCCTCCCCTCACTCTCTGACTCTCGAACTGGCAGTCGGACAAGGCAGTCACATTTTACTCTCGCTCTCTTTGTCGTGGTCGCGCTAGAGAACGGTTGCGCTTTGTGCCGTGTCCGCTGGTGGAGCGAGTTTGGGGTTTTTGTGGAACGTGGAAAGATCGTGCAGACCGAGGGAGCTGCTCTTGCCTGCTTGCCTCGCACCGGCGGCTGGCTGTGGGCGCGACTTTGGCGCCAACTCGTGTTTTCCCGCGAGGTGACTCGGGACCCGTTTGATGACTTCCAGGCTTTCGAGAGCCGTTTGGGTTCGCCTGGCTGAGTACCGGCCAACGAACCACACACACATTTTTATGCCTCCGCCAACGAAGTCGCTGGAGGCATTGTTTTCAGGTTGTCCGTTCGGCTGTCCGTCCGTCCATCCGTGATAGGTTTTCATTACCATGATAACTTGAGAACGGCGAAAGGGATCTTAGTCAAACTTGGCACAGGTATGTACAATGAGGTAAAGATGAACTGATTAGATTTTGGGGTCACAAAGTCAAAGGGCAAAGGTCAGAGGTCATGTTAGGTAAAAATACTGTTACCGTGATAACTTGTGAACCAGTCATGGGATTCTGACCAAATTAGGTACACTTATGTATTTTTTTTTATATATATTTTTTTGTTGTATACAAGATCGAGGCTCGTGAAAGAGCTAACATTAATCACACAAAAAGTCAAACCGACACACAAAACACAAAAAATAAGGGGAGCGGCAGACAAGATGGGGATAGAGGGTGAAGGACAAAAACACAACATTTGAGAGCAGGGACAACGGGAGAAAAAAAAAAATATCGATGTAAAGGTGAACTGAATAGAGTTTGGGGTCAAGAGGTCAAAGATCAAAGACTGCAATAGGTCTATAACTTGAGATCGGCTGAAGTGATCAAATTCAAACTTTGTACAGGTATGTATAATGTTGTAAAGATGAACTTATATTTTGGGGTCAAAGGTCAAATCTGTAATTGGTCTATAACTTGAAAACAGCTGAAGTGATCCAATTCAAACTTGGTACAGGTATGTATCATGATTTAAGATGAACTGATAAAATTTTGGGTTCAAGAGGTCAAAGGTTAAAGGTCAAAGTCTGTAATAGGTCTATAACATGAGAATGGCTAAAGGGATCTAATTCAAACTTTGTACAGATATGTATAATGATGTAAAGATTAACTTATTAGATCTTGGGGGTCCCGAGGTCAAAGACCAAAGGTCAGAGGTCTTGCCAGGTAAAAATGTGAGAACTTGTGAACAGCTGAAAGGATTTAAATTAAAACTTGGTACAGGTATGTATAATGATGTAAACATGAACCGATGAAATTTTGTGGTGAATAAGTCAAAGGTCACAGGTCATGTCAGGTAAAATGTGCGAACTTGGGCACAGCTGAATGGATTTAAATCAAAGTTGATGCAAGTATTATAATGATGTCATAATGTGGGCGGAGGCATATCAGTCGACGTTGTGATGTTGAAGAGTGCCGTTCTAGTCTTTTAATTGTCTTCCCTTGTCGTGTCTGTGTCTGTATGGAGGGTCCCTCAGTTAGAATTTAGTTTTACTTCACCATTTGTTTCATTTTTATTGTCCCGAATTATTCACTTTATTAAATCCTTTAATTGTTGAATTTCAATTTCTTGTATTGTGAATTTTGCTGTCTCGTATTTGTGTTTGTGGGTCGAGTAATAACCCCTTGGCGGCCGTCCGATTAGATAAGGCTTCGGGCCTTTCCCATGCACGTGAAAAGATAATCCTGCCAAGTTTCGAAATACGCCTCAGAGTTAAGGAAAAGTTTGGCTACCTTTCCAAGCTGGTCTTCATCAGCTACGGACTTGGCAGTATGTTTGTTTGTATGTTTGTGTGTCTGTGAGTGCGATAACTCGCGAACACTTTCTGCTATCTACGTCAAACTTTAACAGAGGATTCCGAAGGACAAAAGTGAGGCTGTCCATGTTATTTGACTTTATATGTCAACGGTCAAGGTGACAGTGACGTCATTTGCATAAAACAGATACGCCCAAAAGTGTTTGCGCCACGTCATGGCAAACTTGACACAAACGAGTTGATAACATGACCTTCAAATTCTGAGCAGATTTGAAATCAGATCATTATTAAAACACAAGATTTCTGTCTGGGCTCGAGGCCGGATGACACATTTCCAAAATGGAGGCAATCCATTGATGTGTAATGTCGTTTGCCTCGGAACGAAGCCACCCATGTTAAAGTATCGGGGTTTTTTTTAGGGACACAAAGATGACAACTCGGAAACGCTTCAAGATACAGGTGTCAAGTTGTCAACCCTCGCAAACATCGACATTCCGAGCAGCAGTTCGTTTTTGGGCTGTGTAGATCGAAGGTCAAGGTCATGGTGACTTCATTTGCATAAAACGTGACGGTGGTCATATTGCTTCAGGGAATTACAGATTCGCAGTGAATCTCTGTGGCTGTTGTAAGTGTCATAATCTTCTTTCGTTATTGGTTTTACCTTTAACAATGTGATATTGGTTAATTCTTACAACGTGTTTCAGGTGATTTATTCAAAAAAAGGAAGTACTGGTATATGTTGCATTGCATATGTTGTGTTACTTTCTTGTATTCCATTAGAAACGTATCTGAATTTATTTAGAAATACAAAAATCCAGATCCTCATAATATGTGTCATCTCATATTTTTTGTGCTGAATGTATTGTTATTCTTGCATTATTCATTTTATACTGATTTTATGAGATCCCTTCTTTTCCAAATTACGAAAACCCCTATCCCTCTTCCTTCTCCGTTTGCCTCCCTGGCACAGAATACCATGTTCTCATGACAGGTACAGATGGAGAAGAGCTATAAGTCTGATGGACGAGTTATGTATTGCAATACGGGTTATGACTGTTACAGAAACATTACTGCGACATTTTGTAACATTTTATTTTGAAAATAAACTCGAAAATAAACAAATCAGATATCTAATTTTTCATCTGTTTGTCTGTTTGTGAACAGGATATCTCAAAAGGTTGTGGACGGATTCGGATGAAACGTGATTTGCAGGTTTGGTGTGTGACAATGAAGAATTGATGAAATTTCGCTGAAGATTTAAATCGGGATCCGGGTCAGAAAAATTTTAAAGTGATTCTTCACCATTGAGTGATAGGGCTAAAACCGATTATATAGCACGATATCTCAAAAAGTTATTGACTAATCCAGACGAAACTTGGTGGACTGGTTGGGTGTGTGACAAGGTCAAATCGATTTGATTTTAGTGAAGATCCGAATCTGGGTACAGGAATTTTATCGAGTGTAGTTCCAAACTTAGTTTTACTCAACAAACAACAAAGTGAGACTTGATCCATCAGTGTGGCACTGTGCAAAGCAAAAGGTGATTGACTTACTTTTCCTGCTCTCTTTGTGTCTCAGCTTGCACTGCTTTGCCATCTCTTATGCTTTCACTCCACCGACCTCTGAAGAAAACTTTTAAATTGCATGCTCAGTCAGGATCTCCCAGATAGCTCAGATGGCAGAGCACTGGTATGGTTTTCCAGAGGACTTTGTTCGATACCTGGTCTGGGCATGTAATTTACCCACATATATCAATTTAATTATTTAATCCTGTTAATTAATCCAATTGCTTCACGACGCCCCCAGTGGTGTTTATAATAGAGGACATGGATTTGTCCCCCCATTGGAGGAAGACCCTCTCGTGTTCAGGCCATTGGTGCTCCTATGGTTGGCAGCGAGTGCCCCGGAAGCATTGACGGAAAGAGAGTGGCAATCATATGTGTGGGAAAATTGCATGCTCAGTCAGGGTCGCCCAGATAGCTCAGATGGCAGAGCACTGGTATGGTTTTCCAGAGGACCTGGGTTCGATTCCTGGTCTGGGCATGTAAGTTTCCCACATATATCAATTATATTATTTAATCCTGTTCATTAATCTAATATTTTAAGAAAACCCTTCCCCTAATTACTAATTTACTTTTCGTTTATTACTAAATTACTAATTATTACTAGATTGTTCTATTTTCCCAAAGCCGGCAGAGTTGGCACACAACTTCTGAAGAAGTTGTGAAATCGAAGTTGCAGCAATAATACATTGCACGTCTGACTCGACATTTACGAGCATCGAGCCTCAACAAATGTTATAAAATCCTAAATAATAACCATATTTCATAGTGAATCATAGGTATAGTATTAAACAGTGCATATACCGTCAATACATCGCTTCACAAAATAGATTGTAAATAATTTGTGGCATTCATCAACCATGTTTAATCCTGCCATACCTATAGTTTAATACTGCCATACCTATAGTTTAATACTGCCATACCTATAGTGAATCATCGGTTTGGCATTATTAAACAGTGCACATAACGTCAATACATCGCTTCACAAAATAGATTGTTGTTTAATACTGCCACATATACCGATAGTTGTTTAATACTGCCATACCTATATTTAATACTGCCATACCTATATTTAATACTGCCATACCTATATTTAATGCTGCCATACCTATAGTGAATCATCGGTTTGGCATTATTAAACAGTGCACATAACGTCAATACATCGCTTCACAAAATAGATTGTTGTTTAATACTGCCACATATACCGATAGTTGTTTAATACTGCCATACCTATATTTAATACTGCCATACCTATATTTAATACTGCCATACCTATATTTAATGCTGCCATACCTATATTTAATGGTGCCATACCTATATTTAATACTGCCATACCTATATTTAATACTGCCATACCTATATTTAATGCTGCCATACCTATATTTAATACTGCCATACCTATAGTGAATCATCGGTATGGCAGTATCAAACATTGCACATAACCTTTATACATCGCTTCACAAAATAGATTGTAAAGAATTTGTGCCATTCATCAACCTTGTTTAATGATCCTTTATGGAGAGATTTTCACAGGAAATGACAAAAATGTTATTAGCCTTAGATTACACATATCCAAGAGATACAGATGCGATGTTGAGGCCTCAGCCTATAGGCTGAACAGTACTCCATTGAGCTGCATACAATGTCCTTGTGCACTGAGTAGTTCGGAATTTTCAAAGAATCCTTTGAATTGATGGATCACGTCCAGTCTGTGGCTGCCTTTGAAGGCCAGCTTTGCGATTTGATCAGCTCAGGAGAAGTCCTGCGCACTGATGAGGCCTAGACGTTCAAGATACTTTACTTCTTCCTGTGGTTGACCATGGGTATAGACAGTTGGGTTTATTTGACAATCCTTTTGGAGTAACTGCAGGAGAATGTGAGATTTGTCAAGATTGAAAGACATTTTTCATTTATCTGATCAGAAAATAATCAAATCCAGATAAACAGAGAGTCACAAAGCCACTTACTGCCTGTCTGTCAGTGGGTTGGGTTACTGCACGACACAATGTTGACTCATCTGCCAAACATCTTTGAGCACGTATTCACCCTTGAACACATTGACAATTCACAAAACCAGCTTACATGTATGATCTTCTTCTCTGCCATGTCCCAATGACTGACATGTCTGGACCAATATTTTCCGATTGCATAATGCCTCTAAATTATTGAACGAAATGGTTTTGTTGTGTTCAACCTAAAAAAAAAGTGTTAGTGCAGGTGAGTTCACAGATTTGAAAAATTATAGTATCTGGATCCGGATCTGGATCTTCACCAAAATCTTGTCCTTGTCACACACCCAACATATCCACCAAGTTTCTTCTGAATTAATCCTCAACTATTTGATATATCCTGTTCACAAACAGACAGACAGACAAACAAACCGACAGGGGTGAAAACATAACTTCCGTCCTCCTTCGGTGGTGGAGGTAACGATGGACATTTTTCTCTCAATACCATATGGGGGTTTATGGTAGGGTGAGGTACAGGGTAAAAGGCATTGACTGAACTGATAGTTGAGCAGTTGTGCCACATTTGCAATTGAGAAGCAAGGGAATGAATGAACAGGCAAAAAAGGAGGAGTTAAGGAGTGCAGTAATTTGCAAGAAAGACATTTGAGTAGTGCAGGGGAAATTGCCGAAGAAAAGATTGTGGTTGAGGACATGTGATAATAATGCACTGCCTCTATGAAGCTCTGGATTGAAGAATCAAATTGAATAGTCTCAGGAAGATGGTTCCACCAACAAGAGACCAATTAAGTCTGGATTTGTGGAGCTTAATCAGGAGGGTGTTAATGGAAAAATTATGTTCAGGGCATGTTATGCTACATAAAAATAAAAAAAACTGGGATACAGAATTGAGGCTCGTGTAAGAGCCAACACATTGAACATGAAAACATGTGCAGACACACAAAACATACAATGAATTGAGCGGGAGACAAGAGGGGGAGGGAGAGGGAAGCCCACAAGCACAATAACAGTAGAGAACAAGGACATTGGTAGATCTGTAGAAGGGGGAGGGCTGGGGCATGGGGGGTTTAGAGGGGGGGGGGGGCGGATACACGGAATAAAACAAATGAACACTACTCGGAATTTCAGGCATGAAAGAGGTGGATTTGGGGTGTATTAACGGGGGTAGAAAAGATCAAGGTTTTGGATGGGGGAAGACAAGAGATGGTGGTGAACAGCTGTTTTAAAGACCTGGAGGGAGGAGAGAGATTGAAGAGAGTGTGGGAGTTTGTTCCAGAGGCGGGAGAAAAGAGGAATGAAAGAGTAAAGGTGAGCAGAGAGTCTTGATTTTGGCAATTTCACCAGAAGAGGGTTGCTGGCTGATCTTGTGCGTCCTGTAGGAATATTTGGGAGGCAAAGCACAGACAGAGCAGAGGGAGCAAGGCCAGAAAGAAGTTGGTAGAAGACAGAAAGACCACCAACCTGCCTGTGGCGAGAGAGAGAAAGGCCCTCAGAATGAGCTTCATCGCGGGAGATTCCAATGATTCTGAATGCTTTGGTTTCAACCGCATGAAGCCTAGCTAGGTGTAAGGCAGGAGCACCAGCCCAGAGGGGAGTACAGTATTCCATTGAGCTGCGAACGAAAGCTATGTATGTGGTGAGGAGCTCTGAAGTGCCAAGGAAGACCTGGAGGATGACCTCACACGATGGAGGATGCCCAGATGGCGTCTGGCTTTGGAAGCCAGCTTGGAAATGTGGTTTTCCCAGGAAAGATCAAGGCAGATTGTGAGGCCCAAAAGCTTGAGTGACAGAACTTCTTCAAGAGGATTGTTCAGAAAGTAGATGAGAAGGCTGTCCAGACTGTCTTTTCGGAGAGACAAATTGAGAGTGTGAGATTTGTCAGGATTGAAAGACATGTTCCACTTGTTTGACCATTTTTTGACTTTATCCAGGTCTGCAGAGAGTGAAGAGGCTGCTGCCTGCCGATCTGGGGGTTGAGATATGGAGCGGCAGAGAGTGGAGTCATCAGCAAAGAGATAGAGAGGAATTTCTAGAGAGTTGGAGAGATCATTAATGAAGACCAGAAAAAGCACAGGGCCCAGAACACTGCCTTGAGGAACTACAGCCTGAACAGGAAGGGGAGATTAGAGAATTCCATTCAGGGCCACACGTTGAATGCGACGAGAGGGGAAGTCTGCAAGCCATGCGTGGAGGTTTCCATGGATATCATCGGAGGAGAGTTTGGTGAGCAGAGCGGGGTGCCAGACCATATCGAAGGCATGAGATATGTCAAGGGAGACAGCTCTGATTTCCTGTTTGGCATTGAGGACCTCCATCCATTGTTGAGACAGCAGAAGCAGCTTGTCCAGAGTAGAATGACCTGGTCTGAATCCAAATTGATGATCTGAGATCAAGCCATTGGAGAAGAGGAAGGATTTGATGTCAGAAGCGGTGATGGATTTCACGACCTTGCTGACTATTGGGAGCAGGCTGATTGGTCTGTAGTTGCAAGGATCTGTTTTGGCACCTTTTTGTGGAAAGCGGTAATGTTGGATGATTTCCACGCAGATGGCAGATGACCTTGAGCAAATGAGAGGGTGAAGAGAACAGAGAGAGGGTGAAATAGAGCGGCAGAGCAGGAGTTTAGGACCCGTGGGCTGATGCCGTCTGGTCCAGTTGCAGAATCAGAGTCAATGTTTGACAGAAACTTCTCCACTTTGTCAGGAGAGATGGACACATAGTCCAGGAGCAGCTGGGTATGACTGGGTGAGGTGGGTACAGAGAGAGACGGGTTTGGGACACAAGATTTTGAGACAAACACAGAGTTGAGGCGTTCGGCTTTGTCACGTGCGGTGTCAGCTGTGCAGCCAATTGAGGTGAGAGAGGGGATGGAGGGGGAACAAACTCCAGAAACAAATTTGACCAGACGCCACCAGGATTTGGAGGAGGGAGACAGGTTTGAGAGTTGTATTTTATTATTAGTATTTTATTCCATTTTCCTCGAACGTTTTTTTTCTTTGATTTGATCTCTAAATTCATAGAAAAGACGACAAGCTGTTAAGCGTTCCATCACCACCTGTTATTTTTGTTGGGCCAGGTTACATTGGTGTTGGATACCCGTGAGCAGCATTCACATCAACACCACGAAACAGATTGGGCGTTTTATCAGTACCACCCCAATCACGGCTATTTTTACTGTCTGAACGTGGTTGGTGAGCGTTTAACATTGTAATCGGCGAAAAGCTCTCACCACTCACTCCTCCGTCGAACTGAATTCCAGATTGCAGCTTCTGACCTCATTTAAGGAGTGGACCCTGTCACCGGCCATTGCAGAAGTTGACGGACTTGTGTTTCCTTGATAAATTGGCATTTATTGTAATCCACTTAAGTATTTTCAGGGAAAATAGTAAGTTATTTTTCCCTGCCGGAGAAGTGCTTCCCAACTCTCACGTGGATGTGCTATCAATCACTATTCAGGAATATTCTGGTAATCACAAGCAACAAGGTCGATTTGTTTATAGTATTCCCACACTGATATTGGGTTAAAAATTCGAAGAATATTTAGCAAACTACTTCAACAGGATTCATGATGATGTTAACTTTCCAGAAATATATGCTGTGTGGATGTTGAACATGTCAATCAAAGCGAAAAGCAATCATTTCCCAAGTCGCTAATCAGGCAAGCTTTTCACCATGCATCTTGTAAATCATGCAGGAAAGTAATGTTAATGAAGATGAACCACAATGAAACTTAATTATACAGAAGGAAAATAGAAGAGTTCAACTCTGAAATACAAAAATCTTAAAATGGATTCTGCAGGACTGTATTTTTAAAGACCAAGATTTTAAAATGGTACAAGTGAGGATTTATAAAGGTCACAAGCATATAAATTAACAATTATAGTTCTCATCTATACAAATATTTTGAAATGATTGTCTGTTTGTACGTTATTATTTCGCTGCTGAACTGCAGCACCTAGTGGCCACAAATTTTGGGTGTAGGTACTTGAGAATCTGGGCAAGGTTTTAAGCTACCTGTCCACCCTGCCCCACAAAATCCCCCACCCCCTCAAGGAAATTATCTGTGTGGATGTTTGTGTCGTTCTGAAAATTATAGGGAAAAAATTGCTGGGCTCATCTCCAACTGATTTTGCACAAGTGCTGGGGGTACCCAGGTTCAAGTCAAGGCCACCAAAATAATATCTCCTCCTCCCCACAAGGCACCACATGGGGGAAAAACTACTGAGGGGTTCTTGCACAATATGCACTGAAAACTTCGAAATCCTTCAAACAATATTGCTTGTGTGTTTCACTTTGTGCGTTTGTTTGTTGTCCTTTTACGGTTGAAACCAGCTGGGAAAAGCTCACCCAGCCAGTCAGCGCCAGGAACCCCTCCCGCCCTCCTGCCCTCTCCCGTGTTGCACCGAGTGGCCCCTGTCAGTGTGTGTATGGTATGTATGTATATATGTATATATTGTTATGAATTTTGGGTAGGGGGATATATAGATTCAGGTAGATCTGCATAGGTAGGTGCTCCGATGTC